>NC_091301.1:11849241-11914241 GCF_038502225.1 Cherax quadricarinatus
TCTTTTGTCTCGAAATGTTCTAGTTATCCAGCATATCATTTTCCATGCGGTAGAAATAGCAGCAGTGACGTGGCCCTTGACTGTGATATCTGACATCATCACTCTCAGGTCTCGCACATTTATCTTTCACTTTATTCATTGTCTAAGAGATGGTCAGTAGTTGTAAGAATATGACCTGACCCTCCACCATGAAGGTATCCCTCGAGATATTCCTCACATTGTGAGGTGAGGGAAGGAGGGATGAATGTAAAAGGAATCAGTAATTAATACGATTATTAACGAAGAGGGGCAGAGGAGAATGGGAGAAGATGAAGGAAGGGGATTGTAGGTGGGAAAGATGAGATACGTCGATGAGAAGTGAGAGGAGAGAGAGAGAGAGAGAGAGAGAGAGAGAGAGAGAGCAAGCAGTAGTCAGCAATAAAAAAACCTTGAATCAATAGTAGCAAATTTTTTATTAGCGCAGTGGGCACGTGGTGCCCCCTTACCCCTTTCCCCTTACTGGGTGAGCGGGAAGGGTTAGGAAGGAGTGAAGGGGGGATGTACTAGGTCAGCTGGTTGTGACGTCACAGGCGGTGGCATCACCACCTGCCGCACGTGCTGAATTTTCACTATATAGGGATTGTGTTGTGGGTGCCAACACAGCAGGGATTGTGTTGTGGGTGCCAACACAGCAGGGATTGTGTTGTGGGTGCCAACACAGCAGGGATTGTGTTGTGGGTGCCAACACAGCAGGGATTGTGTTGTGGGTGCCAACACAGCAGGGATTGTGTTGTGGGTGCCAACACAGCAGGGATTGTGTTGTGGGTGCCAACACAGCAGGGATTGTGTTGTGGGTGCCAACACAGCAGGGATTGTGTTGTGGGTGCCAACACAGCAGGGATTGTGTTGTGGGTGCCAACACAGCAGGGATTGTGTTGTGGGTGCCAACACAGCAGGGATTGTGTTGTGGGTGCCAACACAGCAGGGATTGTGTTGTGGGTGCCAACACAGCAGGGATTGTGTTGTGGGTGCCAACACAGCAGGGATTGTGTTGTGGGTGCCAACACAGCAGGGATTGTGTTGTGGGTGCCAACACAGCAGGGATTGTGTTGTGGGTGCCAACACAGCAGGGATTGTGTTGTGGGTGCCAACACAGCAGGGATTGTGTTGTGAGTGCCAGCACAGCAGGGATTGTGTTGTGGGTGCCAACACAGCAGGGATTGTGTTGTGGGTGCCAGCACAGCAGGGATTGTGTTGTGGGTGCCAACACAGCAGGGATTGTGTTGTGGGTGCCAACACAGCAGGGATTGTGTTGTGGGTGCCAGCACAGCAGGGATTGTGTTGTGGGTTCCAACACAGCAGGGATTGTGTTGTGGGTGCCAACACAGCAAGGATTGTGTTGTGGGTGCCAACACAGTAGGAATTGTGTTGTGGGTGCCAACACAGCAGGGATTGTGTTGTGGGTGCCAACACAGCAAGGATTGTGTTGTGGGTGCCAACACAGTAGGAATTGTGTTGTGGGTGCCAACACAGCAGGGATTGTGTTGTGGGTGCCATCACAGCAGGGATTGTGTTGTGGGTGCCAACACAGCAAGGATTGTGTTGTGGGTGCCAACACAGCAGGGATTGTGTTGTGGGTTCCAACACAGCAAGGATTGTGTTGTGGGTGCCAACACAGTAGGAATTGTGTTGTGGGTGCCAACACAGCAAGGATTGTGTTGTGGGTGCCAACACAGTAGGAATTGTGTTGTGGGTGCCAGCACAGCAAGGATTGTGTTGTGGGTTCCAACACAGCAAGGATTGTGTTGTGGGTGCCAACACAGTAGGAATTGTGTTGTGGGTGCCAGCACAGCAAGGATTGTGTTGTGGGTGCCAACACAGTAGGAATTGTGTTGTGGGTGCCAGCACAGCAAGGATTGTGTTGTGGGTTCCAACACAGCAAGGATTGTGTTGTGGGTGCCAACACAGTAGGAATTGTGTTGTGGGTGCCAGCACAGCAAGGATTGTGTTGTGGGTGCCAACACAGTAGGAATTGTGTTGTGGGTGCCAGCACAGCAAGGATTGTGTTGTGGGTTCCAACACAGCAAGGATTGTGTTGTGGGTGCCAACACAGCAGGGATTGTTGTGAGTGCCAACACAGCAGGGATTGTGTTGTGGGTGCCAACACACCAGGGATTGTGTTGTGTGTGCCAACACAGCAAGATTGCAGCATATGCACCACAGCCCGGCTGATCAGGAAATAAAGTGAGGAACTCGTCAGTTTCCTCTTGAAAGACAGCTAGAGGTTTGTTGTTTATTACCCTATATATATGAAGAGGAACGGCTGTTGAGGAGTCTTGGTCCCTTCACACTTACTGGGTTCTCTCTTAGTGTACAGATCGCAACCTTGCATTTCATTGTCGGTGTTCTTGCACCGTCTGCCAAGTCTCTTGCTCTTATATGGCGTGCAGCTTTGGGATCAGTCCCTTCAGAATTTGTGGGAGTGTTCTAAGTATTACAGGAGGATATTGAAACTCCCCACACAACGTTTCAGAGACGTTGAAACTCCCAAACTAGAACTTCAGAGACGTTGAAGATCCCCAACTAGAGCTTCAGAGACGTTGAAACTCCCCAACTAGAACTTCAGAGACGTTGAAACACTCCAACTAGAACTTCAGAGACGTTGAAACTCCCCAACTAGAACTTCAGAGACGTTGAAACTCCCCAACTAGAACTTCAGAGACGTTGAAACTCCCCAACTAGAACTTCAGAGACGTTGAAACTCCCCAACTAGAACTTCAGAGACGTTGAAACTCCCCAACTAGAACTTTAGAGACGTTGAAGATCCCCAACTAGAACTTCAGAGACGTTTAAGGTCCCCAACTAGAACTTCAGAGACGTTGAAACTCCCCAACTAGAACTTCAGAGACGTTGAAGATCCCCAACTAGAACTTCAGAGACGTTGAAACTCCCCAACTAGAACTTCAGAGACGTTGAAGATCCCCAACTAGAGCTTCAGAGACGTTGAAACTCCCCAACTAGAACTTCAGAGACGTTGAAACTCCCCAACTAGAACTTCAGAGACGTTGAAACTCCCCAACTAGAACTTCAGAGACGTTGAAGATCCCCAACTAGAACTTCAGAGACGTTGAAACTCCCCAACTAGAACTTCAGAGACGTTGAAGATCCCCAACTAGAACTTCAGAGACGTTGAAACTCCCCAACTAGAACTTCAGAAACGTTGAAACTCCCCAACTAGAACTTCAGAGACGTTGAAGATCATCAACTAGAACTTTAGAGACGTTGAAACACCCCAACTAGACCTTCAGAGGCGTTGAAGATCCCCAACTAGAACTTCAGAGACGTTGAAACTCCCCAACTAAACCTTCAGAGGCGTTGAAACTCCCCAACTAGAACTTCAGAGACGTTGAAACTCCCCAACTAAACCTTCAGAGGCGTTGAAACTCCCCAACTAGAACTTCAGAGACGTTGAAACTCCCCAACTAGAACTTCAGAGACGTTGAAACTTCCCAACTAGAACTTCAGAAACGTTGAAACACCCCAACTAGAACTTCAGAGACGTTGAAACTTCCCAACTAGAACTTCAGAGACGTTGAAACTCCCCAACTAGAACTTCAGAGATGTTGAAACTCCCCAAATAGACCTTCAGAGGCGTTGAAACTCCCCAACAAGAACTTCAGAGACGTTGAAACACCCCAACTAGAACTTCAGAGACGTTGAAACTCCCCAACTAGAACTTCAGAGACGTTGAAACTCCCCAACTAGAACTTCAGAGACGTTGAAACTTCCCAACTAGAACTTCAGAGGCGTTGAAACTCCCCAACTTGAACTTCAGAGATGTTGAAACTCCCCAAATAGACCTTCAGAGGCGTTGAAACTCCCCAACAAGAACTTCAGAGACGTTGAAACTCCCCAACTAGAACTTCAGAGACGTTGAAGATCCCCAACTAGAACTTCAGAGACGTTGAAGATCCCCAACTAGAACTTCAGAGACGTTGAAACTCCCCAACTAGAACTTCAGAGACGTTGAAACTCCCCAACTAGAACTTCAGAGACGTTGAAACTCCCCAACTAGAACTTCAGAGACGTTGAAACTCCCCAACTAGAACTTCAGAGACGTTAAAGATCCCCAACTAGAACTTCAGAGACGTTGAAACTCCCCAACTAGAACTTCAGAGACGTTGAAACTCCCCAACTAGAACTTCAGAGACGTTGAAACTCCCCAACTAGAACTTCATAGACGTTGAAACTCCCCAACTAGAACTTCATAGACGTTGAAACTCCCCAACTAGAACTTCAGAGACGTTGAAACTCCCCAACTAGAACTTCAGAGGCGTTGAAACTCCCCAACTAGAACTTCAGAGACGTTGAAACTCCCCAACTAGAACTTCAGAGACGTTGAAACTCCCCAACTAGAACTTTAGAGACGTTGAAGATCCCCAACTAGAACTTCAGAGACGTTTAAGGTCCCCAACTAGAACTTCAGAGACGTTGAAACTCCCCAACTAGAACTTCAGAGACGTTGAAGATCCCCAACTAGAACTTCAGAGACGTTGAAACTCCCCAACTAGAACTTCAGAGACGTTGAAGATCCCCAACTAGAACTTCAGAGACGTTGAAACTCCCCAACTAGAACTTCAGAGACGTTGAAACTCCCCAACTAGAACTTCAGAGACGTTGAAACTCCCCAACTAGAACTTCAGAGACGTTGAAGATCCCCAACTAGAACTTCAGAGACGTTGAAACTCCCCAACTAGAACTTCAGAGACGTTGAAACTCCCCAACTAGAACTTCAGAGGCGTTGAAACTCCCCAACTAGAACTTCAGAGACGTTTAAGATCCCCAACTAGAACTTAAGAAACGTTGAAACTCCCCAACTAGAACTTCAGAGACGTTGAAGATCCCCAACTAGAACTTCAGAGACGTTGAAACTCCCCAACTAAACCTTCAGAGGCGTTGAAACTCCCCAACTAGAACTTCAGAGACGTTGAAACTCCCCAACTAGAACTTCAGAGACGTTGAAACTTCCCAACTAGAACTTCATAGACGTTGAAGATCCCCAACTAGAACTTCAGAGACGTTGAAACTTCCCAACTAGAACTTCAGAAACGTTGAAACACCCCAACTAGAACTTCAGAGACGTTGAAACTTCCCAACTAGAACTTCAGAGACGTTGAAACTCCCCAACTAGAACTTCAGAGATGTTGAAACTCCCCAAATAGACCTTCAGAGGCGTTGAAACTCCCCAACAAGAACTTCAGAGACGTTGAAACACCCCAACTAGAACTTCAGAGACGTTGAAACTCCCCAACTAGAACTTCAGAGACGTTGAAACTCCCCAACTAGAACTTCAGAGACGTTGAAACTTCCCAACTAGAACTTCAGAGGCGTTGAAACTCCCCAACTTGAACTTCAGAGATGTTGAAACTCCCCAAATAGACCTTCAGAGGCGTTGAAACTCCCCAACAAGAACTTCAGAGACCTTGAAACTCCCCAACTAGAACTTCAGAGACGTTGAAGATCCCCAACTAGAACTTCAGAGACGTTGAAGATCCCCAACTAGAACTTCAGAGACGTTGAAACTCCTCAACTAGAACTTCAGAGACGTTGAAACTCCCCAACTAGAACTTCAGAGACGTTGAAACTCCCCAACTAGAACTTCAGAGACGTTGAAACTCCCCAACTAGAACTTCAGAGACGTTGAAGATCCCCAACTAGAACTTCAGAGACGTTGAAACTCCCCAACTAGAACTTCAGAGACGTTGAAGATCCCCAACTAGAACTTCATAGACGTTGAAACTCCCCAACTAGAACTTCAGAGACGTTGAAACTCCCCAACTAGAACTTCAGAGACGTTGAAACTCCCCAACTAGAACTTCAGAGACGTTGAAACTCCCCAACTAGAACTTCATAGACGTTGAAACTCCCCAACTAGAACTTCATAGACGTTGAAACTCCCCAACTAGAACTTCAGAGACGTTGACACTCCCCAACTAGAACTTCAGAGACGTTGAAACTCCCCAACTAGAACTTCAGAGACGTTGAAACTCCCCAACTAGAACTTCAGAGATGTTGAAACTCCCCAACTAGAACTTCAGAGATGTTGAAACTCCCAAGCATCTTCGTTTTTGATTGCCATAATTAACCCTCTGTGATCATTTTCTTTGTTCCCATCCACAGCGTGTTCACGCGAGCCACTGTCTACAACGCACGTGTTCTTCGTGTTCTCTTCAACATGCATATTTGTGTTCACTGACTGGTGAACAGCTGTATATCCCATCACCTCCCAACATGGAACCAAGTAAACTCCTGCATTGCATTGTATACTTTTGCTCTGGGCTGTACTTGGTGAGATCCTTGATCGTGGTGGTGGTGGTAGTAGTAGTAGTAGTAGTAGTAGTAGTAGTAGTAGTAGTAGTAGTAGTAGTAGTAGTAACAGTAGCAGCAGCAGTAACAATAGCAGCAGCAGTAGTAGGACTAGTATCAGCAGTAGCAGCAGCAACAGCAGTAGTAGTAGTATCAGGAGTGACTTAAATCTCTTTGGTGTTCTCTGTCATTGAAATGTTGGAAATCAAGTTTTTTTATTCTTGCAGCAAGTGATAGTGTTCTGGAAAGTGTAAGTTTGTGAGCACTAGTATGCATGGACGAAATTTCTCTCAAATAAAGAAACCCGGCTATTATACACGTGTCTTATTCACCAAATTCAGAGGAACCTGGTCAGAGGAACCTGGTCAGAGGAACCTGGTCAGAGGAACCTGGTCAGAAGAACCTGGTCAAAAGAACCTGGTCAAAGGAACCTGGTCAGAGGAACCTGGCCAAAGGAACCTGGTCAGAGGACCCTGGTCTGTTGTGTATAGTCACAGAAATATTTTTTTTTTCCTCATTTTGTATCCGTCCTACTTACGAATCAATACTGTATGTCATCAGGGTGATGTGGTCAGCATATTATCTCACTATGTTGCTCAGTAATATTCCCTTCACTCACCAAGTCCCGTCGCCACATTTTGCAATTTGCTGACTGGATCATTTTTGTCTTGATTATCCAAAGTGTGACTTGCTGTTTGTTGTCGTACACTACATCCTTGAGTGTTGAGCAAGTCAGTCACATTGTTGTTATAACTAGAATGTATGTTAAGCATCCCCAGGTAGAATTATTATAACTAGAATGTAAGTTACACATCCTTTCGTACGATTCCCTGCTATTGATTCACGTTAGATAAATTTAGATTTAGGAAGGATGTGGGAAGGCGGAACGAGAATTTTGGTTGTGCAAGTGTGGGTGATTTTTTTTATCCTTTTTCACTGTGGAAACCTTTATTTACACGTCCTTTCACCCAGTGGGCGAAACGACGTATTGATATAAGGTTTCTCGGCTGAAAGTGTTTTTCTGATTACCATCTCTCGGCTCATAGTAATTGTTTTCCATTGGTGTCACACTCGACTCCTGCCACCCATCCTTACAATGTTTTCCAGTGGTGTCACACTCGACACTTGCCGTAGACACTTCTCAGCACTTTCTCCTTGAACGAACATGCAGGTTTGAGTCACATAAGGCCTTCAACAGTACATCTCCAACAGGAAGAGTAACAGGAGTTTTATCAGGAGGACTTGAACTATTAACAGTGTCAGGGGTTATAGCTCTCGCAGACGGAGGCACCAGCAACACTGTTCGCTACGGTTCTTTGGTTTATCCAGTGACTGTTGCCACATAGTGGACCCGTTCAAAATAATAATAATACTAATAACAATAATTATGTAAAGCTCACGATCTGTTAGCATGATCAGTATAGCATGATTGATACAAGAGTATGATTGATCATGGTATTATTGATATAAGTGGCCTGTAAGCATTATTCAGTTAATTCAGTCACGTCTGGGGTCGAGGGAAGAGCTGGTGATTCGGGTGGGAAAAATTCACACCGTTTTACAAGATTTGAAACTTGTTGGTGTTGATAGTAATACTGCGTGTCTGAGTCACTGGTTCAAGTCACTCAGTGGAGTGTCGAGTCCTGCAGTAAACGGCGGGACTCGATGTTGAACTGACCGGAATTTTGTATTGCTTGACTTTGTTTTTTTCCTCCTTGCTTGCTAAAACGATGATGATGTAATGCTGAGTTCCATGAAAAATTAAATTTACTAAATGAGAGAGAAAGGTTATTAAAGTCTTGTAATTTTATTATGGGAACCTTTCGCTCACCATGGGGTCATTAGTTACATTAATAGAACTCCTTTTGAACGAAACGTTGACACAATAAATTCAGACTTTTAAATTGTTTTGAAACGTCTGCAGTCTGTACTCTCTGGAACGTAGGCGACAAATTTAATTTACACCTGAAAAATTCTGGAGGGATTGAGGTGCCTGCCATGTACCTACCTGGAGGGTATTCCGGGGATCAACGCCTCCGCAGCCCGGTCCACGACCAGGCCTCCCGGTGGATCAGGGCCTGATCAACCAGGCTGTTACTGCTGGCCGCACGTAGTTTAACGTACGAACCATAGTCCGGCTGATCCACACAGACTATTAGTATCTTTCCATCTCCCTCTTGAAGGCAGTCAGAGGCCTATTGGTAATTCCCCTTATGCATCTTGGGAGGCTGTTGAACAGTCTTGGGCCCCGGGCATTTATGGTGTTTTCTCTTAGTGTACCATTGGCGCTCTTACTTTTCAGGGAGGGGGGGGGGGTTCGCGCTTCTTTTGATTGTAATAATAATTTTCATTTGGGATATTTTGCACCGCCTGCCCAATCTTTTACTTTCGTAGGGAGTACACTTACGATATAACTCAGTAAGAATGAAGGGATCAATACTTCTTGCACCCACCCTTCACACATGACGGGCGTTACCAACAGACCCTTACCTGTCTTCAAGAGGGAACTGGATAGGTTCCTCAAGACAGTTCCTGATCAGCCGGGTTGTGGTGCCAACAGCCAGGTTGGTCAAGGGATACACCAAAAGGCCTGGTCTAGGACCGGACAGTGGGGTCAGTGACCTCCGGAATCATCTACAGCTGAGCAGGTGACAGTTGAACGTGTGTACCTCAACTCGGTACTGGCTACCTCTGCTTAACATGGAGGAAGGTAACCAGATTTTTTTTTTTAACAGCTAGTCCTGTCTAACCAGTTGGTTTTAACTTCAGTCTCCCTTCCTCCACCACACCAACTCCACTGGCCTGGACTTTTTACGACTCACTTGCCACGAGTTCTAATCCCATCTGTACCGTGGTTTTCCTTCTTTTCCCCTAACGCCACTCAGTAAAACACTGTTATCAACATCAGTATCATTATTAACATTTGCCAAGTCGAGCTGATGTGTGAACGTTACGTTGAAATGCGAAGCTAAACATCGTTCACTCGAGGCGTCCCCCTGGGAGTGTCGTTTCTTTGTTTTACCCATTTGTGGGCAGTTTTCTTCTTTCGTCCTCTCAACACTGGTTACTCCTGACGTGGCTGCAGGAGGGCAACACTGTGTTGTGGCTATAATACAGTGTTGTTATTGTTGTCCATCACCACTAGTGCTGCTGTTGCCTTTGTTTTGGTTGTTGATCTCACTGAGGCGTCTTCAGTGAGGCGAGGCAGACACTACACATACTGGTGGTACTGGAGGTTGCGGATACTGCGGATGGTACCTGGAGGTTGCGGATACTGCAGGTAGTACTGGAGGTTGCGGATACTGCAGGTGGTACTGGAGGTTGCGGATACTGCGGATGGTACCTGGAGGTTGCGGATACTGTAGGTAGTACTGGAGGTTGCGGATGGTACCTGGAGGTTGCGGATACTGCAGGTAGTACTGGAGGTTGCGGATGGTACCTGGAGGTTGCGGATACTGCAGGTAGTACTGGAGGTTGCGGATACTGCAGGTGGTACTGGAGGTTGTGGATACTGCGGATGGTACCTGGAGGTTGCAGATACTGCAGGTAGTACTGGAGGTTGCGGATACTGCAGATGGTACCTGGAGGTTGCGGATACTGCAGGTAGTACTGGAGGTTGCGGATACTGCAGGTGGTACTGGAGGTTGCGGATACTGCGAATGGTACCTGGAGGTTGCAGATACTGCAGGTAGTACTGGAGGTTGCGGATACTGCAGATGGTACCTGGAGGTTGCGGATACTGCAGGTAGTACTGGAGGTTGTGGATACTGCAGGTGGTACTGGAGGTTGCGGATACTGCGGATGGTACCTGGAGGTTGCAGATACTGCAGGTAGTACTGGAGGTTGCGGATACTGCAGATGGTACCTGGAGGTTGCGGATACTGCAGGTAGTACTGGAGGTTGCAGATACTGCAGGTGGTACTGGAGGTTGCGGATACTGCGGATGGTACCTGGAGGTTGCAGATACTGCAGGTAGTACTGGAGGTTGCGGATACTGCAGGTGGTACTGGAGGTTGCGGATACTGCAGGTAGTACTGGAGGTTGCGGATGGTACCTGGAGGTTGCGGATACTGCAGGTGGTACTGGAGGTTGCGGATACTGCAGATGGTACTGGAGGTTGCGGATACTGCAGGTAGTACCTAGAGGTTGCAGATACTGCGGATGGTACCTGGAGGTTGCGGATACTGCAGATGGTACCTGGAGGTTGCAGATACTGCAGGTAGTACTGGAGGTTGCGGATACTGCAGGTGGTACTGGAGGTTGCGGATACTACAGGTGGTACTGGAGGTTGCGGATAATGCAGATGGTACTGGAGGTTGCGGATAATGCAGGTAGTACCTAGAGGTTGCAGATACTGTGGATGGTACCTGGAGGTTGCGGATACTGCAGATGGTACCTGGAGGTTGCAGATACTGCAGGTAATACTGGAGGTTGCGGATACTGCAGGTGGTACTGGAGGTTGCGGATACTACAGGTGGTACTGGAGGTTACAGGTGGTACTGGAGGTTACAGGTGGTACTGGAGGTTGCGGATACTGCAGATGGTACTGGAGGTTGCAGGTGGTACTGGAGGTTCCAAGTGGTGCAGAACAGACATGCACGCAAAATGGAGATTTGGAGTTTTTCAAGTTTATATAGAGTACATGTAATTATATAGGCAGAGTGAGGGCAGTTGCAGTTGATCTGAGGATTGGAGTAACTGTGAAGGTTAATTTGGGGAGAGCCTCTAGGCTAGCTGGAAAACTCCTGTATTCTTATATCTGTGTGGTGGTGTCTGTGGCGTAAAACTTGATGCTAACAGCCACTGGTGTGGTCTGTGTCCTTCCAGTGGCTGTTGGAATACAGCCAGTGGGCGAGTGTAGGCTTGGAAGCACCGGCAGAGCATTAGTAACCATTATAAATGGTTCTGGGCTGCCTAACTTGTGTTTTGTGATGTGTTGAGACAGTGGTGATTTTGGTGTTGTATTTTTTTTTACATAGATCAATTTTACAGGTTAAGATATGTTATCCCACGCCAGTTCGTTTCAAAGCCCTGCACAGTCTAAGGTGTACCATCACCCCCTGGGATGCCACCTATGACAGTCAACTAACACCCAGGTATCTACCTACTTAATAATGCTAGGTGACGGTTGTTGTGGTTGTGGTGTGACGGTGGCGGTGGTGTTGGAGGCATGCAAGGCAACTCGAATTTCCTGTTGTGTTTTGATGTTGTGGAGTCGAACACTGACGGTGGGTGTTGTAGTGTCTACACACCTCCCTCCTTATCCCTTACGTTTACTTCCTCTATCTCTCTCCCATTGACTTGTTGTGCCAGACTGTCTGTTTCCTGAGGCCTTGGATGAGACTGACCAATAACGCAATGACTCAACTGAATGACTTAATACGTGACCCTGCTACATAACACTGCTGGTAGATAAGACACATAGCCAACATTTAGGCAACTTTATTCCGAAACGTTTCGCCTACACAGTAGGCTTCTTCAGTCGAGTACAGAAAGTAGGCAGGAGCAGTAGAGATGTGAAGACGATGTAATCAGTCCATCACCCTTGAAGTCGTAGATTTGAGGTTGTCAGTCCCTCAGCCTGGAGAAGTTCTGAGGGACTGACAACCTCAAATCTACGACTTCAAGGGTGATGGACTGATTACATCGTCTTCACATCTCTACTGCTCCTGCCTACTTTCTGTACTCGACTGAAGAAGCCTACTGTGTAGGCGAAACGTTTCGGAATAAAGTTGCCTAAATGTTGCCTATGTGTCTTACCTACCAACCTGTCGGTGTTGTTTACCATTTGATAATCACATAACACTGCTACATGACACTTCTACATAACGCAGGTACGTACCACTGCTACACTACACTGTTACGTGGCTGCTACGTGACATTGTTACATTACTACTTGACACTGCTATACGAGACAACTTTGTTCACTCATCTATGTCTGTTTAGTTAAACCAGTGATTTTGTATTTTATAGTTTACCCTGGGTGTGTGCTGGTATACCTAGAGGGTGTTTCGGGGGTCAACGCCCCCGCGGCCCGGTCCTTGACTAGGCCTCGCGATGGATCAGGGCCTGATAAAACAGCCTGTTACTGCTAGCCGCACGCAAACTGACGTACGAAGCACAAGCCGGCTGGTCAGGTACTGACTGTAGGTGCCTGTCCAACTCTGTTTTCAAGCCAGCCAGGTGAGTCTGTGTGGTGGTAGGTGAGTGTGGTGGTAGTGTGGTAGCTCACGTGACCTGACTGGTAACTGGAGGCTCCCAGCTGGAAGCTAGCAGGGAGCGACCGACCACAGACGCCACTCATAACGGGTTTCAGGTGGGTGAAAATTACAGCCAAAGCCAGAGGGGTGTAAAAAGTGGATTGGTTCGCTAATAACCTAAAGGGGAGGATGCCACCTCCCCTCCTCTTGGTCTGCTCTAACAACAAGTGGTGTATGGTCCTTTTTAAGGGGTCTTGATGGCACTGCCAGGGATGACGATGGTCCTTTACGCGTATTGTGGCCCCCGTTCCTTCTCTTCCATTAACCCTTCCGTCGCGATGGCTCATCGCTCAACATCCTCTCAGTATTCTGAAACGTTAAATTTCGTTCATTAAATTTCCTGTTAAGGGAAGCTTAGCATAGACGAGGCTACAAGTGTGTGACGCCTTCGTGTATATGGTTTATTCAGGTCGAGCAGCGAGGAAGAATCATGAAAAGTGTCAACAATATCATGAAATGTAACCAAGTTGTTTGTGCAACAATCTGCAGGGACCGTCAGCATGGCATGTGGGAGAAATGATGAACTCAAATATTTCGAATGAGCGCCGTTACTCTAGTGTTGCAACAAGGTTCATGAACATAATATAAACTACCATAAAAGAACATAAACAAGTTACGGTGAACCCACTTTGTGTTACACGTTAGTTTGATGAACAGATTACAGGGAACATTGGTTTATATCCTCTCGGGTGCTCTCTCTCTCTCTCTCTCTCTCTCTCTCTCTCTCTCTCCCTCTCTCTCTCTCTCTCTCTCTCTCTCTCTCTCTCTCTCTCTCTCTTTCTCTCTCGTTATATATATATATATATATAATTTAACAAGTCGGCCGTCTCCCACCGAGGCAGAGTGACCCAAAAAGAAAGAAAATCCCCAAAAAGAAAATACCTTCATCATTCAACACTTTCACCTCACTCATACATAATCACTGTTTTTGCAGAGGTGCTCAGAACACAACAGTTTAGAAGCATATACGTATAAAGATACACAACATATCCCTCCAAACTGCTAATATCCCGAAACCCCTCCTGAATCCCTGAATTCCCTGAATCCACTCACTAAATATTACCCTGCTCACACTCCAACAGATCGTCAGGTACCAAATACCATTCATCTCCATTCACTCCTATCGAAAACGCTCATGCACGCCTGATGGAAGTCCAAGCCCCTCACCCACAAAACCTCCCTTGCCCCTTCCTTCCAACCTTTTCGAGGACGACCCCTACCCCGCCTTCCTTCCCCTACAAATTTATACGCTTTCCATGTCATTCTACTTTGATCCATTCTCTCTAAATGACCAAACCACCTCAACAACCCCTCTTCAGCCCTCAGACTAATATTTTTATTAACTCCACACCTTCTCCTAATTTCCACACTCCGAATTTTCTGCATAATATTTACACCACACATTGCCCTTAGGACATCTCCACTGCATCCAACCGCCTCCTCGCTGCTGCATTCATAACTCAAGCTTCACACCCATATAAGAGCGTTGGTACTACTATACTTTCATACATTCCCTTCTTTGCCTCCATAGAAAACGTTTTTTGTTTCCACATATACCTCAACTCACCACTCACCTTTTTCCCCCTCATCAATTCTATGTTTAACCTCATCCTTCATAAATCCATCCGCCGACACGTCAACTCCCAAGTATCTGAAAACATTCACTTCTTCCATACTCCTCCTCCCCAATTTGATATCCAATTTTTCTTTATCTAAATCATTTGATACCCTCATCACCTTACTCTTTTTCTATGTTCGCTTTCAACTTTCTACCTTTACACACTCTCCCAAACTCATCCACTAACCTTTGCAATTTTTCTTTAGAATCTCCCATAAGCACAGTATCATCAACAAAAGCAACTGTGTCAATTCCCATTTTGTATTTGATTCCCCATAATTTAATCCCACCCCTCTCCCGAACACCCTAGCATTTACTTCTTTTACAACCCCATCTATAAATATATTAAACAACCATGGTGACATTACACATCCCTGTCTAAGACCTACTTTTACTGGGAAGTATTCTCCCTCTCTTCTACACACCCTAACCTGAGCCTCACTATCCTCATAAAAACTCTTTACAGCATTTAGTAACTTAACACTTATTCCATATACTTGCAACATGTGCCACATTGCTCTCCTATCCACTCTATCATATGCCTTGTGTAAATCTATAAATGCAATAAAAACTTCCCTACCTTTATCTAAATACTGTTCACACATATGCTTCAATGTAAACACTTGATCTACACATCCCCTACCCACTCTGAAACCTTGCTCATCCGCAAACCTACATTCTGTCTTACCTCTAATTCTTTCAATTATAACCCTACCGTACACTTTTTCTGGTATATTCAGTAAACTTATTTCTCTATAATTTTTACAATATCTTTTGTCCCCCTTCCCTTTATATAAAGGGGCTATACATGCTCTCTGCCAATCCCTAGGTACCTTCCCCTCTTTCATACATTTATTAAACAAAAATACCAACCACTCCAACACTATATATCCCCTGCTTGTAACATTTCTGTCATGATGCCGTCAGTTCCAGCTGCTTTACCCCCTTTCATTCTACGTAATGCCTCACGCACCTCCCCCACACTCACATCCTGTTCTTCTTCACTCCTAAAAGATGATATACCTCCCTGGCCAGTGCATGAAATTACCGCTTCCCTTTCTTCGTCGACATTTAAAAGTTCCTCAAAATATTCTCGCCATCTACCCAAAACCTCCATCTCCCCATCTACTAACTCCCCTACTCTGTTTTTAACTGACAAATCCATTCGTTCTCTAGGCTTTCTTAACTTGTTTAACTCTCTCCAAATTTTTTTCTTATTTTCATTAAAATTTCTTGACAGTGCCTCTCCTACTCTATCTGCTCTCCATTTGCACTCTCTCACCACTCTCTTCACCTTTCTTTTACTCTCCATGTACTCTACTCTTCTTATAACACTTCTGCTTTGTAAAAACCTCTCATAAGCTAAGTTTTTCTCTTTTATCACACCCTTTACTTCATCATTCCACCAATCACTCCTCTTTCCTCCTGCACCCACCCTCCTTTTTTTTTTTTTACACAAGGTTTGACAAGGTTAGGTTAAGGATCCCTAGCTTTATTCACAAGCTATTTACAGGTTAAGGATTCCTAACTTTACTGGCAAGCTAAGAGCTGTTACCTACATCAGCTCATTTGAAAGCATTTTTATTGTTATGAGACATACAAGTAGGGAACAGGATGAAGTTGAAGCCATCTGTGGGCCAGCATTTTCATTTGATCAACTGACTTTATCTCGTTGACATCATTATGCTGTACGAATGTGTTCCATAGTCGAGTCATCCTGGGTATATATGATCTCAGATGGAGATGGAGTGATATTCTGGAGAAGGGTACAGCCAGAGTGAAGTTGCTGCTTTCTGCCCGTCTTGTGGCATAAAAGCTTGTTTCACGCTGTCCTCGAAGTGTATTCAAGTGTGGTACTTTGACAATATTGACCTTGTACATAACAGTAAGACCACCCACATCCCTAATGTGTTGAAGGCTCTGCTGAAATGACAGATCTATCCAGGATGGGTCCAGGCGAGAGATGAGACGTCTTGCTCTGTTCTCTACTCTGTCAAGCAGTCGCAGATGAGAGGGGGGGCAGGCAAACCAAGAAAGTGGAGCATACTCAAGGTGTGAGCATACTTGTGCCTCGTACAGAATCTTGCAACCCCTACTGTCAAGGTACAGCATACGGCCCTATGCTGTACATTCTACAAGATTGATGGACTGAACACATCGACTCCAGGCTGAGGGACTGATTACCTCATACTCCTCCTCTCCTTACGCCTTCCTCTTTGTATTGGACTGATGAAGCCACTGTGTGGCGAAACGTTTCCTGAATAAAGATTCCCATATGCTACATAAGTGTCTCAATCTTCAACTTGTCGGTTTTTCAAACCATTCATCACACCCTACTGTCAAGCAGATGCGAGATACGGCGAAGTGCTGTAAGCTTCCTGGCTGCCTTGTTTGCAAGATTTACAACATGGTTCTTCATGGTTAGTTTGGAGTCAAATTTCACCCCAAGGATATCAACTTCTTCTCCAGGTGCCAACACCCTCCCATTCATCCTTACTACTGCACCAGCATTTCCATCATGGTGCCTAGAGACGATCATCATTTGCGTTTTCTCAGGTGCAAATGTTACTTGCCATCTATTTCCCCAAGCTGATATAGCTCTTAGCTGGTGATTGATGTAGCTTAGAGCAGCTGGCATTTCTTCTCTTGGATAAGTGAATGTCAGTGTACAGTCGTCTGCATATGCATGGGATTCTGGGATGAGATGAAGAAGGTCATTGAAGTAGCCATTCCTTAACAATGGTCCCAGCACGCTTCCTTGTGGAACACTTGCCCCAGTAGGATGTCTTGCTGATTCCGTTTCATTGAGAACTACCCTTAGAGATCTACCATGAAGGTAATCACTGAGGAGACATAGCGTAGAGCCTGCAATTCCCAGTGCTTGAAGTTTTGCTAAGAGGCCTTGGTGCCACACCCGGTCGAAAGCATCAGCAATGTCCAGTGCTACCACACAGCTGACTTTGGATTCATCCAGTGACTGGTGCCACTTAGTGGAGAGATTTAACAACAGATCAGCAGCAGAGTAACCTTTCCTGAAGCCATATTGACGATCACAAAGTAGTGAGTGGTAGTCAAAAAACTCTGTCATTTGTCTTGAGATTATTGTCTCAAGGATCTTACCAGTGATTGACAGGAGTGACACTGGTCTGTAGTTGCTGATTTCTGCTCTGCTCTTCTTTTTGTGAACAGGGACTACATTTGCCTCTTCCCACAGAGAGGGTCATTTACACTGTACTAGGCAGTGCTAAAAGATGCGAGTTAGAGGTGCTGCTAGCTGGTCTGCACATCTTCTCAACAATCTTGGGCTCAACTTGTCTGGGCCCACAGCCTTTTCTTGGTCAAGCGATTTAAGAAGGAAATGTACCTCCTCCTGCCTTATTGTCACCACTGACAGTTTTGACACAGTTCTTGCAGCTAGCCAAGGAGGGTCCTTTGCTTGATCAGAAACTTGCATTTTGGTAGCAAAGTGTTCGGCAAAGAGGTCCGCCTTCTCTTGACTACTAATAGAGGTGGTCCCATCCTGTCGATTTAGAGGTGGAATGAGTTCATCAGGCAGATAACCTTGTCTGTCCTTGACCAGGGACCACCAGGTTTTGAAGCCCACCTCCCATTTAGCAATGGCCCACAAACTTCTGCCCCACATTCTGCATTTTTAAAACTATTCCATCCCTCTTCAACCCCCCCCCCACTACTTATATATATATATATATATATATATATATATATATATATATATATATATATATAATATATATATATATATATATATATATATATATATATATATACATACATACACGCATGAGTATTTTCGACCGTGTGAAGTTCGAGTGAAGTCTGGAGGCAGGAAAACTGGCCTAAAATGTAAGATGTGAAGTTATGAAGTAGCAGTAAATAGAAGAGTGAATTAGATTTTCAGTACAGTCTGAAACCAGTAAACAAATTAATTAAAAAAATCAAGAGAGTTTTGAACACAGTGTATTGAATTAACAGGAGGTAGAGAGGCCTGTCTGTGCCAGCCTCTCCTTCCCCCCAACCCACAGCAGCTCGCAACGCACCTTTACCTTTGATATACCTTTGAGTTTCGAGATTTTTGTATTCCCGGAGCCCTGTCCTGGGCCCGCCTTGTCTGGTGCCTGCATGGTCAACCAGGCTGTTGCTGCTGGCGACCCGCAGGCCATCATATCCATCACAGCCTGGTTGATCTGACACTTGAAGAGTCTTGTCCAGTTTCTCTTGAAGACTTCTACACTTGTCCTAACAGATATTCTGATATCTTGGTAAGATGATGAACAATCTCGGACCACAGATGTTGATACAATGTTCTCGTGTGCCCACGGCGCGCCTGCTTTTCATTGGGTGTAATTTAACATTTCCTCCCATATCTCTTACTCCACTATGTTGTTATGACAGTGTGCAGATTTGGGACAAGGCTTTCTAGTACTTTCCACGTCTATATGATCATGTATCTCTCTCTCCTTCGCTCCAGCGAGTATATATTTAGGACTTGGAGAGGTTCCCAGTAATTCAAATGCTTTATTAGTTCTCTGTGAGCCATAAATGATCTCTGTATCTGTTCCAGCCCTGATATTTTTCCTGCCTTGAACGGAGCCGTCAACACGGAGCAGTGATCTCAACGAAAGAGCACAAACAATTTGAATAATGCCACCATTGGGACCTTGGATCAACTGGGCTGTGATGTATATGTGGGGCTGCAGGCCACCAACAGCAACTGCCTGGTTGACCAGACAAACACCAGACGAGCCTGGCCCATGGTCAGGCTCCGGGAGTAGAAAAACTCTCGGAACTCATCGAAGATCTTGGAGGTTCTCATTATCCAGCCCGTCGTGACATTTGTCGTATGTTCTTTGAAAGAAAGGTCAGCCGACATTATTATTCCCAGGTCTTTCACATGCTGCTTTCGCTCTATTTGAGTTTTGTAAACAATGTCCCTTTAGAGTTCTTCATTCTTTCCACACCTAAGCAGCTGGAACTTGTCACCATATAATGTCATGTTGTTTTCCACTGTCCACTGCAAAACACTGCTTATATCTTCCTGTAATTTTTTAATGTCTTCTACCGAGGCGAGTGTCATTTTTATTTTGGTGTAATCTGCAAATGATGATACAAAATTATGGTAAGTGTTTTTATCAGTGCTGTGAAGATAAGAAACAGCAGAGGTGCCAAGATAGTGCCTTAGGGAACTATGCTTTTTTATCTTACTATTGTTGGATTTCGCTGTTTACTACTACTCTTTTTGCTCTGTCAGAAAGTTGAAAATCCATCTGCCATCGCTACCACCATCGTCGCTACCATCGCTATCACCACCGCTACCGCTACTACTTCCACCACCACCACAACCACCACCACCACCATTACCACTACCACCACAACCACCACTACCACCACCACCACCATTACCACCACAACCACCACAACCACCACCACCACCACCACCACCACCACCACCACCACCATTACCACTACCACCACAACCACCATTACCACCACTACCCCCACAACCACAACCACTAAAATCACCATAACCACTCACACCACAACCACCACTACCACAACAACCACCATTACCACTACCACCACAACCACCACCACTACAATCACCATAACCACTCCCACCAAAACCACTACCACAACAACCACCACTACCACCATAATCACCACAACCACCACCACTACAATCACCATCACCGCAACCACCACCACTACCACCACAACCACCACCACTACAATCACCATCACCGCAACCACCACCACTACCACCACAACCACCACCACTACCATTACCACCACCACCACTACCATCACCACCACCACCACCACTACAATCACCACCGCAACCACCACCACTACCACCACAACCACCACCACTACCATTACCACCACAACCACCACTACCACTACAACCACTACCATAACCACCACCACTACAACCACTACCATTACTACCACCATCACTACAACCACAACCACCACAACCACCACCACCCGAGACCCACACCTCAGATAAGGTTTGCTAGTGTAGTTAGAGTTCTCTTGTACAAGTATATAAGCAAATTCTGCTCGTCACTGCGAAGACAAGTTGCACTGAGGTTGGGGCTGGCTTACCTTACCACCTAACTCCATACAAATATGAAACTTAAACTTGCGCGACACGTCTGGCAACGAGGTGGCGGAGCGTAACCGGGAAACGTTGAAATATGTACGAAGGACACAGGTTGTGTAAGGGGGGGGGTTGGAGGCGGTGGGGGACAGGGACAAGAGTAATGCCAAGTGGCACTAACTGTGTGCCTTTTTAACGTTGCTACTGTGGCACCTAGTTCTCGTATTTCTTTCTGTCTGTCTCTTGTCTCTCTCTCCCTCTCTGTCTGCCTCCTCCCCTTCACTTCCTCTTCCTCCTCTGTCCCACTTCCTCCATCTGCCTCCTCTGGCTTTTTCTCACCTTTATCTCCTTGTTCGTCCCTCTCCCTCTTCATTACTTGCCTTGCTTCTTCCTTGTCTTTCCCCTTCCCTTCCTCCGCCTTTGTTCACATAACTAATCTGCTCGTATCCTTCTTGACTACTTCCCTCGGCACTTCCCTAATACTGTCCCTCCTCCTCCTGCTACTGTTACATTACTCTCTACCTCCCTCATTACTTACCTCACTACACCTTCTACTGTTACATTACTCTCTACCTCCCTCATTACTTACCTCACTACACCTTCTACTGTTACATTACTCTCCACCTCCCTCATTACTTACCTCACTACACCTTCTACTGTTACATTACTCTCTACCTCCCTCATTACTTACCTCACTACACCTTCTACTGTTACATTACTCTCTACCTCCCTCATTACTTACCTCACTACACCTTCTACTGTTACATTACTCTCCACCTCCCTCATTACTTACCTCACTACACCTTCTACTGTTACATTACTCTCTACCTCCCTCATTACTTACCTCACTACACCTGCTACTGTTACATTACTCTCCACCTCCCTCATTACTTACCTCACTACACCTGCTACTGTTACATTACTCTCCACCTCCCTCATTACTTACCTCACTACACCTGCTACTGTTACATTACTCTCTACCTCCCTCATTACTTACCTCACTACACCTGCTACTGTTACATTACTCTCCACCTCCCTCATTACTTACCTCACTACACCTGCTACTGTTACATTACTCTCCACCTCCCTCATTACTTACCTCCCTCATTACTTACCTCCCTCATTACTTACCTCACTACACAACTTAACATTTCAACTCAAAACTAACGTAAATATTTAAAAAAAAAAGGAATAAATTTTTGCTCAAATTCCGACGTTTATGTTCGGTTTGTTTGTGTTTGAGTGTGTTTGTGTGTGTTTGTGTTTGTGTGTGTTTGTTTGTGTTTGTGTGTGTTTGTGTGTGTTTGTGTTTGTGTGTTTGTGTTTGTGTGTGTTTGTGTGTGTTTGTGTGTGTTTGTGTTTGTGTGTGTTTGTGTGTGTTTGTGTGTGTGTGTTTGTGTGTGTTTGTGTGTGTGTGTTTGTGTGTGTTTGTGTGTGTGTGTTTGTGTGTGTTTGTGTGTGTTTGTGTTTGTGTGTGTTTGTGTGTGTTTGTGTGTGTGTGTTTGTGTGTGTTTGTGTGTGTGTTTGTGTGTGTTTGTGTGTGTGTGTTTGTGTGTGTTTGTGTTTGTGTGTGTTTGTGTGTGTTTGTGTGTGTGTGTTTGTGTGTGTTTGTGTGTGTGTGTTTGTGTGTGTTTGTGTGTGTGTGTTTGTGTGTGTTTGTGTGTTTGTGTGTTTGTGTGTGTGTTTGTGTGTGTTTGTGTGTGTTTGTGTTTTTGTGTGTTTGTTTGTGTTTGTGTATTTGTGTGTGTGTGTTTGTGTGTGTGTGTTTGTGTGTGTTTGTGTGTGTTTGTGTTTGTGTGTGTTTGTGTGTGTTTGTGTGTGTTTGTGTTTGTGTGTGTTTGTGTGTGTGTTTGTGTGTGTTTGTGTGTGTTTGTGTTTGTGTGTGTTTGTGTTTGTGTTTGTTTGTGTGTTTGTGTGTGTTTGTGTTTGTTTGTGTTTGTGTGTGTGTGTGTGTTTGTGTGTGTGTGTGTGTTTGTGTGTGTTTGTGTTTGTGCTTGTTTGTATGTGTGTTTGTGTTTGTGTGTGTTTGTGTTTGTGTGTGTGTTTGTGTGTGTTTGTGTGTGTGTTTGTGTGTGTTTGAGTGTGTGTGTTTGTGTGTGTTTGTGTTTGAGTGTGTGTGTGTTTGTGTGTGTGTGTGTTTGTGTGTGTGTTTGTGTGTGTGTTTGTGTGTGCGTTTGTGTGTTTGTGTGTGTGTGTTTGTGTGTGCGCGTGTATGTGTGTGTTTGTGTGTGTGTTTGTGTATGTGTGTTTGTGTGTGTGTTTGTGTGTGCGCGTGTATGTGTGTGTTTGTGTGTGTGTGTTTGTGTGTGCGCGTGTATGTGTATGTGTGTGTTTGTGTGTGTGTGTGTGTTTGTGTGTGTGTGTTTGTGTGTGTGTGTGTGTGTGTGTGTGTGTGTGTGCGTTTGTGTGTGTGTGTGTGTGTGTGTGTGTGTCGTGCCGAATAGGTAAAACTGGTCAGTTAGCAAGAACCTATTAAAAATTAAATCCTTTCTAAAATTTTCTTTTATACGTTTAAAAATATATCTTTTCATTAATATTAATGTAAAAATTAATAATTTTGTACCAAAAGAACCTTAGAAAACTTACCTAACCTTATAACAAGCGCAATTTGATTTAGCCTAATCCCACTAATTTAGATAAGTCTGCAAAATTTAATAATAAACAAACACAATGAAATGTATGTTTTTCGTTAGGTTCAGAATGGTTTTTGCGAAACTATTGCATACAAAAATTTTTGCTTTCCTTATTCGGCAAGAAGAGCGTTGCTATTTAAGCCAAAATCGCAAGTTTTACCTATTAGGCACGATATATATATATATATATCTATATATATATATATATATATATATATATATATATATATATATATATATATATTTATATATATATATATATATACACGTATACATACATACACACACACACACACACACACACAAAAGATGCAAAACAACCACGGGGGAGTTGAATGATAGATCTAGGCCTTTCATGTTGCAATCGACACATCATCAGGAGCTTGCAGTGTTGCAGAAAGGAAGAGGTCCCAGGAAATTCTTTCAGGTGAACGGGTTTAGCTTGACTGCTCCCCTGAACGAATTGGCTTGGACTTCCTCGTCTTTTCTGAAACATTGCAAGTTTCTGATGTGTTGATTGCCACACAAGAGGCCTAGAGCTATCATTCAACTCCAGCCCGTGGTTGCTTTGAATCACAGAACGGGCGGGGTTCGAACCCCTGAGGCAAGTGAGTCCTGGAACACACAGGCCAGTGCGTTACCCACTGGGCCAGCTGGCCTGGTTGTTAGCGCACTGGCCCGTAAGTTTTACGACTCGCCTGCCGTGAGTTCGAATCCCTCCCGTTCTGTGATTTGTGTTATTACGATTTCGCGAGTCAGTTATGAGACTGGTTGGTAAGATTGCCAGGTGGGGAGCAGGGAAGGTCATGTGTACATTCAACGGAAAGACAGTTGTAAATGAGAGTTTTCAGTCATTTGTAGGAGAGGATTTACACGAGCGGACGCGGCGGAGCAATAGCAAAGAGGAAACTGGACCAGTATCTTTACCAGATGCCAGATCAACAAGGCTGTGATAGATGTGGGATCAGCGGGCCTCCAGCAGCAACAGCCTGGTTGACCAGGCTAGCATCAGACGAGCCTGGACCATGGCCGGGCTCCGGGAGTAGAAAAACTCTCGAAAGTCATGATATGTCAAAGGTATATTTACCAGTTGTTGTAACATATATCATAAAAATCTTTGAGGATGAATTTTGAGACAGCAGCCGTGGACGTCAGTGACAGGTAAAACACAGGTAACTACTGCACACCGCAAGCAACACACTCGTGCACCTCAACAGACTCAAGTAATAGACAGCAGACAGTTTCAGAGAGGAAGTTTTGTCGAGAGGTTTCGCCTGTGGACCACGCTTCTTCAGTCACTGAACAAGGATGGACAGCAAGCTACCTGTTCCGGACATAACAAGACTACCATAATCTGGGGGGGGGGAAACTTCATTTTGATCTACCGCAACTATAATAGGTTTATCTGTGGCAGTATAGAAGACCTGAAAAAATACTTTTTTTTTATCAATGGCCTGAACAGAAACAAAGTCGGTGTTCGGTCTCAACAAAGAGCCGTTTTAGATTACATGGTCACTACAGTTTAGATCCTAAAATAAAACATTTATATATGTGGTGGAAGAGAGAGACAGGTTGGAGGAATGGAAGGTTGAGAGACTCATTAACACTGTGCTATCATCACTACCTGGTGTAAGTTTATTTAGGCACAGGTATACATAGCTACAATTATCATACACAGTGTAAATTACCCTCCAGGATAACCCAAAGAAGTCTCAGTGACTTATTTCCGTTGGAGTCCTTAATTTCCATTGATGTCCTTGATGTTTCATTTGGGGGTCATTGATATTTCCATTGGGGGGTCCTTGATATTGCCATTGGGGGTCTTTAATGTAGTAATAGAACTAACCATCTTAGTAGAGCACTAAAATATAATTCTGCACATATGCAGAGCCGCAATATATATCATGGTTGTCGCGTTTTCTGAACACATTACTAATTAAAAAAAAAAACTATTTAGACAGACTCGAGAAAAGCCTTATGTCTAACATTTTTTCTCATTTCGGTGAGAGATGGGCGGGGGATGCCATGTTTTTTGTATTTTTAACCAATACCTGATATTCCATTTTAGCCCGATGCCCGTACCACTGCCCATACTTTGGCACACCTTAATTTTGGTACCACAGATTTGAAGTAGTCTAGATAGTAACACCATTGGTACACTAAGAGAAAACACCATAAGTGTCCGGGGCCCAAAACTGTTCAACAGCCTCCCATCAAGCATTTGGGGAATTGCCAATAAACCCCTGGCTGCCTTCAAGAGAGAGCTGGACAGATACCTAAAGTCAGTGCCGGATCAGCCGGGCTGTGGCTCGTACGTCGGACTGCGTGCGGCCAGCAGTAACAGCCTAGTTGATCAGGCCCTGATTCATCGGGAGGCCTGGTCATGGACCGGGCCGCGGGGGCGTTGATCCCCGGAATAACCTCCAGGTAGCCTCCAGGTATGACCTTGAAACTTCCTGGAAATAGTCAGGATCAAGCCTAACTGAAGATAATTGTAACTGTTAGTGGACATATATGGAGCGCTAAACCCTTGAGTCTCAAGGAGTCACGACGGTTCGATCCTCAGTGCCCGATCAGCCGGGCTGTGGCTCGTACGTTGGGTTACGTGCGACCAACAGTAACAACCTGATTGATCAGGCCCAGATTCACCGGGAGGCCTGGTCTAGGACCGGGCCTCGGAAACACCCTCCAGGTAATGACCTTCAGCAGTAGTAACCTTGTTATAACGACGTCAGGAAACGCACGTAATAGAAGGTTTAGATGTAAATTTAATTGAACAAAATAACGGGAGTCAACGATAGAATCTGTTCATTAGTCCGTGGCACTCAGCGGAGGTGTTTATTTGTCTGTTTACGAACCCCTGCTTATTTAAGCAACTAAATGAGTACTGAGAGGACAGAGTGGGGGTAAGGGTGGGCCCAAGAACTAGAGCTCGTCCCGCTAATCCACAGTAGTTAGTGAGGCAACAAGGCATGTGTCCTGAACTACTGGCCACCCGTGTGTGTGTGTGTGTGTGTGTGTGTGTGTGTGTGTGTGTGTGTGTGTGTGTGTGTGTGTGTGTGTGTGTTTGTGTGTGTGTATGTGTGTGTGTGTGTGTGTGTGTGTGTGTGTGTGTGTGTGTGTGTGTGTGTGTGTGTGTGTGTGTGTATTTGTGTGTGTGTGTGTGTGTGTGTGTGTGTGTGTGTGTGTGTGTGTGTGTGTGTGTGTGTGTGTGTGGAGCAACAAGTAGGCTGTATAGCCACAGTTTACTGACACAAGCTGCTCAACTTTCCCCTCACTCCCCTCAGTTCCTTTCCTCCTCCCCTCCACTCCTCCCCCAGACATACACCGAGAGGTGTATGTCTGGGTGTATATATAGTGTGTGGTGAAGGATTAAAGTGGTGGGCAGGTTACATGCAACCTTAATGACCTTAGTGTACTGGATAGGCGTTAAACCCAATTAACTAACTACCCTTCCCTCTCTCCCCTCCGTTCGTACAATAAGGGAACACTGTATCAACATCCGTGGTCCCACATTATTCAACAACTTACCAGAAGATATCAGAAATACTGCTGGAACAAGTGTAGAAGTCTTCAGGAGGAAATTGGACAAGTAACTTCTGTAGGTGCCAGATCAACCAGGCTGTGATGGATATGTGGGACAGCGGGCCACCAACAGCAACAGCCTGGTTGACCAGGTAAGCACCAGAAAGTTTGGCCCATGGCCAGGCTCCGGGAGTAGAAAAGACTCTGGGAACTCATCGAAGGTATACCGTCTCCTTACCACCCCGTCTCCATTTCAGTCGCGTTCATTCCATCATCTTGTCTCTTTACTTCTTTGTTCCTTTCCAGCCAGCGAGTACTTCTCCCACCTCCTCCTCCTCCTCCTCCTCTCACCCACCACTTTCCTTCCTCTCTTCCTCTCCCTGCTCCCCCTCCTTTAGCAGGCTGTCCAGCACCTTCCGTTTTCTTAAGAGCGGCATCCCCCCCATACATTCCCTTCCCCCCCTGGTGCCCTTACCTGGTGCTGGACAGGTGAATCTATTGATTGGTGCCACTGGTAACCCCCTCTCCCCCTCCCTCCAAACACGCCGAGCGTCCCCCTGCCTTTCTGCCTCCCATCTCTTCCTTATTCTACACACCCCACTACCCTCTCGTCTCCTCTCCCTGTTACGTCTCCCTGTCTTCTCCCCCCACTCCGTTACTCCTCTCTAATGTCCATCCCTCTGTTACGCTACTTATATTCTCAACCCCAGTTACGCCTTCCCTCCCTCGTCTTCTTTTACGCCTTCCCTCCCTCGTCCCCCCTTTACGCCCCCTACACTACGTCTTAGTAAGAGATGATATGATCATCGCCTGTATGTTTATGGCAGGCCACGAGAACATAACCAGGGGAAAGAGTGCCAAGGGGAAGCTAGTGCCAACCTGAAGGTAGCGGGAGGTAAGGGAACTTACTAGGAATGAAAATTGACGTTACCTGATGTCACTAACAACTGGGAAATATTCAAACATAAAAAATACTAGTACAGTATACTCGTATTACATCTTCATAGAAGTGCTATATATATATATATATATATATATATATATATATATATATATATATATATATATATATATATATATATATATATATATATGTGTGTGTGTGTGTGTGTGTGTGTGTGTAAATAACACTGCGACTAGCCGGGGACTCGAACCCGTGTTGTTTTGGCCCGCATCATGGTGAGCGAAAATTCGGCGACGCTCTAACCCACAGGACCACCCAATCCTACAAAGGTCCCCCTCGCTGGCGAGAGATTCGTCTGTAAAAACTTGCATATGTTGTCACAGTGGTGCCAGTGCTAACCTTCCTATGGTGTGTAAATATACCTAGGTGGATGAATCCTATTGTAGCTAGCTGGCCTAGTGGTTAACGCGTCGGTCTGGAGTTTTACGACTTTCTCACCGCTAGTTCAATCCCCGCCGGTACCGTGGTTTGCAATCGTGTCATTACGATTTCTTGAGTCACAATCCATCATAGTCATTGAAAGAGTGATGAGGTGTTAAATTACAGTCTTTATGGCAAATAATTTTTGTACATAATCCAAACCAGCATGGATAGAGTAAGAAAATTTTGCCAGTCACAGCTGCTGAATCATTACGAGGTTATGAGGCTTTAGAAGACAGGCAAAAACCCGAGGTGGTCTACACTGATTTTGCGAAGACACTTAAATGCGATCATGACGTAATATCCCCTAGATTGAGATTAAGTGGTATAAGGGAAAAATTGAGCAGGTTGATATTAAATTTTCTAACAAATAAAACACCAGTGCAAAACTGTATCCTTAGTAATGTTAAAATATCTGTACCCCAAGGCACGGTCCTGGCGCCTTTGCCACTTCTCATCCTAATGGTAGATAAAGATAACAATACTACAGCTTCATGCTATCATTTTTTCCTGATGCGAAACTAAGCATGAAAATTTTCTCAGTAGAAGACACCGGATAAATGCAGGAGGATATAAGCGTAAGATTTTCAGTAGAACATAAGAAAGGAGGAACACTGCAGCAGGCCTGTTGGCCCATACTTGGCAGGTCCTTTACAATTCATCCCACTAACAGAACATTTGACCAACTCAATTTTCAATGCCACCCAAGAAATAAGTTCTGATGTGAAAGTCCCACTCAAATCCAACCCCTCCCACTCATGTACTTATCCAACCTAAATTTGAAACTACCCAGAGTCCCAGCCTCAATAACCCAACTAGGTAGACTGTTCCACTCATCTACTACCCTATTTCCAAACCAATACTTTCCTATGTCCTTTCTAAATCTAAACTTATCTAATTTAAATCCATTACTGCGGGTTCTCTCTTGGAAAGACATCCTCAAGACCTTATTAATATCCCCTTTATTAATACCTATCTTCCACTTAAACACTTCGATCAGGTCTCCCCTCATTCTTCGTCTAACAAGTGAATGTAACTTAAGAGTCTTCAATCTTTCTTCATAAGGAAGATTTCTAATGCTATGTATTAATTTAGTCATCCTACGCTGAAGTAGGCAATAGAAAATATCATGTCGACAGATTCTTCAGTATTCAAAATACAGGATGGCCACCAAATGTAAAACACTGAGTGTAAAATAATATCAGTTGACCTGTCGTTTAGAGACCACAAGATAAATGTTGTGAAAATTAGACTGATGTCGTGGTAGATAATGAGAACGTTCAAAACAGTAGAAATATTGCCAGTGATGGCGCTACTCAAATCGCTTGTGTTCTCTCGACTGGAGCACTGTTCTTTGTTGACGACTCCATTTAGAACATAAGATATCAGAGCTGAAACAAATACAGAGATTCTTTGCAGCCTGCATAGAGCAAGCAAAGCATTGAAACTACCGGAAATGCCTCGAAGTTTTGAATATGTACTGTCTGGAGCAGAGAGACAGAGAGATACGTGATAATATGTACATGTGGACATTGTACCGTACCTGCTCACTGTCATAACGAAGTACTGGAGTGAAAGATATGGAAGTGTAAATTAATCAGTTTGAGAGTCAGAGGTGCCGTGGACACAATAAGAGAACACTATGTCAACATTCGTGGTCCCAGACTATTCAACATTCTGTCAGAAGTTATCAGTAATACTGCCGGAACAAGTGTGGAAGAGGAAACTCCACCACCAGTATCTCCACCAACTGCCGGATCAACCAGACTGTGTGATGGATGTGTGGGAGCCAGCTGACCGCCGGCATCAACAGCCTGGTGATTAGGCAATCACCAGACAAGCCGGTCGCAGGGATATCACTGGTAGGAGATAGTGCCAGGGTATGCGGGGTATGAGGAAATGGTATGGTGATACCGACAAGATGTGGAAAAAGACACTTATGTACAGTTCAGGACATTTATTAAAGGAAACGTTTCGCCACGAGTGACTTCTTCAGTCCTAATACAGAGAAAACTAAGAAAACATTTATATATATAGTGGGGGGTATGTTCACATTGTCCGATATACCTGTTCCTACAGGCATGCACGTGCTCTCTCTCTCTCTCTCTCTCTCTCTCTCTCTCTCTCTCTCTCTCGTTCGCTGTCTCTCACGAATGAGGAATCAAAGTATTTTATTGCTAGGAAGCTAGGGAGGTGGTAATTATTTTATTGATTGTTTGTAGGATTTTATTGATTGTTTATTGGATTTATTGATCTGCACCTGGTTAATAAAAGTCCAAATTTGAATTTCGTGTTGTTTGTATTGACCAAACTGAGTATGAGGGAGTTGGTATGTGACCTGGTCTGCGGCCGGGTCGTGGGGGCAGGGACCGCTGGTCTGGGGCCGGGTCGTGGGGGCAGGGACCGCTGGTCTGGGGCCGAGTCGTGGGGGCAGGGACAGCTGGTCTGGGGCCGGGTCGTGGGGGCAGGGACCGCTGGTCTGGGGCCGGGTCGTGGGGACAGGGACCGCTGGTCTGGGGCCGGGTCGTGGGGACAGGGACCGCTGGTCTGGGGCCGGGTCGTGGGGACAGGGACCGCTGAAATGGTCTTCATGTAACCTTCAACTATAGCACCTCTTTAGCTATACTAACATTATTGATTCCTGTTCTCTCCAGCCCTGCCATACTAGCTCTTAAAACTGTGGGTTGTGATGTTGCTCCACGTCCTGCCTGCCCACTGAGAGGGGACTGTAAGGGGATTGGGGGGGGGGGGGTTAAAACAAGAGTTCCTTGTTCCTTCGTTATGGAGCCACTGAAACTCTGGCTACGCTGATGAGGCCTTAGTTGTGAGTCCACCAAGTGGCACCGGTGTGTAGGAACTGTCGAGCAATAATTATTTATATTTTGTGTTATAATAATAATTATAATAATAATTATTATTATAATAATAATTATAATAATAATAATTATTATTATTATTATTATTATTATTATTATTATTATTATTATTATTATTGCATGTGGGGAGGACTAAATCTATAGCGGAGTAATGAAAGGTGATCAGGTTTTATCTAAGGAAGGAGAGGTTAGGATATATTCCTCGGATCAAGAGCCCCTTACTAGCATCAAGGAACCTCCCTCATCAATACAGTTTGTATTCCTATTCTTACAGTTGTAATGTATCATTGTAACCACCCCACATATAATGTATTATATGTCTCCCAGGAACCCCTGTGTAGTGCTACTGACTCAGTATTCTCTGTGTATTCATTATAAATGTGATAATTGTATTTTCTTCATATATTTGTGTATCATTTTCCTGGAATGTGATTTTCCTGAATTTTAAAGTTCTACCTGGAGTCTACCTGGAGGGTATTCCGGGGATCAACGCCCCCGCGGCCCGGTCCACGACCAGGCCTTCCGGTGGATCAGGGCCTGGTCAACCAGGCTGTTACTGCTGGGTGTACTTTAAGTGCAGATGCTCTATTGTGAGGTGAAGCGGGATGCTCTACCTTTTTTCCTTCCTCTTCTCTCCTTCCTTGATCAGTCAGGCCAGCAATCAGGAGGCCTGGTCTGGGACCGGGCCGCGGGGACGGTGACCTCTGGAAGCTACCAGGTGAACAATTCCCCTCATCCAACTTGTTCCATTTCACCACTAACCTTAAAACTCAAGATATGTTTTCTGACACCTTCATGGCTCTTTATTTTGGTTTCCATTCATGTTCCCCTGTCCCTGAGCCACGCTTTTCAAAAAGTTATCTCCCTACCTACCCTGTACATTCCTCTGAATATCTTACACGTCGTAATCATAGTCTTCCTTACTCCTTTCTTACGTGTACGCGTATGTGTGAGATTAACAAGACTACTGCTGTGTTTATGGTTTTCTGTTATCAGTGTTTAGTTAACCGAATAGTTTTTACCTGAAGTTTATGTCGGTCTCTGAGAAAAAAAATAGTACCCCTTTTGAACACCGTCTCTCCTTAGTGGATGATTGTGGCTGCTTTTATATGTCGAATATGTGTGTGTGTGTGTGTGTGTGTGTGTGTGTGTGTGTGTGTGTGTGTGTGTGTGTGTGTGTGTGTGTGTGTGTGTGTGTGTGTGTGTGTGTGTGTGTGTGTGTGTGTGTGTGTGTGTGTGTGTGTGTGTGTGTGTGTGTGTGTACTCACCTAGTTGAGGTTGAGGGGGTCGGGTCCAAGCTCCTGGCTCCGCCTCTTCACTGGTCGCTACTAGGTCACTCTCCCAGAACCGTGAGCTTTATCATACCTCTGCTTAAAGCTATGTATGGATCCTGCCCCCACTACATCGCTTCCCAAACTATTCCACTTACTGACTACTCTGTGGCTGAAGAAATACTTCCTAACATCCTTGTGATTCATCTGTGTCTTCAGCTTCCAACTGTGTCCCCTTGTTACTGTGTCCAATCTCTGGAACATCCTGTCTTTGTCCACCTTGTCAATTCCTCTCAGTATTTTGTATGTCGTTATCATGTCCCCCCTATCTCTCCTGTCCTCCAGTGTTGTCAGGTTGATTTCCCTTAACCTCTCCTCGTAGGACATACGTCTTAGCTCTGGGACTAGTCTTGTTGCAAACCTTTGCACTTTCTCTAGTTTCTTTACGTGCTTGGCTAGGTGTGGGTTCCAAACTGGTGCCGCATACTCCAATATGGGCCTAACGTACACGGTGTACAGGGTCCTGAATGATTCCTTATTAAGATGTCGGAATACTGTTCTGAGGTTTGCCAGGCGCCCATATGTGTGTGTTAGTTACCATTTTGTCCTAGGCATATGTCGATTAGACACTAGGCCTGTGTGCATGTGTGTATGCATGTGTGTGTGTGTGTGTGTGTGTGTGTGTGTGTGTGTGTGTGTGTGTGTGTGTGTGTGTGTGTGTGTGTATTTCGTGTCACTTTTCTGGTCGTGTGTGTGATTGTCGTGTTAAGTTTTTCACTCATATCGCGCAATTTCTTTAGTCTTCAAAACTTACTTGCTTTCTTATGTTTAGCTGCCATACCTGTGATATACCTGTGACCGGTTTCCCCAGATGCTACTACCTTAGTAGGTTATTCAGTGTCCAGTCTTTAAACTTTAAAGAATGGACGTCACGGAGCCGTGGCTGGAACAGTTAAAAAATATATGGAGGAAACTTGAGACAACTTTTCGTGGCTTCGTTTCGAATTATTATCGCTTCACTTCCTCCTTCTTTTATCACATGACATGTTACATTCCTTCGCTCATCACTCCTTGTTCTCGATTTATCATTCTTCTTCTTTTAGGGATTCACAATCGCTCTTATTTGTTTCCTCGTAGTATTTTAGCGTCATCCACAAGCCTGATCTGATGTTTGTTATTTCCCTACTGGCGAGTCGTTCGTGAAATAACGAACATCCTTTTGGTGTTCCACGTTTTCGTTGCCTTCTAATTGAACCATTGTTCATTATGAAGAACAAAAAAAAAAAGGCACAGTACCTTGACTCGAACAATACACAAATGACCCCGTGAATCATGGCGGTAAGTACAGACCTACGTAAGTCTCCGCTGGTGATACTTTAATATTAGCGTTTTCCTTCTTGTCATTGTTTTCATTTTCCTTGCAACGTTTCATCCAGTCATAATTTTCCCTTGTATGCCTTATATGATGTGCAGTTTCTAGACTAGCATTTAAAGAGTGGCGGAGCTGTCTTCAGCTAATTTCCAAGTCTAGAAAAGTTTGTAGTCTACATTATAAGTATTGGTGACTATACAAGTAGTTTAACAATTTGTTTGATAGACAGGATGTTTGATAGAATGTTTGAGAGGATGTTTATCCTATGTCGAAACCACTCAGGGTGAATACCAGGTCGTTTATTCTGCCTTCCTTATATATCCTGGTCTCCATGTCTTATCATGGTTAATAACTGTTGTAATCAGTGGTTGAGGGGGTTCTGCCCCCTACCTATGTACTCCTTTCTTTTCCTCAACCTCCAGGAGTAACTAGTCTTGTGTATACAAGTCATGCGCCCCCAGTCCCCTACTTCCCACTCCCCTGCTGTCTTCCTGAGCCTTCGACAATAATAACCAGTAACTAAGAGTGTTGTGTCCTCCCAGCCGCTGGACGATGACGACGTCAACTCGCTTCACGATGACAAGGACGTGTCCGGGGCGGACGCTGAGGGGGTGTGGTCTCCAGACATCGAGCAGAGCTTCCAGGAGGCTCTGGCCATCTACCCTCCCTGTGGCAGACGCAAGATTATCCTCTCAGACGAGGGCAAGATGTATGGTGAGTACCCCACACTCGCTTGTTGTTTTTCTCTCTCTCTCTCTCCATCTTCCCTATGTGTTTTTTGTGCTGCTGAGTTAGTCGCTTTCTTCATCCTCACGGGGGGTGTTCTTGTGTTGCAGAGGGAATTGTTATTCTTGTCTGGCAAGGGAAGGAGGGGAAGGTTTCACTGGCCGAGCGTAACTAAATGTGAACAAATACGTTATATCTTAATGTACATTTAGACCATAATGAAAGGAAAACACATTACAAACGCATGGACCACGGTTCGAGTCCATATATATATATATATATATATATATATATATATATATATATATATATATATATATATATATATATATATATATATATATATATTGTGTGTGTGTGTGTGTGTGTGTGTAATCTCTTTAACCGTATAGGTAATATAATAATAACGCACATGTAACTAAAAAAATAACACGATTATTTAAATTGATATTTAAATGGCCGATTTTAAAGAAGAAAAGTTATTTCTGTTGGTCTCAAGAACGTGGCTTTCCTCTAAGGTTTCGTCGCCAGGTCTTACTGGTTTCTGGTCTCGTGAGTCCTTATATGCCTGGTTTTGAATCTTTGTATTAAATTTACACCCACCGCTTTGTTATTCCAAATTTCTGCCACCCTGAAATTAAAAAAATTACTTCCTAATATCTCTGTGTATTGAATTTCACTTCTCCACGTATCATCTTCACTCATGATTCATATAGTCTTTCTTGTCTTTATTAGGAATTAATTTTATGATTGTATACGTGGTAATCAAGTCTTCCATAGTTCATATCACCGCCGCCAGGTTCATGTTCTTTACTCTCTGTTAGTATGTTCCTCGCCATTTTTAGTACTACTCTGGTTGTAAATCGGGGGTCAGTGCCCCCGCGGTCTGGTCCCAGACCAGGGCTCCTGGAGGATAAAGACCTGGTCCACAGTCCATCTGGTCAGACACTGATTTGAGTAATTTGTCCAGTTCTCTCTTTAAGATCACCAGGGGTTTGTTGGTAATTCCCTGTATGCATGGAGGGAAGGCGTTGAAGAGTCGGGGACCTCTGACACTCGGACTGCTCCACACTGGGGTCACGCACATAATAATGTGCTTAGCATTTGCCATGTATATAGTTCTAAACTATTCTTTGTGTGTGTCGTGTGGCAGTTGCAGGTGTGGTGGGTGAGAGTTGTGTTGGAGCCCCTTGTGTGTTAGTGTCTTTAGTCATGAACACACCCCTCAAGGCACTACCAACACCACTCACTACCACCACTCACTACCTCCACCACCACCACCACTACTACTACTACTACTACTACTGCTGCTGCTACTACTACTCCACTACTCTACTACTCTACTACGACTACTCTACTACGACTACTATACTATTACTACTACTATTACTACTACTATTACTACTACTATTACTACTACTACCCCTGTTACTACTATTACTACTACTACTATTACCACTACTACTGTTATTACTACTACTATTACTACTACTATTACTACTACTACTACTATTACTACTACTACTATTACTACTACCCCTGTTACTATTACTACTACTACTATTACCACTACTACTGTTACTACTACTACTATTACTACTACTATTACTACTACTACTATTACTACTACTATTACTACTACTACTACTACTACTACTACCCCTGTTACTACTATTACTACTACTACTATTACCACTACTACTGTTACTACTACTATTACTACTACTACTACTATTACTACTACTACTACTACTATTACTACTACTACTATACTACTATTACTGTTACTACTATTACTACTACTATTAGTACTACTACTACTATTACTACTACTGCTATTACTACTACTACTACTATTACTACTACTACTACTGTTACTACTACTACTAGTTACTACTACTACTACTACTACTACTGCTATTACTACTACTACTACTATTACTACTACTACTACTATTACTACTACTACTACTGTTACTACTACTACTACTGTTACTACTACTACTACTACTGCTACTACTACTACTACTACTGCTACCACCACCACCACCACCACCCACAATTACCCATGCTTCCTTCCAAAACTTATTCTCATTCCTCCATCGCTAATGTCATGCACAGTTGTTGATTTATGATGGGACGGGTGCGGGGGAGGGTATGTTGTTGGAGAGGGAGGGGGCGTTGGTGAAGGGACTATGTAATGGGGGTGGGGGGATGTGAGGGGTCGGGTACCACTAGCCTGTACAGGCACTGGGAGTGGGTTATTGGCAGTGGCTATACCGGTGATTGGACAATGGTATGTGTGGTTGGTTTTATTGGGTCTGTGAGGGGGAAGCCGATGGTCCCTATCTATCTTTCTATGTAGCGTACAGTGTTTCAGCCGTGTTGTATCTCTAGATAGTAAGCACTCGCAGGCAGGCACATAGTGTGCAATCGGCTGTGTGCCGCTGTCATTGACGTTCATGCGATCAAAGATTGTGGAGAAAGTTGTAAAGGGGAGCGTACTTGCTCACCTGCTGAAGAGAGGATTTGTTAGGAAGACCAGCATGGATTAAGGGATGGGAAATATTGTCTTACAATAGTACGAGAGTCTTAAGTCAGAGGAAAACAGAACAGTTTAGTCATGGATGGGTGGACTGCATTTTCCCAGTCTGCAAGAAGGCATTCGATAAGGTTCCTCGCAAGAGACTGATCTAAAAGCTAGTATTTAAAAAAAAATATATTCTTATGAAAAGTCCATAAAATTCGAAATTCTCATTTCATATTTCGACTTTTATAATATTTTTATTTCTACAAGTACATGTACAAGGTATACAAGCAGTGACATAAAACTATATAGAAAGCCGCTTGTTGCATGCAAAGTATTTCGGGCAAATTAGGTCAGTTTTGTCCCAGAATGCCACTCACACTAGTCGACTAACATCCAGGTAGCCATTATTACTGATGGATGAACACGGACAGCCAGTGTAAGGAAACACACCCAGTGTTTCTACCCTTGCCGGGAATCGAACCAGGGACCCTGAGCGTGTGAAAGGAGAACTTTGCCTACCAGGCCACGGCCCACCTGTTCAGAGTAGTTGGAGGCATTGTCTGACAAACTACATTTTTTCGCTAATTACGTCGATTATTGCACTTTTAATCGAACCGGCTGGAAGAAAAGGTAAATCTCTCCAGTGGCTCCAGGGAGCACATGAAAGACAAGATAGTAACAATATATGGAGCATCATAATAGCTGCTTCAGAGTGTAACGGAGATGACACTCTTAGTGTTGTTTCAGAGGCCACGGAGATTTTAAAGGGTAATGTCAGTCAGTGACGACAACACATTTTGTGTTCCAAGAACAACAAAAGCAATGTCAGCAGACCTGCTGACCCAAGCACAAGCAGCCCCACGCTCAACTATTTTCACTGTCATGTTCTTGAGAACATTGTTGTTGTAAAGCATCACTACAGTGGTCTTTATAATAGACCTTGTGGGTGTGACTCTGCAAGTGATATTCAAAATCTCTTCTCTTGGTTAGTGTTCAAAGTTACGTTTTACTGTTTTTTTTTTAACATAATTGGATATAAAGGCAGTGTGCGGCTGCCTGTTTACCTGTGATTTACCTGCACTAGTATATATGATATTTACATATTGGGAACAGAAGGTAAGTAAGTTTATTTAGGTACAGGTACATATAAATACAGTTACACAAATTATCATACATAGTAAGTATTGTATTCGCTTAAAAAAACACTGTTTTGTGGATGCATTATTAGTAACGTAGGTGTAAATTACCTGGGATCCCCCCCCCCAAAAAAAAGTCAAAGTTTCCCTTTGTTTCTATCAGATGGGATGGTGTTCATGAAACTTGCCAGCCTAAGCTGAGAGACACTGGACGGTGAGGATATCGTCAGGTATTCTGGTGTGTCTACAATAACTACGGCAGCTTTTTAAGGTTTGGTTGGAGCAGAACAGGAGATAAATGGAGGAGCGAGAGGTGTTGTGCTTGGAGGGAGAGAGGTAAGTGGAGTGAGTGGGGTGGGGTGGGTGGGTTGAGGGACGAGTGGTAAGTGAAGAAGTGAAGGGTGTGGTGGGTTGGGAACTCTGGCTGCTCAAGGTCACCAGCGTTCCTTTGTTGATACTTGGAACATTGTTATTGTTCCTGGCTGCCTTACCTCGCCCAGCCCACCTTCACCTCTCCGCCCACCACCCCGTTTCGCACCCCCACCCCCACGTAGGTGAGGTTTGTGCCTGAGAATAAGAGTGACTTCTCTGTAAGGGGTGCCACTCTCCCCACACAGTGCAACGTTCCACAGGGTACATGTCAAAGAACCCAGCATCGTAGCGTATATGGTGGGGATACTTCCCCTTTCGTCTAAATTTGATAACAGCCAGTGACGCGGAAGGGATTGAAGATGAAAAAGTAGACTGAATAATTGTAGTTTGTGTTTCTGATTGATGTAATAAGAGAGTGACCTGGTGAGGACAGTAGCAAGTTGATGATGATAGTGAGGTAGGATGATTGAAGTACTGTATCACCCAGTGTTCTGGTGCTATAGTACTTGGTATAAACTTTACCCCACTCTGCCCACCACCCTGCCCCACCATGCCCCTCCTCAACCACAACCCTGTCCCAGCCACCACGCACTACCCTGCCAGTCACCATCCTCTTCCACTACCCTGCCCACCCACAACCCAACCCCAACCACAATCCTTCCCCTTCCATTACTTTGTTCCACCCACTACCTTGTCCCACCCCTTCACCTTCCTCATTTCCCCACCCACACCCGTAACCCCTCCCACTGCCTCCCCACCCACACCCGTAACCCCTCCCACTACCTCCCCACCCTCACCTGGTTTCACTATAAAAAAATACCACAATTTCAACTGGGATTGCTGAGGCAGCCTGGGCGAGGGGTGCCTCAGAAGGGTATTCCTGGGGTACCTCTGTGCCCCAGGAATACCCTCCTGGGGCACAGAACTATGCTCCTCCTGGGGCATAGTTCTGGGGCAGCAGTAATTTCTTGGGAGTCATGGCGCCCTTACCTGGAGTCGGTTCCGGAGGAGTTGGTCAGGTTTGAGCCGAGGAAGGAGGAAGGGTAACTCCAGTTCCTTGGATTAAGAGCCCTCCGCTAGCTTCAGGGGCACCTGACCTTGAAGCTCCAGCTGACGTTGTTCTCGTGGGTGAAAGTGCACCACCTGTAGTGCCTAGGTGCCTCGCCCCTCATAGTAGGTGGGCAGAAAGGTGGGTGATTGAGGGCGGCAGTACCAGAAAGGTGAGTGGACGAGTGAGGGTGGCAGTAGTGAGTGATATGGTGAGGGTGGCAGGAGTGGGCGGGTGAGGGCGGCAGTAGTGGGCGGGTGAGGGCGGCAATAGTAGGCGAGTGGGCGGGTGAGGGCGGCAGTAGTAGGCGAGTGGGCGGGGCAGAAACATCAGCAACAGCAGTAACAGTGGCAGGAACAGCAACGGTGGTTTACCTGAGGCTCTTCCAGGTGTAGATTATGATGTATCTTTCTCGCCTGTGTTCTAAGGAGTACAATTCTAGTAATTTAGGTGCTAAACTTACTTTTTACGACCTGGAAAGGTTCTCTGTACATTCTCGAGGTCTACAATTTCGCCTACGTTGAAGGAGGCTGGTAGTACACAGCAGTATTCCAGTCTAGAGAGAACGAGTCACCTGAAAAAATCATCAGTGTCTTGGCATCCCTTATTTAGAAGGTTCTAGTTATCCAACATATCATTCTTCGTGTAGTTGCGATGATAACATTGATGTGTTCCTTGAACCTGAGATCTACTAACATTATTACTCCCAGTAATATTGAGTAATTTGAATTTGTCTTGTACTCTGATCTTGTTCTTATTTCCTCCATTCTTCCATGACGTAATACCTGAAATTTGTCCTCACTGAACATCATAAGGACTGGGCCTCGGGGGCGTTGACCCCCGAGGTAGGTAGGTAGGTAGGAAGGAAAACTTGGTTGATATCAGCTTCTGTGAACGCCACTTAATATAATTTTTAGTATCGTCTGCAAAGGACGTTACAGTGCTGTGATTAATGTCCCTGTCTATGTCAGAAATTAGAATGAGAAAAATAAGTGGGGAGAGTACCGTGCCTTGGGGGGACACAACTTCTCACGGTAGTAGCCACTGATTTCACTTCGTTTACTGTTACTCTTTGGGTTCTGTTTTCAAGGAAGTTAAGAATCTATTTGCCCACCTTCCCAGTTATTCCTTTTGCACGCATTTTTATGTGAAGAAGGAACAAAACAGCAACACCGGCAGCAGTAACAGTGGCAGGAGCACTAGCAGTGGTAACAGTAGCACAACAGCTGTGTAGCAGCAGTGTAAACAGCAACACAGCAGTTGCAGCAGCAGCAGTGGTAACAGTGGCACAGCAGCAGTAAAAGTGGTAAAAGCAGCACAGCAGCGGTAAAAGTGGTAACAGTGCAACAGCAACAGCAGCAACGGTGGCACCGGCCGCGGCGGCAGCGGTGGCAGCGGCGACAGCAGCGGCGGCGTCATGCAAGCTCTTAGTCAAGGTGCGGAAGGATCATTCAAACGTCTGCTATTGATTACCGATTTTTGTGTCCCGAGAGGCTTGACAGGACAACCAAAACACACACACACACACACACACACACACACACACACACACACACACACACACACACACACACACACACACACACACACACACGAATATGCAGCACCAATTTGGAACCTACACCTAGCCAAGCACGTAAGGAAACTAGAGAAAGTACAAAGGTTTGCATCTAGACTGGTCCCGGAGCTAAGGGTTATGTCCTACGAGGAGAGGTTAAGAGAAATCGACCTGACGACACTAGAGGACAGGAGACATAGGGGGGATATGATAAAAGCATACAAAGTACTGAAAGGAATCGACAAGGTGGACAGAGACAGGATGTTCCAGAGATGGGACACAACAACAAGGGGTTCACAGTTGGAAGTTGAAAACTCAGATGAATCACAAGGATGTTAGGAAGTATTTTTTCATTCACAGAGTTGTCGGGAAGTTGAATAGTCTGGGAAGTGATGTAGTGGAGGCAGAATCCATACATAGCTTTAAGAATAGGTATGATAAAGCTTATGGCGCGGGAAGAGTGACCTAGTAGCGGCCAGCATAGAGGCGGGGCCAGGAGGTGCGAATCGACCCATGCAACCAGAGCTAGGTGAGTACACACACACACACACACACGCTCGCGCATATTGTTCCTTATTGCTACTTCCAATACCACACTCCCTCCTCTCTTCTCACGCTCTCTTAACCTCTTTTCTCTCTCCCTCCTCTTTCATTCTCCTTTGACATTGTTGAGTGCTCGCGCGTGCATGCGTACCCGTGCGTATGTTTGGGGAGAGAAGAATCTCCTTGCACCGTCTCTCCTGTGTCCAGTGTGCTATTTAACTGCTGGAATGAGGAAATAGCCTTAACGTTAGCAACTTTGTCGTCCACTACACACGGGGGTTTGAGCTGTTAAATTATCGACCTGAGCTAATTAAGGCTAGCGCATACGACAAACAGAGCCTCATAATTGTGTCCGTGCTCACATATTTGATGTGTGTGTGTGGGTGGGTGGGTGGGTGGGTGGGTGGGTGGGTGGGTGTATGTATGTATGTGTGTGAGTGACGTGTGTGTGTGTGTATGTATGTGTGTGAGTGACGTGTGTGTGTGTGTGTGTGTGTATGTATGATGTTTGCATCACATGAGTACAATTGGCTACAAGTACAACGCCTTCCATTTTGGCATACCAATATGCGTAGAATGATTGCGTGGCAACTGCAAGCTTGTGGCTGGCACGTTGAGGCGTTAGGTGAGTGACTTGGCCGCCCCTCTGTTATTCTCCTTTGTTGCTGCTGCTGCCAGACCAACTTGTGGAGTTCACACCGGAGACGCACAGTGTGGTAAGAATTAGACACATGTGCAACATCTGTTTTCCCATCATGTCCTTGAACTTGCATTGATATACACGGAAAAATGTGTAGTGACTGCGAATAGAAGTTTGTTATAGTAAGGGAAGCAAGCTTGGAGATTCACACACAGTACTTGTGCTCCTGTAAAGTCATTCAGAGCTCATCGGTAAAACACCAATATACACGCACCTGCACACAGACAAACACAGTGGTTTGCTAGTGGAGGTCGTGTACACCACTGGAAATATGCTAAGATAAAGACTGGATACCGCGAGCTGCTTAGCTCTGCTCGAAGCTTTAATTACATACACTACACGCTCACCATGTAAATAACTCTCGGAAATTAAAAGACAGTATGAGGTAGGTGAGGGAAAGACGAGGATGTGTTTGGGGCATAAAATTAGCAGCTACGTGAGGGATTATCGTTTGCTGAGCTCTCCTCGCATGACCTATTAGGCTTTCTGCACCTCCCTTTATTCATGAGATTGTGGCCTAAGGTTTCCTTTTCTTACTATTACCGTGTTGTACTAACTTTAAAATAATGGTAGTGTGAATAATGAGGGGGAGAGGATCAGCTGTAGTAAGGTATGAATCTAGATTTGTTTGGGATGGAAATACGAGAAAGAGAGTGAGGAGAATCATACAGTCTGAGTGTCTGGCTCACACTGCCGGGGAGAGCAGCAGTATACTGGCTCCACCATCACCACCGCCTCACCGCTGCCACACACAACATTTTGCACTATATTTATCTGGAAATTCCCCGAGTTTTCCCTCGATTACCTTCCTGTTACCGCCACGGCAGTTGTCGCCACTCCTCCTGCTGAGTGGTGGTAGTGGTGTAGCACCGAGGCCAGGCACGGTAGTTGCCTGATAAAATCGAGCATCAAAATCCTCAGCTACAAACGTATCATTTATGCATGGGTGGCCTTGGGCGGGGGTTGCCGGTTTGTCTATTTACGTCGCGCTGATTGACGACGTTTTCTTACACACTTGTTTATCGTCTGGCCACACTGAGCTAAATTTGAGGCGAGTAACACGGAAACTTTCCTGGCATTAAAGTTTTCTCGATGGTGATTGACCTAGTGAAGTGGCTGGGTCAGTAATTTGAGTTGTATGAGCCGTGAGGTTAGTGGTGGAACCATGTGTGTATGTGTGTGTGTGTGTGTGTGTGTGTGTGTGCGTGCGTGCGTGCGTGCGTGCGCGCGCGTGTGTGTGTGTGTGTGTGTGTGTGTGTGTGTGTGTACTCACCTCACCTAGTTGTGGTTGCAGGGGTCGAGTCACAGCTCTGGCCCCCGCCTCTTCACTGGCCACTACTAGGTCTTCCTGCTCCATGAGCCTCATCATACTTCTCAAAGTTATGTATGGATCCTACCTCCACTACATCACTTCCTGACAACTCTGTGACTGAAGAAATACTTCCTAACATCCCTGTGATTCATCTGAGTCTTCAACTTCCAACTGTGACCCTTTGTTGCTGTGTCCCATCTCTGGAACATTCTGTCTCTGTCCACCTTGTCGATTCCTCTCAGTATTTTATATGTCGTTATCTCTCCTGTCCTCCAGTGTCGTCAGGTCGATTTCCCTTAACCTCTCCTCGTAGGACATACCCTTTAGCTCCGGGACTAGTCTTGTTGCAAACCTTTGCATTTTCTATAGTTTTCTTACATGCTTGGCTAGGTGTGGGTATCAAACTGGTGCCGCATACTCCAATATGGGTCTAACGTACACGGTGTACAGGGTCCTGAACGATTCCTTATTAAGGTGTCGGAATTCTGTTCTTAGGTTTGCTAGGCGCCCATATGCTGCAGCAGTTATTTGGTTGATGTACGCCTCAGATGTGCCTGGTGTTATACTCACGCCAAGATCCTTTTCCTTGAGTGAGGTTTGTAGTCTCTGGCCCCCTAGACTGTACTCCGTCTGTGGGTGTTTGTGCGCGTGTGCCTGCATGCGTGCGTGCGTGCGTGCGTGCATGCTTGCCTATATGTGGCTGCAGGGGTCGCTGCTCCTGGCCCTGCCACTTAGCTGGTCGCTACTAGGTTCACTTCAGGCTTCGAGAGTCATATCGTATCTCTGCTTCAAGCTGTGTATGGACCCTGCCTCTACCACTCCGCTCTCCAGGTCTGCCTGTCTACCAGGAGGGTGTTCCGGGGGTCCTTTAGTTTCCTGACCGCTCTAAGACGGAAAAAAAATACTTCCTAACATCCTTGTGACTCATCTGTGTTTTCAAATTTCAGTTGTGCTCTTGTGTTCCTATTTTCCGCCTCTTGAACACTCTATCCCTGACCATCATATCAATTCTCAATATTTTGGAGGGCTTGGTGTCAAATTTGCACACCGAAATAACTACATATGAACACAAGAGGCTTAATAGATGATGCGGGATGCCTCCGGTGAAAAGCAGGGGAGCGATGAGTACACTGAGGGAGAATACAGTAAGTGTAAAGTGACCACGACGTTTCACTCTCCATACATAAGGGGGATTACTAACAAACCCCTGGCCGTCTGCAAGAGGGAATTCGACATGTTCCTCATGTCAGCTCCTGATCAGCTGAATTGTAGGGCATACGTTGGGTTGCGGGGGCGGTGACCCCTTGAAGTGGCTATAAGTAACCTATAAGAGATTACGGATATGTCCTCCCTTTTCCTTTCCTCAAGTGTCATCAAGTTTAGTTCCATTAAATTCTCCTCATAGGACATAGCCTTTAGCTCTGGGATTATTCTCGTTGCAAATCTCTGCATTCTCCAATTTCTTGACATGCCTGGCCAAGTGTGGATTCCACATTGGGTCTGCATACTCCAGTATGGACCTAACGTACGCTATATACAGTGTCATGAATGACTGGTTGCTTTGAAATTCGAGAGTTTTTCTACATCCGGAGACCAGTCCTGGATCAGGCTTGTCTGGTTAACCAGGCTGTTGCTGCTGGCGGCCCAATGACCCACAAATCCTTCACAGCCTGGTTGATCTGGCACTTGGAGATACTTGTCCCGTTTCCTCTTGAAGACTTCTACACTTCACCCAGCAGTGTTTATCTTCTGGTAAGATTAGTAGTCTGGGACCACGGACGTTGATACAGTGTTCCCTTATTGTGCCCACGGCGCCCATACTTTTCACTGGATTTCTTTTACAGTTACTTCCCTCTGACTCCTATATGTTGTTATTTATTGTGCAGATTTGTGATCAGGCCTGCAAGTACTTTCCAGCCATATATATATATATATATATATATATATATATATATATATATATATATATATATATATATATATATATATATGTTTAGTACTCTGTGATGTTCTCAGTTTCTCGCCTACGTTCTAAGGACTTCACTGCACAGTTAGAGAGCACTATTATCACCAAATTATGATGGGATACAATACCGACAAGTTGATGAATAAGACGCATGTAATAGTAATAATCTGTATTTCTACAAGTACATGTACAAGGTATACAGGCCTAGCTGACATCAGTGACATACTACTACATAGAAAGCCCCTTATTATGCAGAGCATTTCGGGCAAATTAGATCTCCCAGGATGCGACCCACACTATTCGGGTAACACCCGGGTTTCGCCTGCACAACAGGCTTCTTCAGCAACACAGGATCAATCTTCTGCATCTCCATCGCTAAACACATAATTTATTTAGAACTTTTGAAATCAGTTGCGGGTATTATTGGTTTGTCCTTTTCCAGCTTGCTTCTACCCACTCCCTCCCTTTCAACTCCCCCTTCCCCTCCATCTCCCTTTCCACTATCTCTATCTCCCTTCCTACCTATTCCTCCACTTCCACAGGTCCCCGTCCGATATGAATTCTTTGTTTGGCCAGGCGTTCACTCTTCTCCAAGCTTATTGCATACGGCCGCTGCATCCCTACATGGTGTGAGGGAGGAGCAAGAGGGTGAGGGAGTCGGCAGGGTTATGCCATGGGTGGAGAGGGGAGGCTGTAGGTATGGCATGGGAGGGGTGGTGATGGATGGTGAGTAGTGTAAATGGGGGGAGGGAAGAGTACAGGTAGAGAAGATAGGAGAGGAAGGGGTGTAGGAAGGGCGATAGGAAAGGGAGGGGTGTAGCTAGGGGTGATATGAAAGGGATGGGTGTTGGTAGGGGTGATAGGAGAGGGAGGGGTGTTGGTAGGGATGACAGGAGAGGGGGTGTAGGTACGGGTTATAGGAGAGGGAGGGGTGCTGGTATGGGTGATAGAACAGGGAGGGAGGGGTGTTGATGGGTTGGCGGGGATATTTGAGGGGGGGGGTAATGGCAAGGGACAGGGAAGAAAGGGGTGAAGATGGTAGGGGATACAGAAGGTAGAGAGGAAGGGGGGGTTGGAAGGAGCGAAGAGCAAGGGTGAGAGGCGAGGGAAGGGTGAGGTATTGGGAAGATGTGAGGGGGAGGGGGGTTAGGGGCGGGGGAGGGGGGTTAGGGGCGGGGGAGGGGTGTTAATGGAAGGCAAGACAAGTTTACGGAGGATGAAATGTAACTTTAAGGCATTGTGGGTCAAGTTGACTGAGAAGTTGTATATAAGTTTGCGCGGTAGGCTGCACGTCAAGTTTTGAGGGAGGGGAAAGGTGGGAGGGGGAATGGAGGGAGGGGGAAGGAGGGTGATTAGGGATTTGCGCTGGTTTATGTTACCACTGTCACTCTTTCTTCACCTCAGGTGCGTGTATTGTTCCCCTGTTGTGTTGTAGCTGTGTTGTGATTACCTATTGTAGTTCTGTTGTCTATTGTGATCACAGAAGCACAAACGAGGATAAAGTTAGGGGTGGAAGACACACCCTGGCCCAGGGTGTGTGATGTGTGTGATCGCCTGTTGTGTGCAGATATCATGTATGATTTACTTGTACGATCCTCGTCCACATTAGAGAACAGACTTCTTCAGTCTTATAGTTGTCAGGAAGTGGAACAGTCTGGAGAGTGGAGTAGTGGAGGCAGGCTCCATTAATAGTTTTAAAAAGAGGTACGATAAGAGAGAGCAGGGATAAAAGAGTGGACCTTGTAGTGATCAGGGAAAGAGGCGGGGACCAGGAGCTGTGACTCTCCCCCCAGCAACCACAAATAGGTTGAGTACTAGTACTACCACCAAGACAGTCCACTTCCAGGTCCTCCGTCATGAGGACGCAGAACTTTTTACTTCGCTAAGACTGGATATCGTTTTCATTTACTGCCACTTAGGGGTCTGTCAGAAATCCGAAGGTCTGTTTCACTATTTTTGGTAAGTACAGAGAGCCTTCACTACTGTGCATATTCAACAAACACTTAACTAGCGAGAAGTTTCTGGAATGGTATGCCTTGGAATTCCTGGGCAGCTGGAAAAAATCCTAGGACTGGTCCCAGGCCTCAACAACGAAATCACTCCCTATGAAAGCAATAGAGAGTTGTCAAACGGTGCAGAGTACCTACAGTAACAGCAGGGGCACGCTGGCCCGTGGCCTGGTTGGCAGCACTCATGCTTCACATGGTGAGTGTCCGTTTTTCGATCCCCGGCAAGGGTGGAAACATTGGGCATGTTTCCTTACACCTGTTGTCCCGTTCACCTAGGAAATAAGTAGGTACCTGGGTGTTAGTCGACTGGTGTGGGTTGTATCCTGGGGGACAAAATTGAGGACGCTAATATCAATAAGACAGTCCTTGATGACGCACTGACTTTCTTGTGTTATCCTGGGTGGTTAACCCTCCTGGGTTAAAAATCTGAACAGAATCTTATCTTACTAAGAGAGAACCCGAAAAGTGTAAGAGCTTCAAGACTTTTCAACTTTTTTTCTTACTTTCAAGTGAATATAAAAGCCTGATAACATGTTTAAAGTTTACACTGTCGTATATTAAGTGAGTAATAGTGCTAGGCCTAAAAAATGCATGTACAGTATACACATTACTTACCTTAAAACATTTTCGTCCTTAGATTATAATAAGTGGTGAATATATATATATATATATATATATATATATATATATATATATATATATATATATATATATATATATATATATATATTGTAGGAAGTCTGAATAGATGAAGAATGGGTATAATTGAAAATCGCCGCATTAGCGAAATGCTGTAAAACGAAGTGATGTAAACCGGGACCTGCCTGTATAAAGATCACGATGACCACCTGAATCCTAACCCCATGATTGTGACCCCTTTAAATGAGTTCTGCTCTTCAGTCCGGCCCGAGGCAAAACTTTGTCATATCCTGTTCATCCAGGCTGTTGATGTTAATGACCCAACAACCCACATATCAGTCACGACCTTGTTGATGAGCCACTGGACGGGGGTAGTGACTAATACATGTGCTGCTGCAATATTCCCATGGTCAGTATTGTTGTCACAATTCTCAAGTACCATTGCAAAAAAAAAAAAACAGTGACACCATTAACAATGATATGAGCTTCTATAAGTAACAATATCAACAGTGTTTCTTTGCACCTGTCGTCACTCCCTGTCCAACTTGCAGTATATAGGGACTTGGGTGGTAGACGATTGTTGTGGGTGGATTGTTATGCAGCCGGGCTTTGAAATAAGCCTAGGTAGGTTAACATCTCTTAACCTGTAAATAAGCCGAGGTAGGTTAACATAGCCTGCTAATGAGTTGAGGTAGGTCAGTATAGCCTACTAATGAGTTGAGGTAGGTTAACATAGCCTGCTAATGTGCTGAGGTAGGTTAACATAGCCTGCTAATGAGCTGAGGTGGGTCAGCATAGCCTTCAAATGAGTTGAGATAGGTCACCATAACCTGCTAATGAGCTGAAGTAGGTTAACGTCTTTCAGCCTATAAATTCTAGGGTGTCAGATCGACGTCACCCCATCACAAGCCTCCCATCCTTCTTCCGCTCACATAACCTATGGGGTTTCCAGAGGTATTGACGAGGGCGGGGGGGGGGAAGGATTGTGGAAGAACACAGCTTATCGGAAGGTGGTGGCCCTGTGCGTCATACCATTGATAACCTCTGGGATAACCACCGATAAGATTACCCTGACGAAATGCTCCTGTATTTTTTCTTGTCCTAAGGAAGTGCTCTCGCTCTCTCTCTCTCTCTCTCTCTCTCTCTCTCTCTCTCTCTCTCTCTCTCTCTCTCTCTCTCTCTCTCTCTCTCTATCTCTCTCTCTCTCTCTCTCTCTCTCTCTCTCTCGCTTGAGAATATGCATTTGTTTAGCAGTGGCTTAATTGATTTTTTAATCTATAATATATATATATATATATATATATATATATATATATATATATATATATATATATATATATGTATATATATATATATATATATATATGTCGTGCCGAATGTGTAAAACTGGTCAATTAGCAAGAACTCATTTAAAATTAAGTCCTTTCTAAAATTTTCTCTTATACGTTTAAAGATATATTTTTTTCATTGACGTTGATGTGAAAATTTATAATTTTGTACCAAAAGGAACTTAGAAATCTTACCTAACCTTATTATAACAAGCGCAATTTATTTTAGCCTAACCCAACTAAATATATTTTAGATTTGTTTACAGTAATTTAATACTAAACAAACACAATGAAATATATTTTTTTCGTTAGGTTCAGAATAATTTTGGCGAAATTATTGCATACACAAAATTTCACTTGTCCTATATGGCAAGATGAACGTTGCTATTTAAGCCAAAATCGCAAGTTCTGCCTATTCGGCACGACACATATATATATTGTCTGTGTGTGTTATTTTGTGTATAAAGTTGTAGTAATCGGTTACCTTTCATATACCTTTGAAGAGTTTCGAGAGTTTCATTACTCTCTGAGCCCGGCCATGGGCCAGGCTCGTTAGAGATTTTTTTTTATTTGTTTCCTTGCTTCACCGTAGCACCGTCAGTAGCAGAGTGTGACTGACACAGCAGATACAACACTTCATCTGCTGCACATTACGGTAGATAGGTCGCAGTTTTTCACTGACCCTCCGCCGTACGTCAGGTCCCCTGGGCCGTACATTGAGGCAAGGGGAGGCGCCTATAAGCACCGGCTGATATATGACGCGTACAGAAGGGATCCAACACCGTAAAATCATATATACCATCGGTCCTTTTCGGCAGTTTTATATTCACACTTTGTTATACCGATGGTGTTTTCCTTGGTGGAAAAAAAAATATCTTGTGTACACTGGTGTATTGTTGATTGTGTGATCCGCGCCTTGTTTACGCGATCTAAATGAAGTATAAGTATGACAAGTTGTGGTTGTTACATAGTTGTTGGCAGCAGAGGAGTGAAATGTAGTTTATATTTGTACTTATATTGAGGCGAGCAGTAGTAGTAGTAGTAGTAGTAGCGGCGGCGGCGGCGGCAGCAGAAGCGGCGGCGGAGGAAGCAGAAGCGGCGGCGGCGGCAGCAGAAGCAGCAGCAGCAGCAGCAGCAGCAGCGGCGGCGGCGGCGGCAGCAGTAGCGGCGGCGGCAGCAGCAGCAGTAGCGGCGGCGGCGGTGGCGACGGCGACGGCAGCCGCAGTCGCCACCGCCGTCGCAGCAGCAGCAGCAGCAGCAGCAGCAGCAGCAGTAGTAGTAGTAGTAGTAGTACCAACAGCGGAAGTAGCATCAGCGGTAATAACATATAACAAAATCAGCAGCAGCAACATCAGCAACAGTAGCCGCAGCCGCCGCCGCCACAAGTTTTGAGGTCATGGCGGAAAATACGCTCCGGTGTTTTATTTGTTTGGCTTTGTGTGGTGATTGTGTTGGTGGCAGCGGGATCCCCACGTGTTGATAGGGGCGGGAGGCACCCCTCACCTGGAGATATGGGAGGGGGACTCCCATGTGTTGATATGGGAGGGGAGGGACGCCCTGGTGTTCATGGGAGTGGTACCCCCCCTCCACGGACGGAGTGCAGTGATGGCCGAATATGAATACTTAGGCATATAAATGTCCTTTGAAAATGTCGAAAGGCTACTTGGACCTGCGTAGCACGGGCCAGTAGGCCTCCTGCAGTGCTAATTCTTTCGTATATAAGTTTATCTTTTGTTTTTATTACAATAATGATTCTGCATTGTTGCGCGCGCGCGCACACACACACACACACACACACACACACACCATCTCTGCTGTGTATGGGATGAGCTGTTATGAGAGATGGTAAAACTCAAGTAATAGTAACTCCAGTCCTGCTGGAAGGAAACTTCTGTAGGTGTCCAAGCTGACCAACCCTTAATGGAATACTTGACGATATCCGCATTGCACCGAAGTCTCCCAGCTCAGGCTGACACTACTGTGAAGTCTCCCAGCTCAGGCTGACACTACTGAAGTCTCCCAGCTCAGGCTGACACTAGTGATGTCTCCCAACTCAGGTTGACACTACTGAAGTCTCCCAACTCAGGCTGACACTAGTGATGTCTCCCAACTCAGGTTGACACTAGTGATGTCTCCCAACTCAGGTTGACACTAGTGATGTCTCCCAACTCAGGTTGACACTACTGAAGTCTTCCAGCTCAGGCTGACACTACTGAAGTCTTCCAGCTCAGGCTGACACTACTGTGAAGTCTCCCAACTCAGGTTGACACTACTGAAGTCTCCCAACTCAGGCTGACACTAGTGATGTCTCCCAACTCAGGTTGACACTACTGAAGTCTCCCAACTCAGGTTGACACTAGTGATGTCTCCCAACTCAGGTTGACACTACTGAAGTCTTCCAGCTCAGGCTGACACTACTGAAGTCTTCCAGCTCAGGCTGACACTACTGAAGTCTCCCAGCTCAGGCTGACACTACTGAAGTCTCCCAGCTCAGGCTAACACTACTGAAGTCTCCCAGCTCAGGCTGACACTACTGAAGTCTCCCAGCTCAGGCTTACACTAGTGATGTCTCCCAACTCAGGTTGACACTACTGAAGTCTCCCAACTCAGGCTGACACTAGTGATGTCTCCCAACTCAGGTTGACACTAGTGATGTCTCCCAACCCAGGTTGACGCTACTGAAGTCTCCCAACTCAGGTTGACACTACTGAAGTCTCCCAACTCAGGCTGACACTAGTGATGTCTCCCAACTCAGGCTGACACTACTGAAGTCTCCCAACTCAGGTTGACACTAGTGATGTCTCCCAACTCAGGTTGACACTAGTGATGTCTCCCAACTCAGGTTGACGCTACTGAAGTCTCCCAACTCAGGTTGACACTACTGAAGTCTCCCAACTCAGGCTGACACTACTGAAGTCTCCCAACTCAGGCTGACACTAGTGATGTCTCCCAACTCAGGTTGACACTAGTGATGTCTCCCAACTCAGGTTGACACTACTGAAGTCTCCCAGCTCAGGCTGACACTACTGAAGTCTCCCAACTCAGGCTGACACTAGTGAAGTCTCCCAGCTCAGGCTGACACTAGTGAAGTCTCCCAACTCAGACTGTGTGACGGAATATGACAGGGAAAACATGGCTAACTTTTGTTGACAGTGTTTAACTGTGATACAGAACAGTGCGGCATCACACTGCTGATGTATCCAGTTTTTGCAACACTGGGAAAATATATTCATGGAGAGGAGGGAACTATTAGACACGATGGCGATGTTGGTGGAATAAAATATTGTCCGGATAAGTGAATGAATAGAAGCAAGGGCAGGAGGAGGATGGAAGGGAGAGTAGGAAAATAAATTATAAAAAAAAAAAAACAATGGAGATATTGACTCATGATGTGAGTGAATATCTCTCAGTGTACCAATGATTTTCATTGGGGAATGACATGTTAACCACGCACACATTATTGGGCAGCACCACTCACCCTGTGAGTGAACACAACACTAGACACACAGTATTGGGCAGCACCACTTTCCCTTTGATACCTTTGGAGAGTTTCGAGAGTTTATCTACTCTCTGAACCCAGCCATGGACCAGGCTCGTCTGGTGCTTGCCTGGTCAACCAGGCTGTTTCTGCTGGAGGCCCGCTGCCGCACATATCCATCACAGCCTTGTTGATCTGACACCTAGTGAAGATACTTGTCCAGTTTCCTCTTGAAGTCTTCTACACTTGTCCCAGCTGTGTTTCTGATTTCTGGTAAGATGTTGAATAGTCTTGGATCCCGGATGTTGATAGTGTTCCTTTATTGTCCCAATCGCACCCCTGCTCCTCACTGGGTTTATTTTTAATTACACTTCCATATCTCTCACTCCAGCATGTTGTTATGGCAGTGTGCAGATTTGGGACCAGGCCCTCAAGTATTTTCCAGGTATATATTATCATTCTCTCTCTCCTCCGCCCCAGTGAGTAAATGTTCAAGACTTGAAGACGTTCCCAGTAGTTTAGGTGCTTTACTGGTTCAGTGTGAGCCGTAAATGATCTCTGTATTTGTTCCACCTCCGCTATTTATCCTGCTTTGAACGGGGCCGTCAGCACTGAGCAATATTCTAAGTGAGGGAGCACTAGTGATTTGAAGAGTGTGAGTGAGCACAACACCAGATACACAGTATTGGGCAGCACCACTCGTCCTGTGGTATGTCACCTGCCTCAGCATTAACACCAGGTGTTGATGACGGACGACCGTCATTGCATTGATGCGCCAGCCATACATCTGTTGCATCCATGTGTGGTGAACAGCGTGCAAGTGTCTAGCGTGTGTAGAATCCTCCATGTGTGTGTGTGTGTGTGTGTGTGTGTGTGTGTGTGTGTGTGTGCACGCGCGCGCGTGTAGCGAGGGGTGTCTTGTGTTTCACCTGCATCAAAATCGATCACAGAGAACATCACGCGTAAACTATATTTGTCACAAGTGTTCATGTGTGTTGGCCTCTCATCCCACACCTGTGTGTGCTGGAACAGACAATACCTGTGTATGTGGCACACATTCTCTCTCTCTCTCTCTCTCTCTCTCTCTCTCTCTCTCTCTCGTCTGATGTGTGAAGTAATGAGATCAACATATCAAACATTTACTGTAACTACTCTGTAGATATGATATTTTGAACATATGTCATAATTATTCAAAATCCATTCACGTACAGGAATGCAGTGTATACACACTCACTCTACCAGCTGTTGTAGTTAAACATATTTAATTGTAGTTGTACACCTGACGTTTTATTTAGGCGTGGCCGCTGTTAGTCAGGTGTGGCCAGTATCACTCAGGTGTGGCCATTATCACTCAGGTGTGGCCATTGTCACTCAGGTGTGGCCACACGGATAACGCAAATAGCGGTGCTACGCAGCCGCTGAAACCTTGCGTAACGGTAAGATAGCACTCTGTAAAACACTTGGGAACAAAGCCAAGTGCTGTGTTTAATTAAGGTTCCTGGTAGTGTTAACCCCTCACTTGACTTCTTGTTGGTGGTATATAGAGCCCGTGACAGGTTACGCCGTATTGAGACCCAACCCTCCCTCGCCTCTAATGTTTACATGGTAAAGTAACTACCGAACCCATACTGGAATACTTGATATTCTCTCTATTGAAGTTTCCCAACATAGTTTGACACCTTTCATCACTTGACGTAAGGAAACCATCCATTGTGAAGTACTGTGACAGTGGAAATATAAACACATATGCAGTATAATGTGATCCTTTATTGACAACGTTTCGTTGTCAATAAAGGATCACATTATACTGCATATGTGTTTATATTTCCATTGTGTCGGTATTTTATACCATTTATTTCCATCTACTGTGACAGGGAAACACAGCTAGCTTTTGTTCCCACAATGCTGCAATAGCAGCATGTTGCTGATGTATCCAGTTTTGTTTAATATAAAAAAGGCGCTGAGGGGAGAGGTGGGGGAGCTGAGGGGAGCATTGAACGTAGACAAGGACGTTAGTGCCAGGACTGAGGGGTGTCCACTACGAGAAAAAACTCAGTAGTTGGTATTATTATAGCACTCGGTTCCGAGAAAGAGATCAGCAAGACGGATGTTTGTCTTGGTATCTCTCTCTCTCTCTCTCTCTCTCTCTCTCTCTCTCTCTCTCTCTCTCTCTCTCTCTCTCTCTCTCTCTCTCTCTCTCTCTCTCTCTCTCTCTCTCTCCCCTCTGACCCAGAGCAGCCACCCAGACATATTTATGTTATATTTATGTGGAAGGCATAAATCCGTAAGGGTCATACGGCACCTCGGAATAGGTGTGGGAGAGAAGTTCCAGTTTCTAGGATCAAGAGCACTTCGGCATCATGGCCCTCTCTTGCCCTGAACTAAGGAAATTAACCCTTAGAAGAGAGTAGGGGAGACATAATTACGACATGACAGTATACTTAGAGAAATTGTCTAAGCAGATAGGGGCAGGCAGACTGTTGAATTGCGCACAATTTAATTGAAACCGAAACCTAAAGAGGAGCGAATCATTGAGAGGTTTCAGGCGTTTTCTGACACATAATCCGGCTAGAATTTCAGACAACAGAATTGATATTATACTACATAGAAACACATATTTTTAATCAAACTTGGTCACTACAAGTTCATCTCGAGGGAATGTACTCACAGGTAAGTGGAATGAAGTGTATGGAAGTTGAGGCCAGCATTATGCACGGTTTTAAGACTCAGTATGACGAATCTCGAGATGCCAGAAGACTCTGTGACCGCGGGTTCAATCCCGGCCGGGGGTATGGTTTGTTATGCCAGAAGCTGGTAATGGAGACCCACGAAGATGAGGCGGGGACAGGAAATACTACTCAACCCCAGCGAACTAGCTAAGGACGTACACACACACACACAACAATACACACCACACATAACAATGTACACGACATATAACAAGCCAAGTGTCTATCGATAAGTGCCTTTGACAACTAGTAACAACTACAACACACACACAGGGCCAGGAGTTATGGCTCGACCCCTGCATATAGGTGAGTACACACATACAACAGAGCAGTATTAAAGGAATTGGCTTCATGGTGAGGCTATTTGAGCCTAAGTTATTCTGAGAGTAAAGTTTATTAAATAGGCCTCGTAATCTGCAAGAGTCCCGTCCTTCCTTCCTTCCTTCCTTCCTTCCTTCATCTCTCACCTCGCTCCCTCCATCCCGCCTACTTTCTTCCTCCTCTCTCCCAGTCTTTATTTTCATCCACGCCCCCTCCCTTTATTAACGCTGATATCCTTGCACGCTACCCCTTTATCCCCCTGCTTACCACCCACCCCCGGTCCCTTTCCCCCACTCTCCCTCTCCCTCCCTCCCTCCTGCTGGTGAAATTAATAATCCTTTTACAAGTCCATCACCCTTTTTTCCTCCCTCGCCGTCAGACGAGCCGGAATGCCAAGAATTCAGCTGCTGCTCAATTTTTGGTGCCAGAGAACTGTGGTTGGGACGTGAAGAGGGGAGGAGGGAGAAGCCAGCCTATCTCCTCCCCATCCCCTCATCTTCTTTCTCCCATTCCTCTCTTCCTCGTCCCCTCATGAGGGGATAACCTTTGAGGAGAGGGGAGTGTGGGCAGGAATATGTGGGAATCTTCCCTGTCATCTCTCCCTACTTATGATTCATCTCCTGATGGTGAGAGATGAGGATAGTGGAGAGAGAGAACCAGCATCTTCTGTTTTCACTTTTTTTTAAATTCCATATATATATATATATATATATATATATATATATATATATATATATATATATATATATATATATATATATATATATATATATATATATATATATATATATATATATATAGCAAACTTAAGATAAAAAAAAATTAATAAACATTAAAACTGCCTTTGGTTAAATATTCGTATTTAATTTCCTGCTGTTTATCTGGAGGCTGTGACCTACGTTATTTTTTGACCAAAATTGGGTATATTAGCAGTGGGCTGCTGTATATGATAGTTATATTGTTGGCGTGCAGCCAGCAGCAACAGCCTGGTTGATCAGGCTCTGATCCACCAGGAGGCCTGGTCACAGACCGGGCCGCGGGGGCGTTGACCCCCGGAACTCTCTCCAAGTAAACTCCAGGTAAACACCCACAGTGTGTGGATAGTTACAAGGGAACACTCGCAGTGTACTGCTACACTGTTTTATAACCGCGTATTGAAATTACCGGCAGTGTGAGGCTTCCATATTCGAGTTTGTGTGATAATTACAATGAGAACAGTAGAGTAATAAGGATATCGTCAGGCATTCCATTACGGGTTCAGCAGCTACGGCAGCTGCCGAAGTAGCGTTCCAGCAGAGCTGGAGTTACTGTCACTTGGTCGAGAGGGCGGGGGGGGGGGCGATGAAGCAGGGACAGTCCAGGGATATTCCTCTCAAAAATATCTCAGAAGCGGAAAGAGAGAGGGTTGCTGTCTCCTTCCTTTCTCTTATTTCTTTTCTGTCCCTTTCCCTCTCGTCCATTCTCTCGTCTGCTCTACCGTCCTTCACACATACACACCTGTAAAATACATGATAGACTTGTTGTGGCTTTCTTTCCCCACTCTCTCTCTCTCTCTCACTCACTCACTCACTCACTCACTCACTCACTCACTCACTCACTCACTCACTCACACACACACACACACACACACACACACACACACACACACACACACACACACACACACACACACACACACACACACACACACACACACACACACACACACACACACACACACACACACACACACATTGTCCCATCTCCACCAGGCACATTTTTATCATATCTTTTCACCGGGGCGCACCTGGTCTTAATTACGGGCTGACGCGTGTCTTTTCCAGTGGGGAGGGGAAGATCCCCTCCCCTCCCTCCTCCCTCCCATATCCTCCTCATCCTCCTCCTTCCCCAGCCGCTCCTCTCCCCCACCCCGCCGCTTCCTCCCTCCAGGGAGTAGTGGTGTTTTATCTGTCAGGAAACTGGACAAGTGTGTCGTGTCACGAGTCTCTTGTCATATAATGACCCGCTGACTGCAGCTTTTGGTCATATAACCAAGACCTTATGCTGGCTTACACCTCCACCCCATTAAAGATCACATTGGTAAGTTTAGATACAGGTATATATAAATACAGTTACAGACATTATCATATAGAGTAACATATATGTAAATTGCCCACCAGGATAACCCCTCCACCCCTCAAAAAAAGTCAAAGTGACTTCCATTTGATGAGGGATTTTTATTTGTCCTGGGTGTGTGTGGGAGTGAGAGTGCAGAGTGCAGAGTGTGCGGCATGGGAGTATAGAATAAGGGGTGGTATTGAGCAGTATGCTTATTAAATGGAGTGGGGGTACCTAGCAATAATGAGTATGGAAATTGTGTGGGAAGGGGAGGGAAGTAGAGGGAGGGTATATGTGAAGGGGGGGAAGGGCATGGGTGAGAGATGGGGGATTTATTAGTGAGTGAGGGAGGGGTGAGGAGGAGGGGTTTCTTTTGTGGTACAGGGACAGCTGTGTGTGTGGGGGAGGGAGTGCTGTGTAAAGTGATACCAGACCCATCCATACGTGTACCATATTTAACAACCCCTACCTTACAGTACCTTTCCTTCACAACCACAACCTTACTGTACATGAGGGCCGCTAGCCACAACCTGGTTGATCAGACAAGAAGAAAGCTTGGCCTAAAGGCAGGGATGTGAGGGGTAGAATTAAAAATCTTTCCCTTCTTTTCCCTTTTTCTCTACTTGCCTCTTCCTCCTCCCCCTAATCCTTCTTCTTTTCCTCCTCCTCCACCTCCTCTTCTTCTTCTTCTTACCACATTCCCTCCTTTCACATCTCTCACTTCGTTCACATTCACAGTCATGATAACTAGGTAGATAGTCATGATAGCACAGGTAGTCACTGGAAGAAAAACGGAATGCAGATGTAATATACACAGACTGTAAAAGCCTTTGACAAGTAAGATTATGGCGTAATAGCGCACAAAATACGTGCTAAAGGAATAACTGGCAAAGTGGGGAAATGGATCTTCAACTTTCTAACCAATCGAACACAGAATAGTGGTTAGCAAAGTTAAATCGGAAGCTGCCATAAAGAAAAGCTCTGTTCCACAAGGCACAGTACTCGCCCCCATCCTGTTCCTCATCCTCATACCAGACATACACAGAGATGTAATCCACAGCACCGTGTCATTCTTTGCAGACGATACTAGGATCTGCATGAGACTGTCATCTATAGAGGACACGGTTAACCTCCACGAAGACATAAGCCAAGTTTTCTGATGGGCAACGGAGAACAATATGATGTTCAATGAAGACAAATTCCAACTACTCCGTTATGGAAAACCGAAGGAGATAATAATTAAAACTGAGTATACTACAAACTCTGATCATACAATAGAGCGAAAAAATAATGCGAGGGACCTGGGAGTGGTAATGTCTGAGGATCTCGCTTTCGAGGATCACAACAGTGCCACGATCACAACTGCAAATAAAATAAAATGATAGGATGGATAATGAGAGCGTTCAAAACAAGAGATGCCAAGTCAATGATGATCCTTTTCAAATCACTTGTTCTCTCTAGGCTGGAATACTGCTGCACATTAACATCTCCGTTCAAAGCAGGTGAAATTGCAGATCTAGAGAGTGTACAGAGGACATGCACTGCACATATAAGTTCTATCAAACACCTCAACTACTGGGAACACTTGGAAGCACTTGACTTGTACTCGTTGGAGTGCAGACGAGGGATATATCATAATCTACACTTGGAAAATCCTAGAAGGAATGGTCCCGAATCTGCACACAGAAATCACTCCCTACGAAAGTAAAAGACTGGACAGACGGTGCAAAATACCCCCAATGAAAAGTAGGGGCGTCACTGGTACACTAAGAGAAAACACCATAAGTGTCCGGGGCCCAAAACTATTCAACAGCCTCCCACCATGCATAAGGGGAATTACCAATAGGTCCCTGGCTGCCTTCCAGAGGGAGCTGGACAAATACCTAACGTCGGTGCCAGATTAGCCGGGCTGTGGTTCATACGTTGGTCTATGTGCGGCCAGCAGTAACAACCTGGTTGATCAGGCCCTGATTCACCCGGAGGCCTGGTCGTGGACCGAGTCGCGGGGCGTTGATCCCCGGAATACCCTCCAGGTACACTCCAGGTAGGTAAAGCTAGATAGATAGTCATGATAGCTAGGTAGACAAACCCGACGGGAGGCAGCAAGACTCATCATATGATTCCCATCGCCTGGAACATAAGTTTACAGCAGGTAACAGGTATATTATGAGTATGTCACTTGGCAGACGATGCACCATCCCCCCAATGAAAAGCAGGGGTGTCACTAGCACGTTAAGAGACCATACAATAAGTGTCAGGGGCCCGAGACTGTTCAACTGCCTCCCAGCACACATAAGGGGGATTACCAACAGACCCCTGGCAGTCTTCAAGCAGGCACTGGACAAGCACCTAAAGTCAGTTCCTGATCAGCCGGGCTGTGGCTCGTACGTTGGTTTGCGTGCAGCCAGCAGCAACAGCCTGGTTGATCAGGCGCTGATCCACCAGGAGGCCTGGTCACAGACCGGGCCGCGGGGGCGTTGACCCCCGAAACTCTCTCCAGGTAAACTCCAGGTATATCATGTATATCATGATTATGTCACAGGTCACTCCTGCCTCTCTCAATATTTAAATCACTATCACGTTGTTTTTCAAGCACTGAAGGATAAACAAAATACTGACGTAATATTACTTAGAGGGGTATACCTGGAGGGTATTCCGTGGGTCAGCGTCCCCCCGCGGCCCGCTCCATGACCAGGCCTCGCAGATACCTCCGACGAGACTTGACTTAAGAAATCGTAATGACACGATTGCAAATAAACCATACCCCCGGCCGGGATTGAACCCGCGGTCATAGAGTCTCAAAACTCCAGCCCGTCGCGTTAGCCACTAGACCAGCTAGCCACAATAAGATTCATCCAACTAGGTATATTTCTACACCATAGGAAAGTTAGCACAGGCACCTCTGTGACCACAAATGCAAGTTTTTACAGACGAATCTCCAGCTAGCGTGGCCGTGACGAACTCTAGCAGTGAAGGGACTTGAGCTAGAGTTCGTCACGGCCACGCTAGCTGGAGATTCGTCTGTAAAAACTTGCATTTGTGGTCACAGAGGTGCCTGTGCTAACTTTCCTATGGTGTAGAAATATACCTAGTTGGATGAATCTTATTGTGGCTAGCTGGTCTAGTGGCTAACGCGACGGGCTGGAGTTTTGAGACTCTATGACCGCGGGTTCAATCCCGGCCGGGGGTATGGTTTACCTCCGACGAGTGTGACAGAACTCAAAATAATTGCAAAAGGAATAGCTGGAAAAAAAATAGACAAATGAATCTTCAGCTTCCTAGGAACTCGGGCTCAGAGAGTAACAATAAGAGAATTTAATAAAGAGACCTAACATGTGAAAATCTCTTGTTCCTTAAAGCACAGTGCTCATACCTTAGCTCTGATGTGCCTTTGATGAATTTCCAGAGTTTTTCTGCTCCCGGAGCCCAAAGACTTCCTGATTGTTGTACCTGACAGTGTTAAAAACACGAGTATCACAGTGACATCCTTCGCTGAGGATAATGGAATTTATACGAGTGGTTTAACAAGACACCTGAACAAACACTAGGACATGTTAGAAAACGTTTCGCTCCTGGGACCTTGATCACTCTTAACATACACAGTTGAAAATTATGAGTATATATACGAACATTATCGCTGGCTGTGTGGATAAAGTACTGTGTACTCTGATGTCGAGTTTGTAGGCTCGAATCCTGCTGTGGACTGACAGATAATGTTTGTAAATAATTTCGCCCGTTTGAGAATTAAGCGCATATATATATATATATATATATATATATATATATATATATATATATATATATATATATATATATATATATATATATATATATATATATATATATGTCGTGCCGAACAGGCAGAACTTGCGATCTTGGCTTAAATAGCAACGCTCAATTTGTCATATAGGACAAGCGAAAATTTGTGTATGCAATAATTTCGCCAAAATCATTCTGAACCTAACGAAAAAAATATATTTCACTGTGTTTGTTTAGTATTAAATTACTGTAAACAAATCTAAAATATATTTAGTTGGGTTAGGCTAAAATAAATTGTTCTTGTTATAATAAGGTTAGGTAAGTTTTCTAAGTTCTTTTTGGTGCAAAATTATAAATTTTTACATCAACATTAATGAAAAATATTTATCTTTAAAGTATAAGAGAAAATTTTAGAAAGGACTTAATTTTAAATGAGTTCTTGCTAATTGACCAGTTTTACATATTCGGCACGACATATATATATAGTTCCTTGATAATGTGAGTAGTCACGAAAGCGCTTGGAATTTCTCTATTCTTTCAGAGTGGTTGTTTTGCATATTCTGAAATCACCTGTTCACTGTGAACTTATTGCATGTATATATATATATATATATATATATATATATATATATATATATATATATATATATATATATATATATATATATATATATATATATATATATATATATATCTGTGTGTGTGTGTGTGTGTATTAGTGTTTGCTTACGTGTGTTTTTAAATCATGGAGGACACAAGGTGAGAGATAAAGCAAGTCTTGCAGTTAGTTACAGAAAGCAATGCTGTGCTCAACTACTCGCATGTGGCAACTCTGGTGAAACAAGAAATGGAACATAACACAGAAGGCAATTAAAGCATTCAGTAGAGCAGAAGAGGAAGGTAAGAAACCTAGAGGGTAACAACGACGTAATTATATGTTAAGTTCAAGGAGAACAGTAGTGTTCTTATAAGAACTGTTAGGGGGGAAAATTAGAGGCTGGATAACAGGAACTTTAAAAACAAGAGATGCCAAGCCAGTGATGAAGTTTTAAGCTATAGGAACGCATAAATTTCTTAAAATTCTACTTCATTAAGTTACGGCACGAGTTCAACGAGATCACAGTAAACAGGTGACATTGAAAAAACAGTAAGCATCTGATCGCTTTCGTTATTTCTCACATTATTAAGGACATGTGCTTGATAATGAGAAATCACGAAAGCGCTTGGATGCTCACTGTTTTTTTTACAGTAGTTGTTTTGTATATATGTAAGATACTAAACGGACTCGTTCCAAATGTGTCCAACGAAAAACTTCTTCAGTGAGCTAGACATGGTGCAGACATGGTGCAGAAATGTCCCATTGAAAGGCAGGAGTGCAACAAGTGCATTGAGAAGTAAATCACTAAGCGTGAAGGGTCCAAAGCTCTTCGACACCCTCCTTTATATATATATATATATATATATATATATATATATATATATATATATATATATATATATATATATATATATATATATATATATATATATAAATAATATAGGGAAGTACCACTTCTATGGCTGGACTGGGGACCCTCATCCTCAGAGAAGACAATAAACGTACCTCAGGGAAAACTCAAGGTTCTCCCCCGAGCTGTTTGAATATTTTCTTCTCCTACCACCCCCTATATTTGATATTCTATGTGAACATTTATTAATTTGTATATATATATATATTATATATATATATATATATATATATATATATATATATATATGTATATATATATATATATATGTATATATATATATATGTATATGTCGTGCCGAATATGCAAAACTGGTCAATTAGCAAGAACTCATTTAAAATTAAGTCCTTTCTAAAATTTTCTCTTATATGTTTAAAGATATATTTTTTTCATTAATGTTGAAGTTAAAATTTTTAATTTTGCTCCAAAAGAATCTTCGAAAACTTACCTAACCTTATTATAACAAGAACAATTTATTTTAGCCTAACCCAACTAAATATATTTTAGATTTGTTTACAATAATTTAATACTAAACAAACACAGTGAAATATATTTTTTTCGTTAGGTTCAGAATGATTTTGGCGACATTATTGCATACATAAATTTTCACTTGTCCTATATGGCAAGATGAGCGTTGCTATTTAAGCCAAGATCGCAAGTTCTGCCTATTCGGCACCACGACATATATATATATATATATATATATATATATATATATATATATATATATATATATATATATATATATATATATATATATATATATATATATATATATATATATAATGTCGTGCCGAATAGGTAAAACTGGTCAATTACCAAGAACTCATTTAAAATTAAGTCCTTTCTAAAATTTTCTCTTATACGTTTAATGATATATTTTTTCATTTATGTTTATGTAAAAATTAGTAATTTTGTACCAGAAGAACCTTATAAAACTTACACAACCTCATTATAACAAGCGCAGTTTAATTTAGCCTAATCTAACTGAGTATATTTTGGATAAGTTTACATTATTATTATAATCAAAAAGAAGCGCTAAACCACAAGGGCTATACAGCAGATAAGTTTACAATAATTTAACAATAAACACAATGAAATACATTTTTTTTTCGTTAGGTTCACAATGATTTTTACGAAATCATTGCATTCACCAATTTTCGCTTGCGTCAGTCGGCAAGAAGAGCGTTGCTGTTTGAGCCAAAATAACAAGTTTTACCTATTCGGCACGACAATATATACGTATATATATATATATATATATATATATATATATATATATATATATATATATATATATATATATATATATTTATATTTATATATATAGATGGGGTCCACCTCTGGTGTAAATTGTGGGACCCAGAGCCTCGGAGAAGTGGATAAAAAGGCTTTAAGGAAGAATATTTGGATTTCTTCCTGAAGCCTTTTAAATATTCCACTTCCCCTACCACCCCATCTTTTCATTCATTCATCCATCAACCGGGTTGTAGTGCCTTCGTCGAATTGCGTGCTAAGAGCCTAACTAACCAAGCCTTCAAATGATAGGTCAGGTTTCGGGCCGGGTATCGAGAGCCAAACACTCTCACAACCGGTCACAGGTATAGTCTGGAACCGGGCCGCGGTTCCAGACCATATTGGAATGCTTGATGACACCCTCAGGCTGACATATTTCTTCACCTGATACATAGAACCCGGCCTGTGTGATGGAATATGAGAAGGAAATATAGCTAGCTTTTGTTTCCACTGTGTAACTATCACGAAGAGTAGTGCTGTGAGTGTTCCTACTATGTGTAACTATCCTATAAAGTAAGCTGACAGCACATTAAGGATGTA
>NC_091301.1:11916741-11981741 GCF_038502225.1 Cherax quadricarinatus
CACCTACACTACCACCACCACTACCACCACCACTACCACCACCTACACTACCACCACCACTACCACCACCACTACCACCACCACTACCACCACCTTCACTACCACCACCTTCACTACCACCACCACTACCACCACCTACACTACCACCACCACTACCACCACCACTACCACCACCTACACTAAGACCACCACTACCACCACCTACACTACCACCACCACTACCACCACCACTACCACCACCTACACTACCACCACCACTACCACCACCACTACCACCACCACTACCACCACCTTCACTACCACCACCTTCACTACCACCACCACTACCACCACCACTACCACCACCACTACCACCACCTTCTCTACCACCACCACTACCACCACCACTACCACCACCTTCACTACCACCACCACTACCACCACCACTACCACCACCACTACCACCACCTTCACTACCACCACCACCACTACCACCACCTTCACTACCACCACCACTACCACCACCACTACCACCACCACTACCACCACCACTACCACCACCTTCACTACCACCACCACTACCACCACCACTACCACCACCTTCACTACCACCACCACTATCACCACCTACACTACCACCACCTACACTACCACCACCTGCACTACAACCACCACTACCACCACCTACACTACCACCACCACCACTACCACCACCTACACTACCACCACCTGCACTACAACCACCACTACCACCACCTACACTACCACCACCACCACTACCACCACCTACACTACCACCACCACCACTACCACCACCTACACTACCACCACCTGCACTACAACCACCACTACCACCACATACACTACCACCACCTTCACTACCACCACCACTACCACCACCACTACCACCACCTACACTACCACCACCACTACCACCACCTACATTACCACCACCTACACTACCACCACCTGCACTACAACCACCACTACCACCACCTACACTACCACCACCACCACTACCACCTACACTACCACCACCACTACCACCACCTACACTACCACCACCTACTCTACCACCTACACTACCACCACCTACACCACCACCTACACTAACACCACCTGCACTACCACCACCTACACTACCACCACCTACACTACCACCACCTACACTACCACTACCTACACTACCACCACCTACACTGCCACCACCACCACTACCACCACCACTACCACCACCTACACTACCACCACCTACACTGCCACCACCACCACTACCACCACCACTACCACCACCTACACTACCACCACCTACACTACCACCACCTACACTACCACCACCTACACTACCACCACCTACACTACCACCACCTACACTACCACCACCTACACTACCACCACCTACACTACCACCACCTACACTACCACCACCTACACTACCACCACCTACACTATTACCACCTGCACTACCACCACCTACACTACCACCACCTGCACTACCACCACCTACACTACCACCACCTGCACTACCACCACCACTACCACCACCTACACTGCCACCACCTACACTACCACCACCTACACTACCACCACCTACACTACCACCACCACTACCACCACCTTCACTACCACCACCTTCACTACCACCACCACTACCACCACCACTACCACCACCACTACCACCACCACTACCACCACCTTCTCTACCACCACCACTACCACCTTCACTACCACCACCACTACCACCACCTTCACTACCACCACCACTTCCACCACCACTACCACCACCACTACCACCACCACTACCACCACCACTACCACCACCTTCACTACCACCACCACTACCACCACCACTACCACCACCTTCACTACCACCACCACTATCACCACCTACACTACCACCACCTACACTACCACCACCTGCACTACAACCACCACTACCACCACCTACACTACCACCACCACCACTACCACCACCTACACTACAACCACCACTACCACCACCTACACTACCACCACCACCACTACCACCACCTACACTACCACCACCACCACTACCACCACCTACACTACCACCACCTGCACTACAACCACCACTACCACCACATACACTACCACCACCTTCACTACCACCACCACTACCACCACCTACACTACCACCACCACTACCACCACCTACACTACCACCACCTACACTACCACCACCTGCACTACAACCACCACTACCACCACCTACACTAACACCACCACCACTACCACCTACACTACCACCACCACTACCACCACCTACACTACCACCACCTACTCTACCACCTACACTACCACCACCTACACTACCACCACCTGCACTACCACCACCTACACTACCACCACCTACACTACCACCACCTACACTACCACTACCTACACTACCACCACCTACACTGCCACCACCACCACTACCACCACCACTACCACCACCTACACTACCACCACCTACACTACCACCACCTACACTGCCACCACCACCACTACCACCACCACTACCACCACCTACACTACCACCACCTACACTACCACCACCTACACTACCACCACCTACACTACCACCACCTACACTACCACCACCTACACTACCACCACCTACACTACCACCACCTACACTACCACTACCTACACTACCACCACCTACACTGCCACCACCACCACTACCACCACCACTACCACCACCTACACTACCACCACCTACACTACCACCACCTACACTGCCACCACCACCACTACCACCACCACTACCACCACCTACACTACCACCACCTACACTACCACCACCTACACTACCACCACCTACACTACCACCACCTACACTACCACCACCTACACTACCACCACCTACACTACCACCACCCCTACCACCACCTACACTACCACCACCTACACTACCACCACCTACACTATTACCACCTGCACTACCACCACCTACACTACCACCACCTACACTACCACCACCTACACTACCACCACCTGCACTACCACCACCACTACCACCACCTACACTGCCACCACCTACACTACCACCACCTACACTACCACCACCTACACTACCACCACCTACACTACCACCACCTACACTACCACCACCACTACCACCACCTACACTGCCACCACCTACACTACCACCACCTGTACTACAACCACCACTACCACCACCTGTACTACAACCACCACTACCACAACCTACACTACCACCACCACCTACACTACCACCACCATTACCACCACCTACACTTCCACCGCCTACACTACCACCACCTACACTACCACCACCCCTACCCCCACCTACACTACCAGCAACCCTACCACCACCTACACTACCACCACCCCTACCACCACCTACACTACCACCACCCCTACCACCACCTACACTACCACCACCCCTACCACCACCTACACTACCACCACCCTTACCACCACCTACACTACCACCACCTACACTACCACCACCTACACTACCACCACCACTACCACCACCTACACTACCACTACCTACACTACTACTACCTACACTACCACTACCTACACTACAACCTACACTACCACCACCTACACTACCACCACCTACACTACCACCACCTACACTACCACCACCTACACTACCACCACCTACACTACCACTACCTACACTACCACCACCACTACCACCACCTACACTACCACCACCACTACCACCACAACCACTACCACCACGTGCACTACCACCACCACTACCACCACCTGCACTACCACCACCTGCACTACCACCACCTGCACTACCACCACCTACACTACCACCACCACTACCACCACCTACACTACCACCACCTGCACTACCACCACCTGCACTACCACCACCTACACTACCACCACCACTACCACCACCTGCACTACCACCACCTGCACTACCACCACCTACACTACCACCACCTGCACTACCACCACCTGCACTACCACCACCTACACTACCACCACCACTACCACCACCTGCACTACCACCACCTGCACTACCACCACCTACACTACCACCACCACTACCACCACCTGCACTACCACCACCTGCACTACCACCACCTACACTACCACCACCACTACCACCACCTGCACTACCACCACCTGCACTACCACCACCTACACTACCACCACCACTACCACCACCTACACTACCACCACATGCACTACCACCACCTTCACTACCACCACCTACTACACTACCACCGTACAGATTTGGGTGCCAACAACCACATAGGGAGGTACCATTATACCTTTATCTTTGACATACCTTTGAAGGCTTTCTAGAGTTTTCATGCTCTGGCAGCCCGACCCTGGGCCAGACTTGTCTGGTGCTTGTCTGATCAAGCAGGCTGTAACTGCCGGCCGCCCACTGGCCCACATATCCATCACTGCCTGGTTGATCTGCCACTTAGCGGTGGTGCTACAGCCTGATCTCCCCATCCTTACCTCTATCCGCGGCGTAGAACCAGTAACAGCTTACTATCTATCTATGGTTGAGAACTTTGCTCTTGCGTGTCAGTATCTCTGGTACTTGCGGGTACCTGCTGTAGGTATTCAGGAGTAAAATATATCTGTGTACCAAGCGATGTGAATAAAAAGTATAGGTGACGCTGTGAGGCACAACACTACACCCAGCATCATCATAACACCATAACAACACCGCGCACCATAGTACTACCCCTCCACACACACACACACTATAACAACACAACGTAACACAAAACTCCTCCACCTCACAGCACAACTGCCACAATACGCTGACGTTGCAAAGGCATTTAACAAACGTGACCATGCGGATATAATCCCCAGAATGAGGTCAGTAGGTGTATAGGAAAAGTAGACAAATGGATATTCAATTTTTTCATGAACAGAACACAGTGTGTTAGTAAACAAGGGGGTATCGCTTATGTTATTGTTTGTTGATGACGGCTCCGTTCAGGGTGAGAGAGAGAGAGGGTGATACCTGGAGGGTATTCCGTGGATCAACGCCCCCGCTGCCCGGTCCACGACCAAGCCTCCCGGTGGATCAGGGCCTGATCAATCAGACTGTTACTGCTGGCCGCACGTAGTCCAACGTACGAACCACAGCCCGGCTGATCCGGCACCGACTTTAAGTATCTGTCTAGCTTCCTCTTGAAGGCAGCCAGGGGCCTATTGGTAATTCCCCTTATGCAAGGTGGGAGGCTGTTGAACAGTCTTGGGCCCCTGACACTTATGGTGTTTTAGTGTATCAGTGGCGCCCCTACTTTTCATTGGAGGTATTTTGCACCGCCTATCCAGTCTTTTACTTTCGTAGGGAGTGATTTCTGTATGCAGATTCGGGACTATCCCTTCTAGGATTTTCCAAGTGTAGATTATGATATATCTCTCTCTCCTGCGTTCCAACGAGTACAAGTCAAGTGCTTCCAAGTGCTCCCAGTAGTTGAGGTTTTGATAGAACTTGTATGTGCAGTAAAGGTTCTCTGTACACTCTCTAGATCTGCAATTTCACCTGCTTTGAACGGAGATGTTAATGTGCAGCAGTATTCCAGCCTAGAGAGAACAAGTGATTTGAAAAGGATCATCATTGACTTGGCATCTCTTGTTTTGAACGTTCTCATTATCCATCCTATCATTTCATTTTCTTTGCAGTTGTGATCGTGGCACTGTTGTGATCCTCGAAAGCGAGATCCTCAGACATTACCACTCCCAGGTCCCTCGCATTATTTTTCCGCTCTATTGTATGATCAGAGTTTGTAGTATACTCAGTTTTAATTATTATCTCCTTCGGTTTTCCATAACGGAGTAGTTGGAATTTGTCTTCATTGAACATCATATTGTTTTCCGTTGCCCATCAGAAAACTTGGCTTATGTCTTCGTGGAGGTTAACCGTGTCCTCTATAGATGAGAGTCTCATGCAGATCCTAGTATCGTCTGCAAAGAATGACACGGTGCTGTGGATTACATCTCTGTGTATGTCTGGTATGAGGATGAGGAACAGGATGGGGGTGACTACTGTGCCTTGTGGAACAGAGCTTTTCTTTATGGCAGCTTCCGATTTAACTTTGCTAACCACTATTCAGTCCATCAATCTTGTAGAATGTACATTCTACAAGATTGATGGACTGAACACATCGACTCCAGGCTTAGGGACTGATTACATCAAACTCCTCCTCTCCTTACACCTTTCTACTTTGTATTGGACTGATGAAGCCACTGTGTGGCGAAACGTTTTCTGAATAAAGATTCCCATATGTTGCATAAGTGTCTCGATCTTCAACTTGTCGGTTTTTCAAACCATACATCACAAGGGTCCGATTCTTGTTTTTGGCATATGAAAAGAAATATTTCGAATTTCTTTCAATTTTACTAATCGCTTTTAGCTTCCCCCGTCTCTTCTGGGTCCTGAATGAATCCTTTAAGTGAAGTTCGATACTTTACACTTCCCTGGTCAGCGCTTCCTTTCGTGTATCGGATAGTCTAGCATTCTTGAGGAGTTCGGTGATTCTTCGTCGTCTTCTGTTGAGGGAGCGTCTTTCTCCAGTTTACTTCTTCTCTTCTTCTTTCTTTGGGGAATATGCCTTGAACATAATTCAGCTGCCAGGAAGTTGAACCTTTCAAGGCACTGGTTTGGATCCATGTTATTTAAGATATCTTCCCAACATGTTTCACGATAATATAAAATATAATATACAATAATATAAAATATATACATAAAATATACTTGAGAGCTTAGTCCCAACTTTATACACTGCCATAACAGTGTACTGGAGTGAGAAATATAGGAGAAAGTGTCATATAGACCCGGTGAAGAGCAGGGGCGCCTTGGGCACAATGAGACAACACTCTGTCATCATCCGTGGGTCCAAATTATGTAATCAGGTATCGACAGATATCAGAAGTTTGCTGGAACAAGTGTGTGCGTTTTCAAGAAGAAACTAGCTCACTACCTCCGCCAAGCGGCAGATCAGCCAGGCTGTGATGGATATGTGGGCCAGAGGGGGTGCGAACAGCAGCAGCCTAGTTGAACAGGCATTTGGTAAGAAAGCCTGGCCAGAGGCTTGACTGCAAGAGTACGAAAATTCTCGAAATCGGTTATAGGAATAGCAACACAACACAACATACCTCAACAGCATTCCAGCACATCATGCCATAACACTCCACACCACGCCACAACCCACTAACACATCACAACACACCATAACACTCCACACCACGCCACAACCCACTAACACATCACAACACACCATAACACTCCACACCACGCCACAACCCACTAACACATCACAACACACCATAACACTCCACACCACGTCACAACCCACTAACACATCACAACACACCATAACACTCCACACCACGCCACAACCCACTAACACATCACAACACACCATAACACTCCACACCACGCCACAACCCACTAACACATCACAACACACCATAACACTCCACACCACGCCACAACCCACTAACACATCACAACACACCATAACACTCCACACCACGCCACAACCCACTAACACATCACAACACACCATAACACTCCACACCACGCCACAACCCACTAACACATCACAACACACCATAACACTCCACACCACGCCACAACCCACTAACACATCACAACACACCATAACACTCCACACCACGCCACAACCCACTAACACATCACAACACACCATAACACTCCACACCACGCCACAACCCACTAACACATCACAACACACCATAACACTCCACACCACGCCACAACCCACTAACACATCACAACACACCATAACACTCCACACCACGCCACAACCCACTAACACATCACAACACACCATAACACTCCACACCACGCCACAACCCACTAACACATCACAACACACCATAACACTCCACACCACGCCACAACCCACTAACACATCACAACACACCATAACACTCCACACCACGCCACAACCCACTAACACATCACAACACACCATAACACTCCACACCACGCCACAACCCACTAACACATCACAACACACCATAACACTCCACACCACGCCACAACCCACTAACACATCACAACACACCATAACACTCCACACCACGCCACAACCCACTAACACATCACAACACACCATAACACTCCACACCACGCCACAACCCACTAACACATCACAACACACCATAACACTCCACACCACGCCACAACCCACTAACACATCACAACACACCATAACACTCCACACCACGCCACAACCCACTAACACATCACAACACACCATAACACTCCACACCACGCCACAACCCACTAACACATCACAACACACCATAACACTCCACACCACGCCACAACCCACTAACACATCACAACACACCATAACACTCCACACCACGCCACAACCCACTAACACATCACAACACACCATAACACTCCACACCACGCCACAACCCACTAACACATCACAACACACCATAACACTCCACACCACGCCACAACCCACTAACACATCACAACACACCATAACACTCCACACCACGCCACAACCCACTAACACATCACAACACACCATAACACTCCACACCACGCCACAACCCACTAACACATCACAACACACCATAACACTCCACACCACGTCACAACCCACTAACACATCACAACACACCATAACACTCCACACCACGCCACAACCCACTAACACATCACAACACACCATAACACTCCACACCACGCCACAACCCACTAACACATCACAACACACCATAACACTCCACACCACGCCACAACCCACTAACACATCACAACACACCATAACACTCCACACCACGCCACAACCCACTAACACATCACAACACACCATAACACTCCACACCACGCCACAACCCACTAACACATCACAACACACCATAACACTCCACACCACGCCACAACCCACTAACACATCACAACACACCATAACACTCCACACCACGCCACAACCCACTAACACATCACAACACACCATAACACTCCACACCACGCCACAACCCACTAACACATCACAACACACCATAACACTGCACACCACGTCACAACCCACTAACACATCACAACACACCATAACACTCCACACCACGCCACAACCCACTAACACATCACAACACACCATAACACTCCACACCACGCCACAACCCACTAACACATCACAACACACCATAACACTCCACACCACGCCACAACCCACTAACACATCACAACACACCATAACACTCCACACCACGCCACAACCCACTAACACATCACAACACACCATAACACTCCACACCACGCCACAACCCACTAACACATCACAACACACCATAACACTCCACACCACGCCACAACCCACTAACACATCACAACACACCATAACACTCCACACCACGCCACAACCCACTAACACATCACAACACACCATAACACTCCACACCACGCCACAACCCACTAACACATCACAACACACCATAACACTCCACACCACGCCACAACCCACTAACACATCACAACACACCATAACACTCCACACCACGCCACAACCCACTAACACATCACAACACACCATAACACTCCACACCACGCCACAACCCACTAACACATCACAACACACCATAACACTCCACACCACGCCACAACCCACTAACACATCACAACACACCATAACACTCCACACCACGCCACAACCCACTAACACATCACAACACACCATAACACTCCACACCACGCCACAACCCACTAACACATCACAACACACCATAACACTCCACACCACGCCACAACCCACTAACACATCACAACACACCATAACACTCCACACCACGCCACAACCCACTAACACATCACAACACACCATAACACTCCACACCACGCCACAACCCACTAACACATCACAACACACCATAACACTCCACACCACGCCACAACCCACTAACACATCACAACACACCATAACACTCCACACCACGCCACAACCCACTAACACATCACAACACACCATAACACTCCACACCACGCCACAACCCACTAACACATCACAACACACCATAACACTCCACACCACGCCACAACCCACTAACACATCACAACACACCATAACACTCCACACCACGCCACAACCCACTAACACATCACAACACACCATAACACTCCACACCACGCCACAACCCACTAACACATCACAACACACCATAACACTCCACACCACGCCACAACCCACTAACACATCACAACACACCATAACACTCCACACCACGCCACAACCCACTAACACATCACAACACACCATAACACTCCACACCACGCCACAACCCACTAACACATCACAACACACCATAACACTCCACACCACGCCACAACCCACTAACACATCACAACACACCATAACACTCCACACCACGCCACAACCCACTAACACATCACAACACACCATAACACTCCACACCACGCCACAACCCACTAACACATCACAACACACCATAACACTCCACACCACGCCACAACCCACTAACACATCACAACACACCATAACACTCCACACCACGCCACAACCCACTAACACATCACAACACACCATAACACTCCACACCACGCCACAACCCACTAACACATCACAACACACCATAACACTCCACACCACGCCACAACCCACTAACACATCACAACACACCATAACACTCCACACCACGCCACAACCCACTAACACATCACAACACACCATAACACTCCACACCACGCCACAACCCACTAACACATCACAACACACCATAACACTCCACACCACGCCACAACCCACTAACACATCACAACACACCATAACACTCCACACCACGCCACAACCCACTAACACATCACAACACACCATAACACTCCACGCCACAAGACACTACACCACTTTACAACACAACACAACACTCCAACATACCACGCTACAGCACACTAACACCACAACACAACACTCCACCACACCACGCCACAACACAGCACTCCACCACACCACGCCACAACACAGCACTCCACCACACTACGCCACAACACAACACTCCACCACACTACGCCACAACACAACACTCCACCACACTACGCCACAACACTCCACGCCACAACACAACACTCCACCACACTACGCCACAACACAACACTCCACCACACTACGCCACAACACAACACTCCACCACACCACGCCACAACACAGCACTCCACCACACCACGCCACAACACAACACTCCACCACACCACGCCACAACACAACACTCCACCACACCACGCCACAACACAACACTCCACCACACCACAACACTCCACCACACCACAACACTCCACCACACCACGCCACACCACAACACTCCACCACGCCACACCACAACACTCCACCACACTACACCACACCACAACACTCCACCACACTACACCACACCACAACACTCCACCACACTACACCACACCACAACACTCCACCACACTACACCACACCACAACACTCCACCACACTACACCACACCACAACACTCCACTATACCACAACACAACACTCCACCACAACACAACACTCCACCACACTCCACCACACCACAACACTCCACCACACTACACCACACCACAACACTCCACCACACTACACCACAACACAACACTCCACCACACCACGCCACAACACAACACTCCACCACACTCCACCACACCACAACACTCCACCACACCACGCCACAACACAGCACTCCACCACACTCCACCACACCACAACACTCCACCACACCACGCCACAACACAGCACTCCACCACACTACGCCACACCACAACACTCCACCACACCACGCCACAACACAGCACTCCACCACACTCCACCACACCACAACACTCCACCACACCACGCCACAACACAGCACTCCACCACACTACGCCACACCACAACACGCCACAACACAGCACTCCACCACACTACGCCACAACACAACACTCCACCACACCACAACACTCCACCACACTACGCCACAGCACAACACTCAACCACGCCACAACAGAACACTCCAAAACACTACGCCTCAACACAAAACTCCCACACAACACTCAACAACACAACACTCAACAATGCCACAACACAACACTCCACCACACCACGCCACAACACAACACTCAACAACGCCACAACACAATACTCCACCACACCACGCCACAACACAACACCAACACACTACGCCACAACACAACACTCCACCACACCACGCCACAACACAACACTCCACCACACCACGCCACAACACAACACTCAACCACGCCACAACACAACACTCCACCACACCACACCACAACACAACACTCCACCACACCACAACACAACATTTCACCACGCCACAACACACCACACAACACATACCTCGCTTCCTGAAAGCAGTGCCGTGTTCCCCAGGCTGGATTTTCATAAAAGCAAAATCGACATTGATAACGAACATGAAAAAAATGGAATCTGGGCTGGCGGTATTACGCTTTTATTAGTTCCTTTCATCCGGCGCTCCTGTCATCCACACAATGAGGATTTTCATTACTCTCATCCGACACGTGTCGGCCGCTCGGGGAGGGGGGGGGGAGGGAGGGTGATTGGAGGAGATGGGGCGATTTTAATAACGGCGATGGGGAGGGATGGGTGAGTTAGCGTACTGGGGAGGTGGATGGATATAGGGGGGATGTATGGGGAAGTGAAGGAACAGGTGATGGGGATAGATAAGATGACGGGCTTTGAAGAGGATGAAGGGAGGGAGGTGGGAGGGGATGATGCTACCAACAGAGGGAAGTGGGGGAGGGAAGGAAGGGGAACGACCCTACAAAGAGGGAAAGGGGACAGGAAAAGGGGCGCTCCCGTCATATAGGGAAAGACAGCAGAAGGTGGTTGAAGGGGTGAGGAGAGGACAGAGGAAGGGAAGATAGAGGGAGGGAGAGAGAGAGAGAGAGAGAGAGAGAGAGAGAGAGAGAGAGAGAGAGAGAAAGGGGTGAGAGGAATTAGGAACGAGGGGAATAAACAAAGGAGAGGGTAGAGGAGAGAAGATAAAGAGTAATGAGAAGGGAGGGTAAGTGAGCTGGCTCAACTGTCCTGCTCCCTGACCACCCTTACCCTCCCTGACCACCTTCACCCTCCCTGACCACCTTCACCCTCCCTGACCACCCTCACCCTGACTACCTTCACCCTCCCTGACAACCCTCACCCTGACCACCTTCACCCTCCCTGACCACCTTCACCCTCCCTGACCACCCTCACCCTGACTACCTTCACCCTCCCTGACCACCCTTACCACCTTCACCCTCCCTGGTCACCCTCACCCAGACCACCCTCACCACTCCCTGACCACCCTCACCCTCCCTGACCACCCTCATTTTCCTTGACCACCCTCACCCTCCCTGACCACCCTCACCCAAACCGCCCTCATTTTCCTTGACCACCCCTTACCCAGGCCACCCTCACCTTCCCTGACCACCCCTCACCCTGTCCACCCTCACCCTCCCTGACCACCCTTACTTGCCTCGAAGATTCACCTCTCATCTTCCCAGAAGAGAGAGAGACAGAGAGAGAGAGAGAGAGAGAGAGAGAGAGAGAGAGAGAGAGAGAGAGAGAGAGAGAGAGAGAGAGAGAGAGAGAGAGCAGTATATCATTGAGGGACGAGAGAGACAGGTTGTTGCTACATCTGGGAAACTGAGAAAAAAATAAGTGACAAATTAAAGAGTGAACCCTTGTTATGAAGACCACTAGCTACAAGCATGTAATATATCTGTGTCTGATAGATGGATAGATAGATAGGTAAGTATATAAACTGTTATATGATAGATCTCACCTTCGAGGATGGCAACAGTGCCACTATCACAAGAAAAAGGGTAGGTTGATTAACTAGAAGCTTCACAACAAGGGATGACAAGCCGATGATGATAACTCATTTAAGACATTTGTTCTCTGTAGGCTGGAGTACTGCTGTAGTGTAACAACTCCGTTCAAGGCAGGTGTAATTGCAACCCTGGAGAATGTGCAGAGAACCCTCACAACTCGCAGTGATCTAGTCAAGTATTTAAATTACTGGGAACGTGTAAAGTCCCTCGATCTGTACTCGAAGGAGGAAGCTGTGTAGACGAAACGTTCATCGGTATAAAGATACTCAAACTTGATCTGCTGTAGTCTTACCCTATTCATTCTGCTGTAGTCTTACCCTATTCATCCTGCTGTAGTCTTACCCTATTCATCCTGCTGTAGTCTTACCCTATTCATCCTGCTGTAGTCTTACCCTATTCGCCATTGTTTTTTTCGGTCTTAACATGTTTACATTATTACTTATTATTTTTTTGGTTTTGCTTCTTTTTTTAATGCCTTTAAGTAAATATTTTCTACTTTACTGATCGTTTTTATTACTGGTCTCCGAGTTATTGATGACTCGAAGCTCAGCCTCTGAAGCTTTTATTATTGTGTGTCTTCTGAAAAGGGACAGTGGGATGGGTAGTAGGAATGTTGGAATGAAACTGAGAAAATTAGAATGAAACTGGGAATATTGGAATGAAACTGGGAATATTGGAATGAAACTGGGAATATTGGAATGGGGCAGTGGTAAAGTTAGAATAATATCAAAGTGGGAATGTTGGAATAATGGGAGAATATTACAAGAGAGAGTGATAAAGTAACGTGATATAAATGCTGGGGTTTTATAGTTAATTTAAAGGCGGAGGGACAGCCATGAAGATGTTGGTAAGTGTGGTGATGATTAGTGTTTGTTGTGTAGTGTTTGTTGTGTAGTGTTTGTTGTGTAGTGTTTGTTGTGTAGTGTTTGTTGTGTAGTGGGTGTGGTGTAGTGGGTGTGGTGTAGTGGGTGTGGTGTAGTGTTTGTTGTGTAGTGGGTGTGGTGTAGTGTTTGTTGTGTAGTGGGTGTGGTGTAGTGGGTGTGGTGTAGTGGGTGTGGTGTAGTGTTTGTTGTGTAGTGGGTGTGGTGTAGTGTTTGTTGTGTAGTGGGTGTGGTGTAGTGGGTGTGGTGTAGTGTTTGTTGTGTAGTGGGTGTGGTGTAGTGTTTGTTGTGTAGTGGGTGTGGTGTAGTGTTTGTTGTGTAGTGGGTGTGGTGTAGTGTTTGTTGTGTAGTGGGTGTGGTGTAGTGTTTGTTGTGTAGTGGGTGTGGTGTAGTGTTTGTTGTGTAGTGGGTGTGGTGTAGTGGGTGTGGTGTAGTGGGTGTGGTGTAGTGTTTGTTGTGTAGTGGGTGTGGTGTAGTGTTTGTTGTGTAGTGGGTGTGGTGTAGTGTTTGTTGTGTAGTGGGTGTGGTGTAGTGGGTGTGGTGTAGTGTTTGTTGTGTAGTGGGTGTGGTGTAGTGTTTGTTGTGTAGTGGGTGTGGTGTAGTGGGTGTGGTGGTGTAGTGGGTGTGGCGCTGGTGGTGGTGGTGTAGTGGGTGTGGTGGTGGTTGTGGTGTAGTGGGTGTGGCGCTGGTGGTGGTGGTGTAGTGGGTGTGATGGTGGTTGTGGTGGTGGTGTGGGTGTGGTGGTGGTTGTGGTGGTGTAGTGGGTCTGGTGGTGTAGTGGGTGCGGTGGTGGTGTAGTGGGTGCGGTGGTGGTGTAGTGGGTGTGGCGGTGGTGGTGTAGTGGGTGTGGTGGTGGTTGTGGTAGTGTGAGGTGTGATGGTGTTGTGGTGGTATGTGATGTGTGGGGTGGTGGTGGTGGTCTTTGTGAGTGTGATGGTGTGTGTGGTGTGGCCGGGTGGTGTGTGGGTGTGGCGTGTGGTGAGGGTGTGGTGTGTTGGTGTTGTGGGTGTGGTGTGTGGTGAGGTGAGTGGTGAAATGAGGTGCGATGGTGGTTGTGTGTCTGGTGGTGGTGGTAGTAGTGTGGCGCTGTGGTGTGGTGGTGTAGTGAGTGTGTGTGGTAATGGTGTGGAGTGTGTGGTGTGGTATGTGTGGTGTAGTGTGTGGTGGTGGTAGTGGGTGTGGTGTGGTGTGTATGTGTGGTGGTGTAGTGTGTGTGTGGTGGGGTGCCAGTGGGGGTGTGGTTGGTGGTGTTGGTGGAGTGTGTGTGTGGTGGTGGTGTAGTTGGTGGTGGTAGTGGGGCAGGTGAGTGTGTGGTGGTAGTGGGTGCAGTAGTGGTGTAGTGGTGTGTGGTGGTGGTGGTGGTGGTGGTGTAGTGGGTGTAGGTGTGGTGTGAGGTGGTGTGAGGTGGTGGTGGTGGTGGTGGTGTGGTGTGGTGGCCAGGTGGTGTAGGTGTGGATGGTGGTGTAGTGTGGTGGTGTGGTGGTGGTGGGTGGTGGTGATGGTGTAGTAGTGTGTGGTGGTAGGTGGCCTGTGGTGGTGGTGGTGGTGTAGTGTGGTGGTGGTGTGGTGTGTGTAGGTGGTGTGGTGGTGTGTGGTGGTGGTGCAGTGGTGTGGTGAGTGTGGTGGTAGGTGGAGTGTGTGGTGAGGTGCAGGTGGTGGCAGTAGTGTGGTGGTGGTGGTAGTGGTGGTGGTGTGGGTGGTAGGTGGTGGTGTGGGTGTGGTGTAGTGGTGTGGTGGTGGTGGTAGGTGTGTGGTGTAGTGGTGTGGTGGTGTGATGGTTGTGGTGGTGGTGTAGTGGGTGTGGTGGTGGTGTAGTGGGTGTGGTGGTGGTGTAGTGGGTGTGGTGGTGGTGTAGTGGGTGTGGTGGTGGTGTAGTGGGTGTGGTGGTGGTGTAGTGGGTGTGGTGGTGGTGTAGTGGGTGTGGTGGTGGTGATGATGGTGGTGAGGGAGTTCATGTGGGACAATAGTGTTAATAGTGCAATATTGTAGTGGAAATAGTGGTAGCGGAGGCAGCAGCAGCAGCAGCAGCAGCCTTGTCTGCTGGCTAAAAATAGCGTCACTCTCCCCCCCACACACACTACCATCACCCCTCATCCCCTACTGTGTGTGTGTGTGTGTGTGTGTGTGTGTGTGTGTACGCCTTCCTTGTACTCGCCTATTTGTGGTTGGAGTGGTCGAGTCTAGCCTCCTGGCCCTGCCTCAGACTGGTCGTTACTTTGTTCACTCTCTTGGCTTCACGAGCCGTATCACGCTTATTCTTCAACGCCTTATGCGGATTCTGCCTCTACCACCTGACCACCTGAAGAAATATTGTGAAAACATGCATTTATATTAAGTTTTATAACCTTCAGAGAAGTGCACCACTGTTGACAACAAGAGCATCTCACTCCCCTCCATGGAAGTTGTGTTCGTTCAGTATCACATACCTGCAAGTCCCTTCCAAGAAGTTCATCACTAGTAATACCTTCCTCAAATTACTTGCTTAACTACATAAGTTTCTTAGGTCAGTGCCTCGTCAGCCGGGCTCTGGTGCTTATGTTGGACTTGGCGCAGCTAGTTCCTACAGACTGGTTGGTCAGGTCATCCACCAGGAAGCCTGGTCGACTCCAGAAATAATACATCACAAGTTTTAATGGAGCTTAGCAAGAGTGTACTGGCAGGGAGGGCATCATCTGCAGCCTTGTTGAGCTAAGCTTGTACACGATTCGTGCGCCAACCGATTGACACTAATGTTAACTTACGACACTGAGCTTGACTCCTTAATTGTTACTGATTATGTCATCGCTGAAGACTCTTGGCTTACATAATTACTTTAGTAACATGCTCATTGGAGATGTCAGATACAGATATTCAGAAATCAGAAGAAAAGGGAGAATTAATTAATGTATAATTCTTTTGGATTCCAACACAGTAAATTACTCCTTCATCAGGTTGATAAGTTAGGCAAAGTGCCCTCAAGGGAAATGAACAATATTACATGAGTATATCTGTGTCAAACATAAATACCATGTCATCGGAATGCAGTTGGAAGCCCGAGTACAACTATAGTATAACTATGATAATAACATGGCGGCAGGTAAGCATGTCTATGAAGCTTTAATGTAATGTGAACAGACCGACTGTAGTTATAGTAGCCAGGCTTAGTCTTGGTAACAAGTACTTCTGGCAAGTTGGTAGATACAAAACAGGTGACAGGTCCTTAGCTTCGAACTATAGACCAATAAGCCTAACCTCCATAGTGGGAAAATTTATGGAATCAATAATTGCCGAGGCAGTTCGTAGCCACCTTGAAAAGCATAAATTAATCAACGAATCTCAGCATGGTTTTACAAAGGGGCGTTCCTGCCTTACGAATTTATTAACTTTTTTCACGAAGGTATTTGAGGAGGTAGATCATGGTAATGAATATGATATTGTGTATATGGACTTCAGTAAGGCTTTTGACAGGGTCCCACATCAGAGACTATTGAGGAAAATTAAAGCACATGGAATAGGAGGAGACATTTTTTCCTGGATAGAGGCATGAGGTTGACAAATAGGCAGCAGAGAGTTTGCATAAATGGGGAGAAATCAGAGTGGGGAAGCGTCACGACGGTGTTCCACAGGGGTCAATGTTGGGCCCCCTGCTGTTCACAATCTACATAAACGACATAGATGAGGGCATAAAGAGCGACATCGGCAAGTTTGCCGATGACACCAAAATAGGCCGTCGAATTCATTCTGACGAGGACATTCGAGCACTCCAGGAAGATTTGAATAGACTGATGCAGTGGTCGGAGAAGTGGCAGATGCAGTTTAATATAGACAAATGCAAAGTTCTAAATGTTGGATAGGACAGTAACCATGCCACATATAAACTAAATAATGTAGATCTTAATATTACGGATTGCGAAAAAGATTTAGGAGTTCTGGTTAGCAGTAATCTGAATCCAAGACAACAGTGCATAAGTGTTCGCAATAAAGCTAATAGAATCCTTGGCTTCATATCAAGAAGCATAAATAATAGGAGTCCTCAGGTTGTTCTTCAACTCTATACATCCTTGGTTAGGCCTCATTTAGATTATGCTGCACAGTTTTGGTCACCGTATTACAGGATGGATATAAATTCTCTGGAAAATGTACAAAGGAGGATGACAAAGTTGATTCCATGTATCAGAAACCTTCCCTATGAGGATAGACTAAGGGCCCTGAATCTGCACTCTCCAGAAAGACGTAGAATTAGGGGGAATATGATTGAGGTGTATAAATGGAAGACAGGAATAAATAAAGGGGGTGTAAATAGTGTGCTGAAAATATCTAGCCTAGACAGGACTCGCAGCAATGGTTTTAAGTTGGAAAAATTCAGATTCAGGAAGGATATAGGAATGTACTGGTTTGGTAATAGAGTTGTGGATGAGTGGAACAAACTCCCGAGTACAGTTATAGAGGCCAGAACGTTGTGTAGCTTTAAAAATAGGTTGGATAAATACATGAGTGGATGTGGGTGGGTGTGAGTTGGACCTGATAGCTTGTGCTACCAGGTCGGTTACCGTGTTCCTCCCTTAAGTCAATGTGACCTGACCTGACTAGGTTGAGTGCATTGGCTTAAGCCGGTAGGAGACTTGGACCTGCCTCGCATGGGCCAGTAGGCCTTCTGCAGTGTTCCTTCGTTCTTATGTTCTTATGTTCTTAAAGATGGTGATCAGACTAAATGCAAAGTATGTGACCAGCCCTGTGGTCACTTTGTTGACTAATGTGTGCTTTGTTGTCCACTTATTGAAGAATATAAAGACAGTGATGTGTCCAGGTATCTTATTAATGAAAAAACACCAGACATATTAATTATATATTTTAAATTTGCTTGCCAGATGAGAATTTTTTTTAGACATGAATCTAGATGTACTTCTCACTACCACTGTTTCTTCTACTACTTCCACTAACCTACCACTACCTCTCCTTCCTCTTCTCCTTCTGTTGTTTCCGCCCCTTTTCCAGCTCGCCTGTATAAACTGGCATCCTCACTCCTTTTATGTTTGTAAATGGTCCAAGTCGGACCGAAACGTCGTCGTAAGCTCCTCCTCTCTTTTGTGCGGGTTTTTTGTGTATAGACGTACTCCTGTTACCTCTTTTGAAGCCAGATTTCTAGACCCTTTGTGTATCCATTTGCTCTTGCACTTCCATCCGCAGGATGGATATGAGATTCACAATAAACTAGTCGCTTCGATAGTAAAATCTTCACTTTTGACGAGATGTGGTTTTAACACTGCTGTGCTTACTACAAGACGCACCAGGCATGTATCGTATGTAGCACCGTCAGTGACACTGTTTACATCCTCAAAGCTGAGCTTAGGTTTTCCAGTCGCCCATTTACTCTTTATTTTCTTCTCCAAAACCTTACATACTCTGCATGCCGGTGATAATGGCCTGTAGTCTAACGCTTCCTGTCTGTCCACTTTCTTAAATGGAACTCACTCACTCTCTCTCTCTCTCTCTCTCTCTCTCTCTCTCTCTCTCTCTCTCTCTCTCTCTCTCTCTCATGCACACAAAATATAAGCAAGTACATGCATGTACATATGTACACGCGTTGATCAAGACGTACACATACACGTATACGCACACAGACACAGACGTACACACATGTACACAAGGAGGATCAGACTTTCACACATTTACTCAAGGAGAGACGGACTTATACATGCAGATGTACACATGTACACATACAGATATTTACGTACACACAGGAACACACACACACACGCCTAGCCACGACCGTTTTTCTTCCTTGGAACCAACAATTAATTTTTAGTCGTCACTGACGGACACCAGGAGATGAATGTTCCCTCTCTCTCTCTCTCTCTCTCTCTCTCTCTCTCTCTCTCTCTCGCCTTTACCACGCCGACACGCCTACTACCACGCCCACCACCACATGCCCACCTCCACCTATACACCCACCACCACACGCCCACCTCTACCATCACCCACCCACCCACCACCACACGCCCACCACATCACACGCCCACCTCCACCATACGCCCACCTCCACCCACACACCCACCACCACCACACGCCAACCACCACCACACCCCACCACCACTACCACACCCCACCACCACTCCCACCAAATCATCCACACACTCACCACCCCACACACGCCCACCACCACTCCCACAAACGCCCACCACCACCCCTAACACGGCCACCATTTCCAGGCTCATAAGGCTGCGTGTAACCTGTTCACTACCAGTCAAGATCACTCGAGTCCCTAAATCTCAGCATATATTACTAAACAGTAGGGCCTCGCTTATACAGCAGGTTAGGTTCCGAGTTACTGCTGTAAAGCGAACATTGCTGTAAAGTGAATCATAGTTTTTTTTCACTTTCAAATGCATGTAAAAGCCAGATAACATGTTTATACTATCATGTATTAAGTGAGCATTAGAGCTAGGCCTAAGAATGCTGTATATTATACACATTATTTTAAAATATTTTCTTCCTCAGCTTATAGTGAGTGGTGAATATATTATAGGAAATCTGAATAAATGAAGACTGGGTACAACTGAAAACTGATGTATTAGCGAAACGCTGTAAAGCGAGGCCTCTTATACTTTTCTGTGTATGTACCCTGAGTGTGTGTGTGTGTGTGTGTTTGGCAGTAAGGTCAGCGTCACCTTCATAGTGTAACATCCTCTTCTCCCCTCTCCCCCCTCTCCACGGAGGGAGGAAGGGTTCACTGGTGTCAGACAGCAATCATGAGTGTCAATACAGTGAGAGAGTCAGGCACCCAGGTCCCTCACATGGGTCCTGAAGGAGAGCTTTGTCTACGTCATTCAAGCTTTTACGTCCTTTAATTCTACCAGGTTGTGACCCTAGGAATGGTGCTCTAGTTTGCATGTCCCGTTGGGTTCGGTAACGTGGACTGGGTAAGAAACACTCACGTACGCTGTTAAGTACGTATATTAGAGGGCATATATGGGAAGCACCAAAGTCTGACCTGTCGCCTGTCTAACGCCTCTACTTGAACTGACTCCCCAGTGCCTCAGAGGGTGAGCGGTCTTCAAATCATGCTAGGCCAGCTGTAACAGTGAGTAACAGTCAGTGATTCACGCAGGAGCACAGGATCAGTAACGGTCGGTGTATTAGTCATTACTACTGACACTACTGGTAATTGGTTAATGGTACCACTGAGAGCTCGGCGACGCTAATGTATGGCATCCGGACATACAGCTAATACAAACTAGAGGCGAGAGGCGTACGGCTTGAGCTGATTCTATACAATGTCAAAGTACACAGCAATTAAACATTATAACATACATAAGGAGAATATCGAAATGGAAGCTAACGTAACTTACTGTAATGCATTATAAGGTATGATATAGCACAATTCATAGAATGAGGCTCAACATTGGGATTATACAATAGAAGTGATAAAAACAAATTGATCGATCGATCTGTGTTCATGTGGTCTACGGATTCTGAGGAAGGATATCGAGAAGCACTAAATTCGTAGGGCACAGTAAGAGAACACTGTATCAACATTCCTTAATTCCACATTCCACATTCCTGTTCCTCATTCTCTTTTCAGACATAGAGATGTAAACCATATCACTGTATCATCCTTTGCAGACGATACTAGGATCTGCATGAGAGTGTCATCCATTGAGGACACGGCAAAGCTCCAAGAAGATATAAACCAAGTTTTCCAATGGGCAACAGAGAACAATATGATGTTCAATGAAGACAAATTCCAACTACTCCATTATGGAAAACTGGAGGAAATAATAACTAGGACTGAGTATACTACAAACTCCAATCATACAATAGAGCGGAAAAGTAATATGAAGGACCTGGGTGTGGTAATGTCCGAAGACCTCACCTTCAAGGACCACAACAATGCCACTATCACATCTGCTAGGAAACTGATAGGATGGATAATGAGAACATTCAAGACAACAGATGAAAAGCCAATGATCCTTTTTAAATCACTTGTTCTCTTTAGGCTGGAATACTGCTGTACATTAACATCCCCATTCAAGGCAGGTGAAATTACAGATCTAGAGAATGTACAGAGAATCTTTGCTGCACGTATAAGTTCCATCAAACACCTTAACTACTGGGAGAGCCTGGAAGCACTTGACTTGTGCTCGCTTGAGCGTTGGCGAAAGAGATATATCATAATATACACCTGGAAGATTCTGGAGGGACTGGTCCCTAATCTGCAAACAGAAATCACTCACTATGAAATCAAAAGACTTGGCAGGCGATGCAACATACCCCCAGTGAAAATTAGGGGCGCCACTGGTACACTAAAAGAAAACACAGTAAGTGTCCGGGGCCCAAGACTGTTCAACAGCCTCCCACCAGCCATAAGGGGAATTACTAGTAAACCTCTGGTTGTCTCCAAGAGGGAGCTGAACAGATACCTAAAGTCAGTGGCAGATCAGCCGGGCTGTGGTTCGTACGTTGACCTGTGTGTGGCAAGCAGTAACAGCCTCGTTGATCAGGCCGTGATCCACCGGGAGGCCTGGTCGTGGATCGAGCCGCGGGGGCGTTGATCCCCGGAATGCCCTCCAGGTAGGGTAGTCAGTAAGAGATGATTTCCTGTAAACTTGAAGGATAGCCCCCCACCATATAGGTAGTCCTGCCCCTCTCTGTGGCGCCTGTAGCATTCTGCTGACCCGACCACATGATGTCGTGTTTTTCCATAATTACTGGGATGTCTGTAGGGACTTCGGCGATCTTTTATGCCAGTCTTTTGGCATTATTTATGTTTATATAATGTAAGTTATTGTAACTAGTATCTCTCTCCCTTCCCTCCCTTCAGTCTCCCCTTGTACTCCATCCCTCCCTCCAGTCTCCCCTTGTACTCCATCCCTCCCTCCAGTCTCCCCTTGTACTCCATCCCTACCTCCAGTCACTCCTTGTACTCCATCCCTCCCTCCAGTCTCCCCTTGTACTCCATCCCTCCCTCCAGTCTCCCCTTGTACTCCATCCCTCCCTCCAGTCACTCCTTGTACTCCATCCCTCCCTCCATTCCATATAACCGAGTGAGTGGAAACAATGCATCAGAGGAATCTTAGAGGTCAAAATTTGGCCTGGTTTTCCCCCTAACGCTGCGTCCTAGGATGAACGTCTGGTATTTCCTGTTGCTGCTCCCCTCTCTCTCTCTCTCTCTCTCTCTCCCTTACTCTTCCTCCTTCCCCCACTCCTCTCCCCTCTTTCCTCTTTATCTCCTACTCCATTTTTCTTCCCTCCTCTTTCCGTCCTCCTCTCCTCCTACGACTCTCCACACCACTTTCACGACCCAACCTCCCAACCACTTTCACGACCCACCATCTCCCCCCCCAATGTGTAGTTCTCACCCTTCACAATCTCCCTTCCCCATCCCTCCTCCCCACCTCTCAGTGTCTTTACCTTGACTTCTCAGTGGTTCAATGCAACCCCTCTCCTTTTCCCTTTCTTCGAACCCCGTTCTTTTTTACATCCCCTCAAACCCCATCCCTCTTATCCCCGTTCTACCAACCTCTCTTCCTCCCCACTCCAACCTATCCACTCCACATTTACCTTCAGTCTGGTGAAGCTCCGCACTATTTTTTTAACAAATTCAACGACATACAGGTGTGCAGGTTATACTCAGGGTCATTGCAGTACTAGGATCAGCTAGGCTGTGATGGATATGTGGGCCATCAGGTAGCCAGCTGGTTGACCAGGCAAACACCAGACAAGCTTGACCCAGGGCCGGGTGTAGGGAGACTCTCGAAACCCATTAAAGGTATATTAAAGTCTTGGCTTTGTGTGTGTGCTCGACTGTGTTTACAAGGGTAGAGTCATAACTGCTCTTTTCGGTGGATTTCACTAACTTCTGGCCTCCAGTGCCCGACCATGTTCATTTTGAACCTTACCTAGTTGCGTAGAGGTTATGCTATGCCTATTCTGAAAGCTCTGCAATCCATTTGCCTTTAACTTCATCCACCGATGACTTAGTATGTTCCTAGTTTAGTAAGAAGCCAGTCTCCTCCACCCTGCTAGCTACTCTACTAGCTAAACGTTTTAACAATCTCCTCCACCCTGCTAGCTACTCTACTAGCTAAACGTTTTAACAATCTCCTCCACCCTGCTAGCTACTCTACTAGCTAAACGTTTTAACAATCTCCTCCACCCTGCTAGCTACTCTACTAGCTAAACGTTTTAACAATCTCCTCCACCCTGCTAGCTACTCTACTAGCTAAACGTTTTAACAATCTCCTCCATCCTGCTAGCTGAACAAAGTCTCCTCCACCTCACTAGTTAAACTAACAGTCACTTCATCTAGATAAACGAAGTCTTCCTTTGTCATCCTGCCAATTAAACTCCCTCATCATCCTTATTTCTCATAAAACAGGAAGTTTGGGGGTTAGAGTTGACAGTCATTATTATGCTAAAGTTCCCTAACTGGCATTTTTTCAGCTCTTTTCGTGTTTGTCTTTGAGAAGGGGAACAGCTTAGTAAAGCGCCTTATATGTGGCTTAAATTATCCATCCTGGGGCCGCCTTGAGTGTAAACCTCTGGTCAAGTCATAACTTTCAGCCAAACTTTGTAGCTGTTTGTTTTCGTAAATGGGAGCACAGTGGGTGTTACTGTGGTGGTGGTGAGGCGTGATGGTGGTTATAGTGATGGTGGTTGTGACGAAGATACCTGGCGGTACAGGTAAAGGCATGTTCGCCAGGACGGGTCCTGGCCCTGGTCTTTTCCATGCAGTGACTCGGCTGTGGCTTCCCTTAGAGAAACTGTGATACTTGGAGAATTCTCTCTCTCTCTCTCTCTCTCTCTCTCTCTCTCTCTCTCTCTCTCTCTCTCTCTCTCTCTCTCTCTCTCTCTCTCTCTCTCTCTCTCTCTCTCTCTCTCTCTACGTTCCAAGGAGTGCAGATAGAGGAACACCAAGCGTTCCCAATTATTTATTTGCTTAACTGAAACTATACCATCAGTAAAGGTCTTTTTCGTTCCATTGTGTGATTAGAATTTGTCATACTCCGTTCTGGATTTTAATTCCTTAAGTTTTCCATAACGGAGTAGCTGGAATTTGTCTACATTGAACGTCATATTGTTTTCTGCGGCTCATTGGAAGACTTTGTTTATATTCACTTGGAGATTTAGTTTCCTCAGTGGACGACACGCTCATGCAAATTCTAGTGTCTCTAGCAAAGGAAGACACGGTGCTGTGGTGTGCACATATAATCTGTTACATGTGTCTATGTTAAACTGCATGTGTCACTTTGAGCCGCAGCATCTAAATAATTTTGAAGCTCCCTGATGTTTACAGAATCTTATTAGACGCCATGTTTCGCTTAGCGAATTTGCACACGTCGCTCTTGGACGTGTGCAAGATCATTGTATTCTGTAACCTTCGTATATCGTATTGCATAATAAAATGAAGCTATCTGTACATTTATAAAAATAGGGAAGTGGGAGAAGCGGATTCTATAAAAGGCCTCAGGGAGAAGTAAAAATATTTTTCTTCGAAAAAGATCAGTTTCTTAAAAATGATAGAAAAATCTCGGAGAAATACGTGAAAATGTTGTGACAGGTTCAGGTTTTATATATCGGTCGTTGATGTAGATTTAAAACAACAAACAAGTCAATAGTTACGCCAGTACGAGTGGAATTCCGCTAGTGATCAATCCTCAGTCTGATTTGACCCCTATTTATGCAAACTCTCAGTTGCGTATCTGCGTGGTAGTGGGGGTGGGGATGGGGTGGGGGTGATGTGGTGGGGTCGGGGTTGTGTTCGAGGTGGGGCAGTCTGTGGTTGGGTAGAATATGCTAGCGTATGGAGGTGTCAGAGTGTGACATGGTAGAATGGAGGGGGAGGGGTGAGCAGCTGTCTGCTGTCTACTTGTGTACACCCACATGTGGGTGGGGGTGTATGGTTGATGGTGGAGTGGGGCGGGGGAGCGCGTGAGGTCTATGGATTGTCTTCATAAACGCGTGTTCTGTAACCCCCTCCTCTTCCTCCCCCCCATCCCCCCACCAAGGTAGCTGTATCTTCCCCTTCCCGTTACACATCACTGTGTCGTCATCCTTCACCCACCCCCACCCTTTCCTCGTTCACCCTTCCACCCCAATCCTCGTTGCCCTTACACTCTCTCCTCCTCCTCCTCTTTTCACCCCTTCCTCGGCCCCGTTCTTCCACCGTTCCTCATTTCCCCTCCACTTCTCCCCATTTCGCTTTACAACAGCCTTCACTCCTCTTTTAAGCCTAGCTTCAACCCTTTCCCCCTTACATTATTTGAAAATATTTCTCTCTCTCTCTCTCTCTCTCTCTCTCTCTCTCTCTCTCTCTCTCTCTCTCTCTCTCTCTCTCTCTCTCTCTCTCTCTCTCTCTCTCTCTCTCTCTCTCTCAATTTCTTTACCCAAACATCTCAACACAGCGACAGTACTCGACTGACAAATTGAACTGAGCCATCGACTGTCTGACAAGTTAACCAGTGTAGGAGACTAGGCTGGAGACGGAACACAACCTGGGAGACGTGACGCTGCGGTCCAGGAGCAAGCATGTCACCCAGCATATCACCACTTTATATCAATCGCCTAGAGTCTACCTTGAGGGCATTCCAGGGATCAACGCCCCCGCGGCCCGGTCCATGACCAGGCCTCCCGGTAGATCAGAGCCTGATAAACGAGGCTGTTACTGCTGGCCTCACGCAGTCCAACGTACGAACCACAGCCCGTCTGATCCGGCACCGTCTTCAGGTATCTGTCCAGCTCCCTGTTGAAGATAACCAGGGGTCTTCCCTTAATGCCCCTTATTGCTGGTGGGAGGATGTTGAACAGTCTTGGGAACCGGACACTTACTGTTTTCTCTTAGTGTACCAGTGACGCCTATACTTTTCACTGGGGGTATGTTGCATCGCCTGTCAAGTCTTTTGCTTTCGTATGGAGTGATTGCTGTGTGCATACCAGGGACCAGTCCCTCCAGAATCTTCCAGGTGTAGATTATGTTATATCTCTCTCGCCTGCGCTCTAGTGAGTACAAGTCAAGTGCTTCCAGGCGCTCCCAGTAGTTAAGGTGTTTGATGCAACTTATACGTGCAGTAAAGGTTCTCTGTACATTCTCTAGCTCTGCAATTTCACTTACCTTGAATGGGGATGTTAATGTACAGCAGTATTCCAGCCTAGAAAGAATAAGTGATTTAAAAAGGATCATCATCGGCTTAGCATCTCTTGACTTGAATGTTCTCATTATCCATCCTGTCAGATTTCTAGCAGATGTGATAGTGGCATTGTTGTGGTCCTTGAAGGTGAAGTCTTCGGACATTACTACACCCAGGTCCTTCACATTAATTTTCCGCTCTATTGTGTGACTGGAGTTTGTAGTATACTCAGTATTAGTTATTATTTCCTCCAGTTTCCCATAACTACTGGATCACTATGACATGGCCTTGGATGCACTGGAAGAAAATCAGAATGCAGATGTAATATACACAGACTTTGCAAAAGCATTTGACAAATGCGATCATGGTGTAATAGCCCATAAAATACGTGCTAAAGGAATAACTGGGAAAGTGGGGAGATGGATCTTCAACTTCCTAACAAATCGAACACAAAGAGTAGTGGTCAACAGAGTTAAATCGGAGGCTGCCATAGTGAAGAGCTCTGTTCCACAAGGCACAGTACTCGCCCCCATCTTATTCCTTATCCTCATATCAGACATAAACAGAGATATACACCACAGCACCGTATCATCCTTTGCGGATGATACTAGGATCTGCATGAGGCTGTCATCTGCTGAGGACGCGGTTAACCTCCAAGAAGATATAAACAAAGTTTTCCAGTGGGCAACGGTAAACAATATGATGTTCAATGAGGACAAATTCCAACTACTCCGTTATGGAAAACTGGAGGAGATAATAACTAGAACAGAGTATACTACTGACTCCGGCCATACAATAGAGCGGAAAAATAATGTAAGGGACCTGGGAGTAGTAATGTCTGAGGATCTCACTTTCAAGGATCACAACAGTGCCACGATGCACGTGCAAAGAAAATGATAGGATGGATAATGAGAACTTTCAAAACGAGAGATGCCAAGCCCATGATGATCCTTTTCAAATCACTTGTTCTCTCTAGGCTGGAATACTGCTGTACATTAACATCTCCATACAAAGCAGGTGAAATCGCAGATCTAGAGAGTGTACAGAGATCCTTTACTGCACGTATAAGTTCTGTCAAGCACCTTAACTACTGGGAACGCTTGAAAGCACTTGACTTGTACTCGTTGGAACGCAGGAGGGAGAGATATATCATAATCTACACTTGGAAAATCTTGGAAGGAATGGTCCCAAATCTGCACACAGAAATCACTCCCTACGAAAGTAAAAGACTGGGCAGGCGATGCAAAATGCCGCCAATAAAAAGTAGGGGCGCCATTGGTACACTAAGAGAAAACACCATAAGTGTCCGGGGCCCAAAACTGTTCAACAGCCTCCCATCAAGCATTAGGGGAATTGCCAATAAACCCCTGGCTGCCTTCAAGAGAGAGCTGGACAGATACCTAAAGTCAGTGCCGGATCAGCCGGGCTGTGGCTCGTACGTCGGACTGCGTGCGGCCAGCAGTAACAGCCTAGTTGATCAGGCCCTGATCCATCGGGAGGCCTGGTCGTGGACCGGGCCGCGGGGGCGTTGATCCCCGGAATAACCTCCAGGTAACCTCCAGGTAACGGAGTAGTTGGAATTTGTCTTCATTGAACATCATATTGTTCTCTGTTGCCCAGTGGAAAACTTGGTTTATATCTTCTTGGAGCTTTGCCGTGTCCTCAGTGGATGACACTCTCATGCAGATCCTAGTATCGTCTGCAAAAGATGATACAGTGCTGTGGTTTACATCTCTGTTTATGTCTGATATGAGAATAAGGAACAGGATAGGTGCCAGTACTGTGCCTTGTGGGACAGAGCTCTTCACTATGGCAGCATCTGATTTAACTCCGTTAACCACGACTCTTTGTGTGCGATTGGTTAGAAAGTTGAAGATCCATCTGCCTACTTTGCCGGTTATCCCTTCAGCACACATTTTGTGCTATTTCACCATGGTCGCACTTGTCAAAGGCTTTTGCAAAGTCTGTGTATACTACATCCGCATTCTGTTTGTTTTCCACTGCATCTAGGACCGTATCATTGTGGTCAAGCAGTTGCGAAAGGCAGGAGAGACCTGCTCTGAAATCATGTTGCCCTGGGTTGTGCAATTTTTGGGAGTCCAGGTGGTTTGCTATCCTGCTTCTTAGAACTCTTTCAAAGACTTTTATGTTGTGGGACGTTAATGCTATTGGCCTATAGTTCTTAACTACTGCTTTGCTGCCACCTTTATGGAGTGGGGCTATATCCTTTTTTTTTAGGTGGAATCTCACCTGTGTCTAAGCTCCTTCTCCATAGCATACTTAGGGCCCGTGAGAGGAGTTTCTTGCAGTTTTTAATGAACACCGAGTTCCACGACTCTTGGCCTGGGGCTGAGTGCATGGGCATGCCGTCGATGGCTTTCTCAAAGTCTAGTGGAGTTAGGGTTATCTCATAAATCTGGCCTACATTGGCAGGGTTTTGAGGCTCATCCATGAAAAAATTGTTTGGATTGTCTATCTTTAGACTGGTTAGTGGCTCGCTGAACACTGAGTCATATTACGATTTCAATATCTCATTCATTTCTTTGTTGTCGTCTGTGTAGGATCCGTCTTGTCTGAGCAGGGGCCCTATACTAAAAGTGGTTTTTGACTTGTTTTTGGCATATGAAAAGAAATATTTCGAATTTCTTTCAATTTCATTAATTGCTTTTAGCTTCTCTTGTCTCTCCTGGATCCTGTATGAGTCCTTTAACTGAATTTGCAGTATGACTCAGTGTTCAGCGAGCCACTAACCAGTTTAAAGATAGACAATCCAAACAATTTTTTCATGAATAAGCCTCAAAACCTTGCCAATGTAGGCCAGATTTATGAGATAACCCTAACTCCAGTAGACTTTGAGAAAGCCGTCGACGACGTGCCCATGCACTCAGCCCCAGGTCCAGACTCGTGGAACTCGGAGTTCATTTAAAACTGCAAGAAACTCCTCTCACGGGTCCTAAGTATGCTATGGAGAAGGAGCTTAGACACAGGTGAGATTCCACAGTCACTAAAAGGAACAGATATAGCCCCACTCCATAAAGGTGGCAGCAAAGCAGTAGTTAAGAACTATAGACCAATAGCATTAACGTCCCACATCATAAAATTTTTTGAAAGAGTTCTAATAAGCAGGATAGCAAACCACCTGGACTCCCCAAAATTGCACAACCCAGGGCAACATGGTTTCAGAGCAGGTCGCTCCTGTCTTTCGCAACTGCTTGACCACTATGATATGGTCCTAGATGCACTGGAAAACAAACAGAATGCGGATGTAGTATACACAGATTTTGCAAAAGCCTTTGACAAGCGCGACCATGGTGTAATAGCACACAAAATGCGTGCTAAAGGGATAACCGGCAAAGTAGGCAGATGGATCTTCAATTTTAACCAATCGCACACAAAGAGTAGTGGTAAACGGAGTTAAATCGGATGCTGCCATAGTGAAGAGCTCCGTCCCACAAGGCACAGTACTCGCACCGATCCTGTTCCTTACTCTCATGTCAGACATAGACAGAGATGTAAACCACAGCACTGTATCATCTTTTGCAGACGATACTAGGATCTGCATGAGAGTGTCATCCATTGAGGACACGGCAAAGCTCCAAGAAGATATAAACCAAGTTTTCCACTGGGCAACAGAGAACAATATGATGTTCAATGAAGACAAATTCCAACTACTCCGTTATGGAAAACTGGAGGAAATAATAACTAATACTGAGTATACTACAAACTCCAATCACACAATAGAGCAGAAAATTAATGTGAAGGACCTGGGTGTAGTAATGTCCGAAGACCTCACCTTCAAGGACCACAACAATGCCACTATCACATCTGCTAGGAAACTGATAGGATGGATAATGAGAACATTCAAGTCAAGAGATGCTAAGCCAATGATGATCCCTTTTAAATCACTTATTCTTTCTAGGCTGGAATACTGCTGTACAATAACATCCCCATTCAAGGCAGGTGAAACTGCAGATCTAGAGAATGTACAGAGAACCTTTACTGCACGTATAAAGTTGCATCAAACACCTTAACTACTGGGTGCGCGTGGAAGCACTTGACTTGTACTCACTAGAGCGCAGGCGAGAGAGATATAATCTACACCTGGAAGATTCTGGAGGGACTGGTCCCTGGTATGCACACAGCAATCACTCCATACGAAAGCAAAAGACTTGGCAGGCGATGCAACATACCCCCAGTGAAAAGTATAGGCATCACTGGTACACTAAGAGAAAATGCAATAAGTGTCCGGGGCCCAAGACTGTTCAACAGCCTCCCACCAGCAATAAGGGGCATTACGGGAAGACCCCTGATTGTCTTCAAGAGGGAGCTGGACAGATACCTAAAGACGGTGCCGGATCAGCCGGGCTGTGGTTCGTACGTTGGACTGCGTGCGGCCAGCAGTGACATCCTCGTTGATCAGGCCCTGAGCCACCTGGAGGCCTGGTCGTGGACCGGGCCGCGGGGGCGTTGATCCCTGGAATGCTCTCCAGGTAGACTCCAAGTAGGCCCTCAAGTATCTTTCATATGTGTACAGTATCTGCCCTCTCTGCTTTTCGTTTCGGAGATGATACTGTAAGAGCTTTGATGCGTTCCCAATGGCTTGTATGATTTATTGATTGTATGCGGGCAGTGTAACACCTCTGTACGTCTTTCAGCTCTTTCTCCTCTGTGTTGAAAGTTGCTGTGAGCACATTATTCCAGGCGTGAGGTTCTGAAAAGACCTGGAATGAGTATTTTTGTCTCTTGAAGGTTCTTGTAATCCACTCTGTTCTTTTCCTGGCCTTGGCTGCATTTACGGTGTTGTGTTCTCTGAACATTGTCTGATATTGGTATTCGTAAAGCTGTTGCTTGTTCTTTAAGTTCTACTAGGTGTTCTACCTGCCTTGTGTATCCCGTCCTAGTTTTGATTTCTTTGTTTTTCTAATGTGAAGGAAATTCAAATTTGAACCCTTTGAAAATCGTGGTGTTTATATTTGTTTATTGAACTACCAAACAACCACCACCACAACCACCACTACTACCACCACAACCACCACCACTACAACCACAACCACTACCACACAACTCCCACCACTACCACACCACCACCACTACCACACCACCACCACCACCACTACCCCACAACCACCACCACTACCACACAACCACCACTACTACCACACCGCAGTCACCACCACACCCACCACTACTACCACACCACAGTCACCACCACACCCACCACCACTACTACCACACAACCACTACCACACCACTACCACAACCACCACCACACCACCCAGACAGCCACCAGCACTACCACACAACCACCACTACCATCACACCCACTACCACGCAACCGCTACTACACCACAACCACCACCACTACCACACAACCACCACCACTCTCACACATCCACCACCACTACCACACAACCACCACCACTACCACAACCACAACCACCACCACTACCACACCACACCACCAGCACCACCACCACACCAACACCACTACTACCACACCAACACCACTACTACCACACAACCACTATCACACCACCACTACTACCACACCACCACCACCACTACTACCGCACAACCACTACTACCACACAACCACCACCATTACCATACCACCACTACCACACCATCCCACTACCACACCATCCCACTACCACACCACCACACCATCCCACTACCACACCACCACTACCACACAACCACTACTATCACACCACCACTACTACACAACCACCACCACTACCACGCAACTACCACTACCACACAACCACCACTACCACCACCACCACTTCCACGCCACTATTTCCACACCACCACTACCACACTACCTCTGCAACACCACTACTACCACAACACCACTACTACCACACCACCACTACCACACCACCACTACCACACCACCACTACCACACCACCACTGCAACACCACCACTACAACACCACCACTACAACACCACCACTACAACACCACCACTACAACACCACCCCTACAACACCACCACTACAACACCACCACTACAACACCACCACTACAACACCACCACTACAACACCACCCCTACAACACCACCACTACAACACCACCACTACAACACCACCACTACAACACCACCACTACAACACCACCACTACAACACCACCACTACAACACCACCACTACAACACCACCACTACAACACCACCACTACAACACTTACAGAGACACGTTATAACTCTCACAACCTTCCTGTTTCCTGTACTCACTCTCAATTTAGATTTTTTCTCCAAAGTTCACATTTTCTCGTTGTTGGATATTTTGTTTTTAATTCGGAGCAGCAGCGGCGGTGGCGGTGACGGCGGCGACGACGGTGGCGGCGGCGGCGGGAATAGTTGTGGCAGTGACCAGGATGACCGGTTCTTCTGGTTGCCTCCGATGTAGGTTCTTACGGTCACCACGATTTATCTCCCCCGGTTTCAGCTCTATTTCTCTCCTGAGTATGTATGAGAACTTTGTATTGGCTGGAGAATGGGTTCCTCCCAGCCTTGTGTTCCCTCCTGGAGGGGTCGTGGAGGGCGAAGGAGGGCTGGAGGAGGAGGTGGTGGTTCCAGCCCCCACACCCCTGATGGGGAGGGAGTGGTGAGGAGTAAGGGGAGCAGCGTCCCCTGCTGGGTTACCCCTCTGCTCCCCCACAGTATGCCAGGAATGCCTGCTATGCGATCGGTATCCGGCGGGTCTGGCAGGCTGGTGGCGCCGGCTCTTCCCCTCAGACCCCCCTCCCCACCTGCCACTGTCCTTCGTCCCCTCACCAACACGTTTCGCCCCCCAGGGCTTTACTTCCAAGTTTCACTCACAAGGGTGCTTATGTGAGATTAGCTCCGTTCAGGGTATTATTATTATTATTATTATTATTATTATTATTATTATTATTATTATTATTATTATTATTATTATTATTATTATTATTATTTACGAAGGAGCGAAGTCTCATTTTCTTCCTCTTAATCATCGTCCTCTTGTTTTTCCTCTTTCCTTTTCTTCCCCTTGTGCCTCTTCCTCCTCCTCTATAGTGTGTGTGGAAGGGATGGATGGGTGGGCGGGTGGGTGTGTGGAAGGGGTGGGTGGGTGTGTGGAAGGGGTGGGTGGGTGTGTGGAAGGGGTGGATGGGTAGGTGCAAGGGGTGGGTGGATGGGGCCCACGATAGTGGGAGGGAAGAGGACGGAATTAATTTCTTGAGTGAGTAGAGAGAAGACAATGTGTGTGTGTGTGTGTGTGTGTGTGTGTGTGTGTGTGTGTGTGTGTGTGTGTGTGTGTGTGTATAGCTTCATCTGGCCTACCCATCACCACCACCACCACCAACATGCCACCCCATTCTCCCCTCCCCCTCTCGTAGGCCACATTGGGGCGATGGTGCCCCCAGGGGGACCACATGGCGAAATATTAGTGGGCAACCTTCCTTTGTGGCCCACCCCTCTTCAACGCCCATCCTTACGCCCACCTTCACGTCCGTGACCTCCATGGCTGTCTTGGGTACATTAACTGTTTGACCTCTATAAGGTTGACCTCAAGGGTCACCTTTGCTCAAGTGGATAACTTGTTCACCTGAACACATGAGTACCTTATTCACCTGAACACAGTGGCACCTTGTTCACCTGAACACAGTGGCACCTAGTTCACCTGAACACAGTGGCACCTGGTTCACCTTAACACAGTGGCTACCTGGATTACCTGGAGGTTATTCCGGGGATCAACGCCCCCGCGGCCCGGTCCATGACCAGGCCTCCCGATGGATCAGGGCCTGATCAACTAGGCTGTTACTGCTGGCCGCACGCAGTCCAGCGTACGAGCCACAGCCCGGCTGATCCGGCACTGACTTAATGAAAACAGAGTTCCACGAGTCTGGGCCCGGGGCTGAGTGCATGGGCATGTTGTCAATGGCTTTTTCGAAATCTATCGGAGTTAGGGTAATGTCGGAAATCTGGCATACATTTATGGAGTTTTGAGGCTCATTCATGAAGAAATCATTTGGGTCGTCGATCCTCAGACTGATTAGTGGTTCACTAAACACAGAGTCGTACTGAGATTTCAATATTTCACTCATTTCCTTGTTGTCGTCTGTGTAAGTCCCATCCTGTCTGAGTAAGGGCCCGATACTAGATGTGGTATTTGCCTTGTTTTTGGCATATGAAAAGAAATATTTTGAATTTCTTTCAATTTCACTAATAGCTTTAAGCTCCTCCTACCTCTCCTGGTTCCTGTAAGAGTCATTTAACTTAAGTTCGATAGTTTCCACTTCCCTGGTCAGTGCCTCCTTTCGTGTATCAGACATTCTAGCACTCCTGAGGAGCTCAGTGACTCTTCGTCGTCTTCTGTAGAGGGAGCGTCTTTCTCCAGTTTACTCCTGCTCTTCTTCTTTCTTAGGGGAATATGCCTAGAAGCATGTTGTTGATGCCTTTCATGTTGATCCTTTCAAGGCACTGGTTTGGCACCTAGTTCACCTGAACACAGTGGCACCTTGTTCACGTGATTACAGTGGCACCTTGGTCACGTGAGTACAGCAGTACGTTGTTCACATAAGTACAGTGATACCTTGTTCACCTGATCACAGTGGCAGCTAGTCCACCTGAACACAGTGGCACCTTGTTCATGTGTTACAGTGGCACCTTGTTCGCCTGATCACAGTGGCACTTTGTTCACCTGATCACAGTGGCACCTTGTTAACGTCTACCTACCTGGAGTCCACCTGGAGAGCATTCCGGGGATCAACGCCTCCGCGGCCCGGTCCACGACTAGGCCTCCCGGTGGATCAGGGCCTGATCAACGAGGCTGTTACTGCTGGCCGCACGCAATCCAACGTACGAACCACAGCCCTGCTGATCCGGCACCGTCTTTAGGTATCTATCCAGCTCCCTCTTGAAGACAACCAGGGGTCTTCCCGTAATGCCCCTTATTGCTGGTGGGAAGCCGTTGAACAGTCTTAGGCCCCGGACACTTATTGTGTTTTCTCTTAGTGTACCAGTGACGCCCCTACTTTTCACTGGGGGTATGTTGCATCGCCTGCCAAGTCTTTTGCTTTCGTATGGAGTGATTGCTGTGTGCATATTAGGGACCAGCCCCTCCAGAATCGTCCAGGTGTAGATTATGATATATCTCTCTCGCCTGCACTCCAGTGAGTACATGTCAAGTGCTTCCAGGCGCTCCCAGTAGTTAAGGTGTTTGATGGAACTTAAAGGGTCTCTGTACATTCTCTAGATCTGCAATTTCACCTGCCTTGAATGGAGATGTTAATGTACAGCAGCATTCCAGCCTAGAGAGAATAAGTGATTTAAAAAGGATCATCATTGGCTTAGCATCTCTTGTCTTGAATGTTCTCATTATCCATCCTATCAGTTTCCTAGCAGATGTGATAGTGGCATTGTTGTGGTCCTTGAAGGTGAGATCTTCGGACATTACTACACCCAGGTCCTTCACATTAATTTTCCGCTCTATTGTGTGATTGGAGTTTGTAGTATACTCAGTCCTAGTTATTATTTCCTCCAGTTTTCCATAATGGAGTAGTTGGAATTTGTCTTCATTGAACAACATATTGTTCTCTGTTACCCATTGGAAAACTTGGTTTATATCTTCTTTGAGCTTTGCCGTGTCCTCAATGGATGACACTCTCATGCAGATTCTAGTATCGTCTGCAAAAGATGATACAGTGCTGTGGTTTATATCTCTGTCTATGTCTGATATGAGAATAAGGAACAGGATGGGTGCGAGTACTGTGCCTTGTGGGACAGAGCTCTTCAATATGGCAGCATCTGATTTAACTCTGTTTACCACGACTCTTTGTGTGCGATTGGTTAGAAAGTTGAAGATCCATCTGCCTACTTTGCCGGTTATCCCTTTAGCACGCATTTTGTGTGCTATTACACCATGGTCGCACTTGTCAAAGGCTTTTGTAAAATCTGTGTATACTATATCTGCATTCTGTTTGTTTTCCAGTGCATCTAGGACCATATCATAGTGGTCAAGCAGTTGCGAAAGACAGGAGCGACCTGCTCTGAAACCATGTTGCCCTGGGTTGTGCAATTTTGGGGAGTCGAGGTGGTTTGCTATCCTGCTTATTAGAACTCTTTCAAAGATTTTTATGATATGGGACGTTAAAGCTATTGGCCTATAGTTCTTAACTACTGTTTTGTTGCCACCTTTATGGAGTGGGGCTATATCTGTTGCTTTTAGTGACTGTGGAATCTCGCCTGTGTCTAAGCTTCTTCTCTATAGCATACTTAGGGCCCGTGAGAGGAGTTTCTTGCAGTTTTTAATGAACACCGAGTTCCACGAGTCTGGACCTGGGGCTGAGTGCATGGGCATGTCGTCGATGGCTTTCTCAAGGTCTAGTGGAGTTAGGGTTATCTCATAAATCTGGCCTACATTGGCAGGGTTTTGAGGCTTATTCATGAAAAAATTGTTTGGATTATCTGTCTTTAAACTAGTTAGTGGCTCGCTGAACACTGAGTCATACTGCGATTTCAGTATCTCACTCATTTCTTTGTTGTCGTCAGTGTAGGATCCATCTTGTCTGAGCAGGGACCCTATACTAGAAGTGGTTTTTTTGACTTTTTTTGGCATATGAAAAGAAATATTTCGAATTTCTTTCAATTTCACTAATCGCACCTCACCTGAGTAAGGTTCACTATTTATAGAGTTATATTGTTGCCTCTTTTTCATAGATTGATAGTGATCCCCAGTTCACCTGTATATAGTGCCGACGTGATCCATATTTCACCGTAATAATGTCATAGTGCCCTGCTGTTTACAAGGTGACCTCAAAGTCACCTGGATACAGTGCCACCGTGACCTCTGATTCACCTGGATAGTGCCACAGTAACCTCTGAGTCACCTGAATTCAGTGCCACAGTGACCTCTGATTCACCTGGATCCAGTGCCACAATGACCTCTGATTCACCTATATACAGTGCCACAGTGACCTCTGATTCACCTGGATACAGTGCCACAGTGACCTCTGATTCACCTATATACAGTGCCACAGTGACCTCTGATTCACCTGGATACAGTGCCACAGTGACCTGATTCACCTATATTCAGTGCCACAGTGACCTCTGATTCACCTGGATACAGTGCCACAGTGACCTCTGATTCACCTATATACAGTGCCACAGTGACCTCTGATTCACCTGGATACAGTGCCAAGGTAATTTCAGTCATCTCAGGTCACTGGGACTCCTACATCAGCGGTGCCCAGATTTTCTCAGCAGCAGAACCCTCTTCTAACCGCATTTTTTTTTGTTGTTGTTGCTGCCCCGCCCATGTTTTGCGGGAACGGACAGTGATGGATAACAAAGAGGAAATCCAGAGCTGGCTGGAGGAACACTGCTTTGCCGGGTACCTTGGTGGGGAGCCGAGGGTGGTAACTCACTATGGTCTGGTGCCGGATCAGCCGGGCTGTGGTTCATACGTTGAACTTCGTGCGGCCAGTAGTAGCAGCCTGATTGATCAGGCCCTGATCCACCAGGAAGCGTGGTCATGGACCGGGCCGCGGGGGCGTTGATCACCGGAATACCCTCCAGGTAGACTCCAGGACCCCTTCAAGGGGGCCGTGGACCACACGTTGAGAACCATTGGTTTTGTTGATAGGGTAAACGATGATAAAAGCCGCTAGTAACCCAGGATAACCCATTCATTGTGGCTTTTATCCATTAGGATTCTTTGGTCTTCTTCCCCGTGATGTCACCTGCTCAAAACTTTCGCTACTCGTATAAATTCTGTCAAGCATCTTAATTACTGGGAACGTTTTGAAGTCCCTTGACCTGTACTCCGTGGAACGCAGGCGATAAAGATACATCTCTACGCCTGGAAAATCTGTGAAGGACCGGTCCCAAATCTGTGCACAGCAAAGAAATCACTCCCTTTGTGAGCAAAAGGCTTGAAAAAACAGGGATGCCATGGGTGCAGTGAGAAAGAGCGCAGTAAGTGTTAGGGGCCCAAGACTCTTAACAGCTTTCCAGCCTACATAAGGGGAATTACCAATATACCCATGGCTGTATTCAAGTGAGAATTGGATAGGTTTGTAAGGCCAGTTCTTCACTGCGTGCGGCCAGCAGTAACAGCCTTGTTGATCAGAGCGGGAGGGCGAAGGGGGGGGTGTTGACTCCCTGGACACTCTACAGGTAGACACCAATCTGCTAACACCCAGGTACCTGTTTACTGCTAAGTGAAGGAGGACATTAGGTATAAGGTAGCATGCCCAATATTTCCACTTTTGCAAGGATTGAACCTTGGTCCTTCAGATGTGAGCCGAAGACGCTACCACTTGAGTGAGAGTGAGGAGTGAGGAAAGTGTGAGTGTAAGTGAGTAGTGTGTGGTAACCAAATACCAGCCACCTACACCACTGTACCCCCATCGCCGCAACCACAACTTATACCCCCACCCCACCTTCCCTGAGATGTCCCCCTTCCTACCCCTATCCTCACCCCTTCACTCTCCACCTTCCTTTCCTCATATCATCCCTCCCTCCCTCCCTTCCTACCTTCCCTCCCCACCTTCCCTCCCTCACACGTGTGTCCCCACGATTTATTACCCTTAAAATTATCCACGTTTTTGCGACGAAAGTTTATTATCAGGTTTCCATCACCAGGATAAACCACCCCCTTCCCCTGGAGCAAAGGGAAGGGGGAGGGGAGATATCCCCCCTTCATGGAGCAGGGGCAGGAGAGGGCAATTCATGCCCTGAAGGTGGGGCAGTCGCCACCACCTCTACCGCAGCTTCAAGGCCAAGACAATGGCAGGTTGGGTTATGAGATCTTTGAAAACAAGAGAAGTCACACCAGTGATGGTAATACTGAGCATCAGTCACTTGTTTTGTCAGGTCTGCAGTGTTGTGTGTTCACAGCGCAACACAAGGCACTACAGACAACACACATGGACAATGTACGCCTGTATAGAGGTCGTTTGCTGACCAGATAGTATGAAAATAATAAAAGGTCTGTACTGAGAAAAAATCAAAACACAATAAAATGTATTACCTGGAGCAGAGAAGAATCCAAGTGTATCCAAAACTATGAATTGAGAGAGACAGGAGCGACCTGCCCTGAACTCATACTACTTAAGAATACGTAAATACCGTATGGGAAGAGCGTAGATTCGCTGTTGAAATAGTCTCTGCACTTTTGACAACTACATTATATGCTTAAGAATACGTGCACCCTTCATTCCCTCTTTTTCTCTCTGCCACTAAACTACTCTCCCTACTTTCTACTACTACTCTTTCTACTACTACTACTACTTCCACTACCTACCACTACTACTACTACTTCCACTACCTGCCACTACTACTACTACTTCCACTACCTACCACTACTACTACTACTTCCACTACCTGCCACTACTACTACTACTTCCACTACCTACCACTACTACTACTACTTCCACTACCTACCACTACTACTACTACTTCCACTACCTGCCACTACTACTACTACTTCCACTACCTACCACTACTACCACTACTTGTTCCCGTCCTTTTTCCCGCTCGCTTATATATTCTGGCTTCCTCACACTTTTCTGTTAGTATGACTTTGTAAATGGTCCAAGTCGGACCGAAACGTCGTCGTAAGCTCCTTTCTCCTATGTCCGGGTTATTTGTATACCAGCCTGGTGACAGCCAGCTAGGTGACAACCAGCCTGATGACAACCAGCCTGGTGACAACCAGCTTGGTGACAACCAGCCTGGTGACAACCAGCCTGGTGACAACCAGCCTGGTGACAACCAGCCTGGTGACAACCAGCCTGGTGACAACCAGCCTGGTGACAACTAGCCTGGTGACAACCAGCCTGGTGACAACCAGCCTGGTGACAACCAGCCTGGTGACAACTAGCCTGGTGACAACTAGCCTGGTGACAACCAGCCTCAGCCTCATTAAACAAACTCGACTTCACTTGTACCGAGCAACACCCATTAAATGTAGGCTAACACCCCAAAAAGGTGAGGTTAAGCTATCATAACTTTCATTAAGGTCTGTCCACGATGACACGGTTTGATCGTGCGTGTCAATGACTCAGACACACTATCCCTGTCGGACGCACTCTACCTGCTCGTTTTGTGGAGTGTTAAGCTGCTGGTGGTGCTGGTGGTGTTTGGTGGTGTTTGGTGGTGGTGGTGTTTTGTTGTTGTGATGGGTGAGTGGTGTGGGGGGAAAGGTAACCAGACTCTGGTGTAGTGGGAGACGATATACCCATTTCTTCTTCCCTTACCCTAACCTCCCATCCCCCCATACTCATCATCCTTCCTTATCACTCTTTATCACATCTTAGCTTATTTTTTTTTTTAATAAAATTGGATACATCAGTAGTTTGCTGCTGTTCTTTTCAATTTAATATTTACATAGTAGATGAAAAGTTAATTCCATTTCCTTGTGGTGTTCCATCACTCAGGATGAGTTCCATTCACAGTGTTGAGATCTGTCAGCCTGAGCTGGGAGACTTCAGTAGTGTCAGCCTGAGCTGCGAGACTTCAGTAGTGTCAGCCTGAGCTGGGAAGTTCTTGACTTGTACTCGTTGGAGCGCAGGTCAGATATATCATAATCTACACTTGGAAAATCCTAGAAGGAATGATCCCCGAATTCTTCACACAGAAATCACTCCCTACGAAAGTAAAAGACTGGGCGGGCGGTGCAAAATACCCCCAATGAAAAATAGGGGCGCCATTGGTACACTAAGAGAAAGCACCGTAAGTGTCCGGGGCCCAAGACTGTTGAACATCCTCCCACCATGCATAAGGAGAATTACCAGTAGGCCCCTGGCTGCCTTTAAGCGGGAGCTGGGCAGTTACTTAAAGTCGGTGCCGGATCAGCCGGGCTGTGGTTCGTACGTTGGACTACGTGCGGCCACCAGTAACAGCCTGGTTGATCAGGCCCTGATCCACCGGGAGGCCTGGTCGTGGACCGGGCCGCGGGGGCGTTGATCCCTGGAATACCCTCCAGGTAGGTAGGTAGGCAGGTAGTGTCAGCCTGAGCTGGGAGACTTCAGTAGTGTCAGCCTGAGCTGGGAGACTTCAGTAGTGTCAGCCTGAGCTGGGAGACATCAGTAGTGTCAGCCTGAGCTGGAAGACTTCATTAGTGTCAGCCTGAGCTGGAAGACATCAGTAGTGTCAGCCTGAGCTGGGAGACTTCAGTGTCAGCCTGAGCTGGGAGACTTCAGTAGTGCCAGCCTGAGCTGGGAGACTTCAGTGTCAGCCTGAGCTGGGAGACTTCAGTAGTGCCAGCCTGAGCTGGGAGACATCAGTAGTGTCAGCCTGAGCTGGAAGACTTCATTAGTGTCAGCCTGAGCTGGAAGACTTCAATAGTGTTAGCCTGAGCTGGGAGACATCAGTAGTGTCAGCCTGAGCTGGAAGACTTCAGTAGTGTCAGCCTGAGCTGGGAGACTTCAGTAGTGTCAGCCTGAGCTGGGAGACATCAGTAGTGTTAGCCTGAGCTGGAAGACTTCAGTAGTGTCAGCCTGAGCTGGAAGACTTCAGTAGTGTCAGCCTGAGCTGGAAGACTTCAGTAGTGTCAGCCTGAGCTGGAAGACTTCAGTAGTGTCAGCCTGAGCTGGAAGACTTCAGTAGTGTCAGCCTGAGCTGGAAGACTTCAGTAGTGTCAGCCTGAGCTGGAAGACTTCAGTAGTGTCAGCCTGAGCTGGAAGACTTCAGTAGTGTCAGCCTGAGCTGGAAGACTTCAGTAGTGTCAGCCTGAGCTGGAAGACTTCAGTAGTGTCAGCCTGAGCTGGAAGACTTCAGTAGTGTCAGCCTGAGCTGGAAGACTTCAGTAGTGTCAGCCTGAGCTGGAAGACTTCAGTAGTGTCAGCCTGAGCTGGAAGACTTCAGTAGTGTCAGCCTGAGCTGGAAGAGTTCAGTAAGGTAATGAGGATATCATCAGGGATTCCATGAAAGGTTCATCAACTCCGGCAACATCAAACGTTTGGTTCCAGCAGAGCTGCAGTTACTGTTACCTGGAAACCCTTTTGGGTCCAAGTTCGTAGGCTTTTGTATTTATTTGTTCTCGTTCTACCCTCCACAGGATGGATATGGGGTGCACAATAAACTAGTCACTTCGGCAGTAGTAATCTAGTCAAGATGACCTATCTCATATACAGGAGAGAAAGGATATATAGAGACGAATAAACAGAAATATGGACGAGGGAAAACTAACCGCGGTCTGTGAATTGACAGTTCGACTCTCCACCGTCTTCACCACCAGGCTTACAAGAGGAAGGAGGCGGAACTATTACTTACTGTACTATATACCGTCAGAGGCACCATCTGTAACCCAACTGAGCTCCTTCCTACAGCTTTAACAGTAGATTTGGTCTTGCCTCCCTCAGGGCCATATAGTCTATGAACTCAATTTAAGTTATAATAAACATCTGCTAATGAATAAACGTTTAAAATGGACGGGGGCTGTGAATGATGGTGCAGAATTTCTCCAGCGATAAGCTAGGATGAAATTGGGTACACTAGAGAGAGAGAAAACTCAATAAGTGTAAAGGAACCAAGGTTTTTCAACACTTTCCATACATAAAAAGAATTTCCAGTAGAGATCCCTGGCTGTTTTTAAGAGAGAACTTGATAAGTTTGTCAGTCAGTTCATGATGAGCCGGGCTGCGTTGGCTAAGTTGGGTAGCGAGCCACTAGTAGTAACAGCCTGGTGGACCACACGGTCAAAAGGGAAGTCTGGGCTCAGGCCGGGCTTAGAGGGTAGCTGAAACCTTGAAAGCGGTCACAGGTAAGTTGGAGGCAGGTTGCGCACCTGGCAGCCATGACACAAGTGTAGTGCGCTGTGTACACTGCTTCTCTTTGTTATTTTAAACGATAACATAATAACACTTGATGGCCGACCCGTGTCCGGGCTCTTGTTGGATTTTAATATATACTGTATTTTTTTGCATAATTATGTCGCTAATGACTGTAATCCGGCATAATTCATTTTCCTCAGGTCTTCTGTAACTCTACTTTTCAAACTTTGAACAATTTTGTGCTTGAGATATAAAACGTTTTTCACTTCAAATAAAAATCGAGTGGCTAAGGTTTCCAAGAAAATTTATTCACACATTTTGTGTATATGTACACAGTATATTAGTAAAATATTTGTATAATAAATTCACTTATATTGCTCAGACCGAGGCTTTGTTTGTTTCTTGTATTCCACTACTGGAGCAACTCTTCTTGTCCAGCACTGGACAGTAATGATGGACTACATTGATGGACTACATTATTCCACCTGGTAATGTTTCTCCGTGACTGCCACGTCCTGCTGGAAGCCTTCATCATGTTCCTGGCTCACTGCTCCTCAGTTAGCAGGAAAAAAAAATAGTGCGAATAGAGGATATGTCTTTGAAGACATTCCCAGCGAGGAGATGACACTCCTGCCATCTGGAACCCAACACTTCGACCTTACTCTTTGGCAGCTCTGGATCTCTTATAAGGTCGTTTAATTCATTCTGAGTTATGTGGCGTTTAGAAGATGTCAAGTTATCAACATACTCAGAGTCTTGTCAAGTTGAAGACTCGCAAGTTTCTCAGGTCCGTCATCTTCCTCCTCCTCTGATTCAAGTGAGAATAAGTTTGGAAGCTCAGGAATGGGTGATCCTTCGCCGTGAAGTACCTGGCGTATAGCAGAAGTTATATTACCATATTGTGCAAACAACCTTTTTTTGTTCCTTTCCTTGCTCTGATATAATCAGATAATTGTGTTAAAATGTCCCGTGTTTCTTGCCGGGTGTTTGCTCAGACAATGGTAAACATGGTTATCTTGAATCACTTTTGTAAAGTTCGCCAAAGTATTTGCTTCAGTAACACTGTTAGTCAGTGTTTGTTCGCTCTTCGATGACTATAGCCAGACTAATGCTGTCCTTTGCAGTATAGACGTCCAAGTGTTAATTCTTATGACTAACTCTTCGTGGTTGGTAGAGTTGTTGTCGAGGGAGGTGGCAACGAGAGCAGATGCAACTCTGCCAGTAGACTCCTGCTTTCATCCATCACTGTATATAATTTGTGATAAATTATTACTAACAGTTAAGCGAGAAATTTCTTCTTGAGCCGTTGCTTTTGTAAGCAATATAGTACTGAGGTACTTGGGAGGGACTTGCAGGTGTGTGATATTAGACGAAGACAGCTTCCATGGAGAGGTGAGATGCTCTTGTTGTCTACAGTGGTACAGTTCCTGAAAGTTATAAAACTTAATGTAAGTGTGTACAGTATAACTACTGCTACTGTTACTATTACTACTGTGGTTCGTACGTTCGACTACGTGCAGCCAGCAGTAACAGTCTAGTTGATCAGGTCCCGGGAGGCCTGGTCGAGGACTGGGCAGCTGGGGCGTTGACTCCCGGAACACCCTCCAGGTAGATCCCAGGTAGATAACTACTGTTTATACTATTAATACTACCACTACTGTTACTAACATCCTCCCTTAGTGTACACCCATCAAGAAAGTGTAAGTTCGGTATACTTACCGTATCTGCCTAAGAAACATTACCCACACTGGCTACTAACTTTTTTTTTTATCTTTCATTGTTGGCGTCAAGGAAGGTTCCCTGATGGATGGTCACCAGTCATGCCCGCGCCCCCCTCACCGGTCATGCCCGCGCCCCCCTCACCACCCATACGTTGACTTACACCTGCCCCACAAATATACAAATTCTCTTGATGTTTCAGTCAGTGCTATGCATCACACAGGAGAAGTTTACTTTAAACAAGGTGAGAACAGTGATGCAACTTTATTGTCTGGGTTAGACGCCTTCATTGCAAGGACGGAGACGTTTAAGGTACATAGAGACGTCAGAGAGAGACGCAAGAGAGAGCACAACGTTATTTAGACGTTCAAGATGATCACTACCTCCGCGGTGTGACAGATCCACCAGGACTTGACATCCGTATGTTGGGTCATCCTGGCACCAGGACTTGACATCCATGTGCTGGTCCAGCCTGGCACCAGCACCAACAGCCTGCTTGAACGAACAATCGACAACTAAGCCTGACCACCTTCTGCAGGCAGGAGCAGGAAAACTCGCGAAGTCCATCACAGGTACATCACAGGTTTAGTAAGTCTGATAAATTTGAGGGAATAATGAAAACATATATAAAATAAGAAAAAAATGAATTAAAAAAAAGAGGAAATGGTGAAAAGTGTAAAAAAAAATTGTGAAAATAGTGAAGAATTGTAAGGAAATTGTGAAAACAATTAGGAAATGGTGAAAGCAATTGAGAAATAGTGAAAATGAGAAAATAGTGAAAAGAGTAAGAAAATAGTGAAATCAGTGAGAAAATATAGTGAGAAATATTGAAGACAATAAAGAGATAGTGGATACAGTAGAAGAATATTGAAAACAGAGGAAATAGTGAAAACAGTGAAGAAACATCGAAAACAGTGAATGTAGTGAAGGAAAGGTGAAAAACATTGAAGGAATAATTGATGGAACTAGACTATATTTGCGGCTGTTAGTGACCACTGAAAGTCAGAATAAGAAACAAGAATCCTGAGAGACACAGCTGCGGCAGTTTTATATCTTTATTCCGAAACGTCTTCACCCGTCGAAGATGGTGGATATGGAGAGACACAAACGGTGGAGAGGTAGTCAAAACGTAAGTGATAAACAGTAACAAGAAGAAGAAGAGTTAACACAAATGCAGTATAACGTGATTCTTTATTGACTACGTTTCGCCCGCACTGTGGTCTTTATCAGGTCACAAACAGATCTACGGTTGTGTTAGAGACGGACCTGCAGGTGTATGTATGACACTATCTACCCAACATTCTCCCATCTGACTCCCCACACTATATATCCTCATGTACTTTTTACCCAGGTAGATCTGTCCCTGACAGTACAGTGACTAGCACCATCAGCGGTACAGTGACTAGCACCATCAGCGGTACAGTGGCTAGCACACTCAACTGAACAATGACTAGCACACTCAGTGGTTCGATTATCGGCACACAGTGGTGATGGCGGCAGCAGCAACAACAACAATAACAACGGTAACAGTAGAAGTAGTGGCAGCAACAGCAGTAGTGGTAACAGGGGAAGTAGTAGTAGGAGTTTCAAGAGTTTCAGCAGCATTGGTAGAAGCAACTGTAGCAGCAGCAACAGTAAGGGTAGCAGCAGCAGCAGCAGTAAGAGTAGCAGCAACAGTAACGGTAGTAGCATCAGTAAAATTAACAGCAACAGTAAGAGCAGCAGCAGCAGTCAGGGTAGCAACAACAGTAAGGGTAGCAGCAGCAGCAGTAAAAGTAACAGCAACAGTAAGGGTAGCTGTAACAGCAGTAAGGGTAGCAGCAGCAACAACAGCAGTAAGAGGAGCAGCAACAGCAGTAGGGGTAGCAGCAACAGCAACAACAGTAAGGGTAGCAACAGGAACAACAATCGGGGTAGCAGCAGCAACAACAACAGTAAGGGTGGTAGGAACAGCAACAGCAGTAAGGGTAGCAACAACAGCAGTAAGGGGGGTGGTAGCAGCAGCAACAGCAACAACAGTAAGGGTAGCAGCAGCAGCAACAACAGTAAGGGTGGTAGTAGCAGCAACAGCAGGAATAGTAAGGGTGGTGCAGCAGCAACAACAGTAAGGGTAGCAGCAGCAACAGCAACAATAGTAAGGGTGGTAGCAGCAGCAACAGCAGTAAGGGTATCAGCAGCAGCAGCAGCAGCAGTAAGGGTAGCAGCAACAACAATAAGGGTAACAACAACAGTTAGGGTAGCAGCAACAGCAACCACAGTAAGGGTAGCAGCAGCAACAACAACAGTAAGGGTAACAGCAACAACAGTAAGGGTAGCAGCAGTAACAGCAGTAAGGGTAGCAGCAGCAGGAAGAGGGGTGGCCGGGGATGGGTGGCAGCAGAGTGGGTTGGGGTGGCAGGGGCAGGGCGGCATCAGTGGCCCCCGGCGCCCTGCGTCGCTCAGGCACGCGAGGTATGCCAAGTATGCCGGCACATTTTTAATTGGAATTCTGGCGCCAGTGCGAGAGGGGCGCATGTGGCGGGGTGGGACAGGAAGGGGGCGGAGTGTGGGTGTGTGGAGGCGGGGCTACGCCGCCAGGGGGCGGAGTGTGCTGCTAGGGGGCGGGGCCCCAGGACGATGAGGGCGGGGCATGTAGTAGGGGGCGGGGTGAGCGATGGAGGGGGCGTGGGGGCGGTGGAGGGGGCATTGTGGGGGTATGGCCCTCCTGATGGGTCGACCTGAGCCAGCTTGAAACTTAAACCTTAAACGACGTACTTGAATAAAAACGAGAAAGTGATTGCAAAATAGAAGAAAGAAAATAAAGGGAAGTTAGAAAGTTTGTTTGGGTACGAGAGGAAGGAGGAGGAGGAGGAGGAGGAGGAGAAAATTGTGGGTACCAGGTATTCTAGGAGGATGGGGCTAAGACAGTCACCCCACGCATTATGGGGGAAGGTTAGGGGTGTACGTCCTGAGGGGAGGGAGGGGAACTCTTCCCCTCGTCGCGGACTAATGGCTGTATCGAAGGGTTTCCATCAATACTCAAGCGCCATTATTATGGTTCATGACCAACATTGTCAAATATAGCACAACCCGCCACTCCCAGGACAAACACACACTCGCACGCACACACACACACACACACACACACACACACACACACACACACACACACACACACACACACACACACACACACGCACACGCACGCACGCACGCACATGCATACACACAATGTACATTGTTGCCTGGTTACCTTATCGACTTAAGATTCAAAGGTTCCTTTGGGGTAATGACGTACCATGGAGGGGTCACATGGAGTGGCCCCCTCCCTTTCCTGGCCACACTTAGAGTGACATTCCCTCCCACGACCACAGCAGGAGACCTACCCCCTTCACTTCCTAGGTCACACCGGGAGTTCAGAGTGACGTGCATACTGTCTAAAGAAGTGGAGGAGACTGTCAGGGGGGTACTGGTGCACCTGAAGAGCAGTATTGTCATCAGTAGTTTTTATTGACACGAGGTTCTGTCTGACGAGCCTCTTGGATCAAGCGTAAGAAATAAAGGGAGAGAGAGAGAGAGGGAAAGGGATGGGCAGCACTCATCTTCTTGGGCTGCAAAAGAGCATGAGACACGTTTTCCCACCAGAGACTGATCCAAAAGCTGGAAAAGCTGTGGATGAAAGGTCACGACATCTTTATTGGCTAAGACGTCTTTATTGGATACGACGTCTTTATTGGATACGTTTCAGTCGTGGGATCTTGGTCACTCCAAAATAGCAGAAGTTATCCAGTGGATCATAAAGTAACTACGGGAGAAGTATCTGGTTGTTGAAAGGTAACAAGTGATGCCCCCCAAGGACCAGAACCAAGACTACTTCTGTTCCTGATATATACGTAAATGATTTGCCAGATGGGATCAAATCCAGGTAACCTCCAGGTATTCTCTTTTCAGATGTGGTTTTTTTTTATGAAGAATACATGAGAGAAGAGTGAGGGACTCCAGTGGTCACACATGCGCCGCCTGTTTCATTGTTAATTTTTGATCATGAAATTTGGAAAAAAGGAAATTTCAGACAGAAATTTCAAAATGGGAGAGAAACTAAAAGTATCAGTGAAACGGAAGAAACTCATCACACTGAATATATCACCGGATGAATAAAAAAAAAAAACTCATGATTTCGGCTGCCTGTGTGAGGCTGGCAAGCCTCAGATTAGCCTTCAGGAAACTCTCTACGTCAGCTCCGTCTTAGAATTCACAGCACCGGCGTGGAGCCTCCACCTGATCAAGCATGATCAGAAGCTTGAGTAGGTACAAAAATTTGCAACCAGACTAGTCCGAGAGATGATGGGAAATGTGCTCTTTGAGGAGAGAATATAAGAAGTAACGATATTGCAAGAGAGGGCCAGGGAGACATGAATACAACGTACAAAATACTTAGAGGACTCGGTATTACGTTTAGGAACAGAATGTTTAAAAGCATTTTCAATCTCAGTTATGTAGGGAAATTGAACTATGTGGTAGTGATGGAGGCCAGAAACTAACAGTGATAGTGAAGGAAACATGAGAGGCAGAGCCAAACTCGACCACCACACACGCAAATTAGTGAGTACTTAGTGGTATTGTCTCCCAGGGTCACAGCAGGGATGGCACTGTCTCCGAGGGTCACAGCAGGAGTGGCACTGTCTCTCAGGGTCACAGCAAGAGTGGCACTGTCTATCAGGGTCACAGCAGGAGTAGCACTACCTCCCTCGGGTTCCCCCAACACTCACCCACTGGACGGGGGATGGTGTCCAGCCTTCACGTCCCGCCTCGCTGCATGGCCGGCTCTAGTCTCTCTCAGTGAAGTGTTCCTCACCAATGTTATAGTATGTGGGGAAAAAAGCAGCGCTCTCGGACCCGACACTTGCGGACCCGACACTCCTTTCGAGCTGAACACCGGTGCTGTTGCTACACCGTCAAGCTGGAGTAACACCCATTTTTCGTCATGGGGGTAGAGGACCCACAAATCATACAGCTCCTGGGCAATAGAAAATGAATCAGGGTTGATCCAAGCATGAAGTCCCTAGATCAGATCAAGAGCACTTGAGCGTCAAAGCACACGCCTTCAAGGCAGCTCTCTAAAAAGACAACTCCTCTGGCTGCTCCGGATATTAAAATCGTGTCACCAAATGAGGGAATAAACGGGGCATTTCCGGAGTCAACAGTGCCATGGGCAGGAGTGCCCATGGTCACGCTGGCACCTCCACCCGACCTGGATGTGAGTTATCTACGAGGGAATATGTGTTCTCTTTGAGGTGGATGTGAGTTATCTATGATGTGAATGTGATCACAGTTATCTATGAGAGAATGTGAATTATATGTGAGGGAATATGAGTTACCCGTGAGGAAATGTGAGTTATCTGTGAGGGAATGTGTACCTTTTCCCAGGGAGACAGTACATATCAGTATTGCCAGTACTTGAAACTTTCCCAGAAATGCGTGTAAACATGTGTTACGTAATTACTTTTATTAAGCATGAACTCGAATAATATATTTAAGATTATCTCGAAAATTATCACGCAATTGTAAATGCTTCAGATATTATCCAGGATGCGCAAATTAATTTTTTTCAGAACCTTCTTTCAGACTCGCAAAGGAATTGTTGTATATTATTTCTCCTCTTTGAGAGTCTTACGCTATTATTGTTATTATTATTATTATTATTATTATTATTATTATTATTATTATTATTATTATTATTATTATTATTATTATTATTATGGGAAGTGCTAAGCCGTTGTGGGTCATTCAGTGCAAGGAGTATTTGAGGCTCGTCTTGGTACTCTCAAGACACACACACACACACACACACACACACACACACACACACACACACACACACACACACACACACACACACACACACACACACACACACACACACACACACAACACTGGACTGCACTCTGATGTACTGCCCTAGAGAACTGTATTTGTGGGTACAGTGAGCCATTTTGTGCGTCTTCTACTTCAGAGGGCGGGTACGATGGGTATACCTTTGATGAGTTCCGAGAGTTTTTCTACTCCCGGAGCCCGGCCATGGGTCAGGCTCGTCTTGTGCTTGCCTAGTCAACCAGGCTGTTGCCGTTGGTGACCCGCAGCCCCATATATCAGTCACAGGCTGGTTGATCTGGGTGTGGCCTTGTCACTTGTCACAAAACAGATGCTTCGCATGAGGTGCGTCTTAAGAGGCACGTAAGTACCCAAGTCTTCTAATAACATGTTCATGTTATTTAAGGACAATTGTGTTGCAGAGGTCTGCATTAAGGAAAGATCCTGGACTTCACCTTACGAAACAAAGCGATAGTAATTATGGACAAGGTAGATTATAGTGGAAAAATGAACATGTTATTAGAAGACAAGGGTACTTACGTGCCTCTTAACCTTGGAAAAGAGGTGTTGCACCATGGGCAGCAGGTTTACAAGGACCTCTCTTCAGTAAGGTAGCAACAAGAAGTTCCTGATGTCAGCCTGTTGACCAGTCTGCGTGTATAACCTAACCTACTCTAAGTTTAATTTTCCTTGGCGTTGGCATCCGTAGCCTCGTCATTTTTGGTAATTATTTTGAGTTACGTAGGTGTCCGCGGTTACTCCCGACACGGCGGCGGCGGCGATGGTACCGGCGACAGCGCCGGAGGGAAATGCGAATATTGTTAATGGGCTAATAATTATGTAGTTCTAAATTCATTAGAAACAGATTTACGAATGTTGCATCAGCTACAGAGAATAAGAGTCACAGTACCGTGGCTGAAGCGCTCCACAACTAACCCGTAAATATCGGAGAGGAAACTAGTCGGCTTCTGGTCCAGCCTGACAGTGGTCCAAGACGGACCCCTGGATGCCGGTGATGAAGCTTATGATACAAGGAAGTGGACGTGTACTCCTCTTCCTTGGATCGAACCTGACTGCTTCCCCATTCCCTAACGGGTTTAATTTTCCCCCTTAATAATAATAATAATAATAGCAGTGGTCATGTCGTGTGTATGATAGTGATGCCGCCACCGCGGCCTCTTTGCTGGTCACACATTTTAAATTGGAAAACTAAGACAATTTATTCTGGAACGACTTAAGCAGAAGCGTCGGTGACCACTGCCCATCCTTCCTCTCATCCTGCCAACCATCCGTCCATCCTTCCGTCCGTCACGGATCCTCGTGGTTGGTCACTAGCCTCATTGTGTCTACTTTCACACACTTCAAGACACTTTCGGGCAACACCCACCTGCCTGGCCGGTCAAAAATCGAGCCTCCCACACTTCGCTTATTAACCCGCACGGGTTCAGCGCTTCCTGACATGCCGTACAGTAGAGACACTCTCCTACCATGCCTGAATTTCACTTTTTTTTTAATGCTTTTACAAAAATCAGTAAAATGAATTATTCACATGTTGACGCACATTGGTGCGTCAGCATGTGGTGACGCACATTGGTGCGTCAGCATGTGGTGACGCACATAGGTGCATCAACACGTGCCGACGCATGACTTACCTGGAGAGTGTAATGGTTAGAAAAAAATATATAATTTTATTATTTTTATTTATATCAGTGCCGAGAGTATTCATTATAGATTTGTAATGATGTGGATGATGACCACTAGATGGCAGTACTAATAGTGTTGATCTTGAATGCTAGATGGCAATACTAATACTGGTATAAACCTTGGTAATAAATACCGACAAGTTGGTTTAGAAAGACACGTAAGCAAACACTATAACATATTTATTAGAAAACGTTTCGGTCCTGGGACCTTGAAGTGATCAAGGTCCCAGGACCGAAACGTTTTCTAATAAATATGTTATAGTGTTTGCTTACGTGTCTTTCTAAACCAATACTAATACTGTTGACCTTGACCACTAGATGGCAGTACTAATAGTGTTCATCTTGACCGCTAGATGGCGGTACTAACTAGTGTTGATCTTGACCGCTAGATGGTAGTACTAACAGTGTTGATCCTGACCGCTAGATGGTAGTACTAACAGTGTTGATCTTGACCGCTAGATGGCAGTACTAACAGTGTTGATCTTGAATGTTAGATGGCAGTACACATAATGCCTCTTCTGGTCGACTTCAAATTCCTAAGTGCTCGTGGATCTTATTTGGAAGCGATTTTATATTAATTTTCCAATTTTATAAAAAAAAAAAATATATGGGAAATTGGACTTTCTTAAACACAAAATATTTGTTTTTTTCGTTTAGGATTATAAAGAAAACTTGAGGTATATAGAAAATCATGTTTTTCAGGCGTGTTCAATTTTGACGAGTTTAGGGAACCCTTAAATACTATATTTGGGTAGAGGTTTATGTGAGAGTCGGTCATAGTCTTGGCTACAGTTTTCTTGTTTTCCGCCGACTTCCTCCGAGGCTTTTGTTTACAACTTCAGAACGCCTTATCCGATCGATTCTAAATTTCCAACCCTGGTCATTTATAACTAAGGGAAGCTTAGCGAAACAATAGACAAGATGAATTCTTTACAGTAACTGGAGAACGCATCTTCTGGCCGGCTTTAAACTTAGTGGTGATGTGCTTTCTTCAGGGTGTCTGGGTAAGTTTTGATATTAGATGGTGTAAGCTATAATGTGCCAGTTTATTAATCAACTTGGTTTCCGTCAGATAACTGGTGAATGTTTCTTTTGATCAGAAATATGTCACAATGTTTGATTTTATTGGGTTATCTTAGGTTACATGAGGTTAAAGGAGCCTGGCCCATGGCCGGGCTCCGGGAGTAGAACGACCCTCGAAACTCATCAGAGGTACATAATGTAGCTATTATTTTTGCGTATATAACATAGGTGTCCTCAAGACCATTGTAAGAACTTGAATTATGTACGTCAAGTCTAAATCAAAATTCCTTGCTTACTTCATCTTAGTAGATAAATGGTTCAGGGAACCGACAAGTTGATATATTAGACACATGTGCAACACTTGGGTATCTTTATTGTGGAAACGTTCCGCCACACAGTGGCTTCATCAGTCCTATACAAAGAAGAATAGTGATGATTAGAAGGAGTTTGAGGCAATCAGTACAACTATCAAAATTAATAGACTGATTACATCGACTCCAGACTGAGAGACTGATTACTTCAGACTGTTTCTAATCTTCACCATTCTTCTTTGTATTGGACTGATGAAGCCACTGGTTGGCGAAACGTTTCCAAAGATACCCAAGTGTTGCATATGTATCAAATTTATCTGTTTAATCTTTAAAAACTGGAAAGTCTTAGAAAACAGTCAGAATTTATTTGGCCTCTGTAAGTCCCAGTTGGTCTTTTGTATCGAAGAGAATTGGAACCTCGAAATATTGGTTTTCATGTGATTATTTCTGAGTGACTCGGCGAATGTTTATTTTCCAACCCCTGGTGTTATATCCCTGGTGTTATATCCATGGTGTTACATTCCTGGTGTTACATCCCTGGTGTTACATTCCTGGTGTTATATCCCTGGTGTTACATCCCTGGTGTTATATCCCTGGTGTTACATTCCTGGTGTTACATCCCTGGTGTTATATCCCTGGTGTTATATCCCTGGTGTTACATCCCTGGTGTTATATCCCTGGTGTTACATTCCTGGTGTTACATCCCTGGTGTTACATTCCTGGTGTTATATCCCGGGTGTTACATCCCGGGTGTTACATCCCTGGTGTTACATCCCTGGTGTTACATCCCTGGTGTTACATTCCTGGTGTTACATCCCTGGTGTTACATTCCTGGTGTTACATCCCTGGTGTTACATTCCTGGTGTTATATCCCTGGTGTTACATTCCTGGCGTTATATCCCTGGTGTTACATTCCTGGTGTTATATCCCTGGTGTTACATTCCTGGTGTTACATCCCTGGTGTTACATTCCTGGTGTTATATCCCTGGTGTTACATTCCTGGTGTTATATCCCTGGTGTTACATTCCTGGTGTTACATCCCTGGTGTTACATTCCTGGTGTTATATCCCTGGTGTTACATTCCTGGTGTTATATCCCTGGTGTTACATTCCTGGTGTTATATCCCTGGTGTTACATTCCTGATGTTATATCCCTGGTGTTACATTCCTGGTGTTATATCCCTGGTGTTATATCCCTGGTGTTACATTCCTGGTGTTATATCCCTGGTGTTACATTCCTGGTGTTATATCCCTGGTGTTACATTCCTGGTGTTATATCCCTGGTGTTATATCCCTGGTGTTACATTAAGAACATAAGAACATAAGAACGAAGGAACACTGCAGAAGGCCTACTGGCCCATGCGAGGCAGGTCCAAGTCTCCTACCGGCTTAAGCCAATGCACCCAACCTAGTCAGGTCAGGTCACATTGACTTAAGGGAGGAACACGGCAACCGACCTGGTAGCACAAGCTATCAGGTCTAACTCACACCCACCCACATCTACTCATGTATTTATCCAACCTATTTTTAAAGCTACACAACGTTCTGGCCTCTATAACGGTACTTGGGAGTTTGTTCCACTCATCCACAACTCTATTACCAAACCAGTACTTTCCTATATCCCTCCTGAATCTGAATTTTTCCAACTTAAAACCATTGCTGCGAGTCCTGTCTAGGCTAGATATTTTCAGCACACTATTTACATCCCCTTTATTTATTCCTGTCTTCCATTTATACACCTCAATCATATCCCCCCTAATTCTACGTCTTTCTAGAGAGTGCAGTTTCAGGGCCCTTAGTCTGTCCTCATAGAGAAGGTTTCTGATACATGGGATCATCTTTGTCATCCTCCTTTGTACATTTTCCAGAGAATTTATATCCATTCTGTAATACGGTGACCAAAACTGTGCAGCATAATCTAAATGAGGCCTAACCAAGGATGTATAGAGTTGAAGAACAACCTGAGGACTCCTATTATTTATGCTTCTTGATATGAAGCCAAGGATTCTATTAGCTTTATTGCGAACACTTATGCACTGTTGTCTTGGTTTCAGATTACTGCTAACCAGAACTCCTAAATCTTTTTCGCAATCCGTAATATTAAGATCTACATTATTTAGTTTATATGTGGCATGGTTATTGTCCTGTCCAACATTTAGAACTTTGCATTTGTCTATATTAAACTGCATCTGCCACTTCTCCGACCACTGCATCAGTCTATTCAAATCTTCCTGGAGTGCTCGAATGTCCTCGTCAGAATGAATTCGACGGCCTATTTTGGTGTCATCGGCAAACTTGCCGATGTCGCTCTTTATGCCCTCATCTATGTCGTTTATGTAGATTGTGAACAGCAGGGGGCCCAACACTGACCCCTGTGGAACACCGCTCGTGACGCTTCCCCACTCTGATTTCTCCCCATTTATGCAAACTCTCTGCTGCCTATTTGTCAACCATGCCTCTATCCAGGAAAAAATTTCTCCTCCTATTCCATGTGCTTTAATTTTCCTCAATAGTCTCTGATGTGGGACCCTGTCAAAAGCCTTACTGAAGTCCATATACACAATATCATATTCATTACCATGATCTACCTCCTCAAATACCTTAGTGAAAAAAGTTAATAAATTCGTAAGGCAGGAACGCCCCTTTGTAAAACCATGCTGAGATTCGTTGATTAATTTATGCTTTTCAAGGTGGCTACGAACTGCCTCGGCAATTATTGATTCCATAAATTTTCCCACTATGGAGGTTAGGCTTATTGGTCTATAGTTCGAAGCTAAGGACCTGTCACCTGTTTTGAAAATAGGTATCACATTTGCCATTTTCCACTTATCTGGCACCATGCCAGTTTGTAGTGATATGTTGAAAAGATTAGCCAAAGGTGTGCTAAGCTCCTCTTTACATTCCTTTAGAACCCTTGCATACAGTTCATCAGGGCCTGGGGATTTGTTAGGTTTTAATTTATCTATTTGCCTAAGGACCATGTCACTTGTGACCCTAATAGTGCACAGTTTATTATCGTCCTGTTCTACATAATTTATCATTACTGGAATATCGCTGGTATCCTCCTGTGTAAAAACTGAGAGGAAGTATGTGTTAAAAATTCTACACATTTCCTTATCACTGTCAGTGAGCTGACCCGAGGAACTTTTGAGTGGGCCTATCTTGTCCCTGATCTTACTTCTGTATACCTGAAAGAATCCTTTTGGGTTAGTCTTCGATTCTCTTGCAACTTTAACCTCATAATCTCTATTTGCTTTTCTAATTCCCTTTTTTATTTCTCTCTTTAACTGAATATATCGATTTCTTAATTGCCCCTCTCCTCTTTTGATTTGCCTATATATGCCTCTCTTTTGACCAATCAGATATTTTAATCTATTGTTCATCCATTTAGGATCATTTTTGTTTGATCTGATTTCCCTATTTGGAACATAATTTGACTGAGCAGCTAGAACTATGCCCTGGAAAGCATCATATCGGCAACCATCACCACCTACCTGACCCCTAGTCAGGTCATTCCAGTTCAGCCCACCTAAGTAATTTTTCAGTCCTATGAAATCAGCCAAGCGAAAGTCAGGGACGGAGACTTGATTGCCATTATTAGGGGAATTCCATGATATGTTAAAACTGAGTGATTTGTGATCACTCTCCCCAAGCTCATCATTAACCTCAAGATTATTAATTAGTGTTTCCCTACTGGCAAGAACCAAGTCAAGGAGGTTATTTCCCCTAGTTGGCTCTGTCACAAACTGTTTTAAAAAACAATCCTGGATCGTATCAAGAAAGTCACCCGACTCTAAATTTCCTGTCAAATTGCTCCAGTCAATCTGTCTATAGTTGAAATCTCCCATTAGCACAACATTTTCGTATGTAGATGCCTTACGAATTTCGTCCCATAGAAGTTTACTGCACTCCCTATCAAGATTTGGGGCCCTGTAAATCACACCCAAAATTAGTTTTTCTCGGCCCTCGAGAAGCTGTAACCAAACAGATTCAGTGGCTGACGCTTCTAATTTAATATCTTGTCTAACACAACAATTTAAATTGTCTCTGACATACATCGCTACTCCACCACCTTTCCTGTTGACCCTGTCAGTGTGGAATAATTTATAGCCTTGTATGTGACATTCAGAGGGCATCTCTCTATCTTTCAGATTGAGCCAGGTCTCTGTTATAGCAATAATATCTATGTTTCCTGCACTTGCAATTAATCTTAGCTCATCTATCTTATTTCTAACACTCCTGCTATTAGTATAGTAAACCTTAAGGGAGCTAGTCCCTTGCTGCCCTCTGCTGTCCCCCTTTGTTTGCTGACCTGTTCTATTGTCTTTATTTATAACTTCATGCTGAATGCCTTTTATACATTTACTGTTTCCAACCCTAGTGTTGCAACCTGCTTGTTTCCCACACACACCCATACCTCTATCTTCCATCAGTTTAAAATCATAGGCATTTCACCAATGGCCTTCTCAATCGAGTCTGCAAGTGCTACCACCCCTGCCCCAGAGAGATGTACCCCATCCCTTGCATACATATCATGTTTGCCATAAAAGTTGTTCCAGTTGTCAATGAATGGGATTGCAAGTTCCTTGCAGTATCTGTCTAGCCAGCAATTTACACCAATTGCCCTAGACAACCATTCATTTCCTACTCCCCTTCTAGGCAAGATGCTACATATGATTGGGATCCCTCCCTTAGACTTAATGAAATCTATAGCTGACCTGTACTTATCTAGCAGCTCTTCTCTCCTACCCTTCCCAATATCATTTCCACCAGCACTGAGACAGATAATAGGCTTGTTCCCATTACCTGACATGATATTATCCAGCCTGTTGACAATGTCCCCAACACCAGCTCCAGGGAAGCACACTCTATCTCTCATCTTCTTATTCCTATTACAAAAAGCACGGTCAACATATCTTACCTGAGAGTCACCAACCACAAGAATGTGCTTACCTTCATTAGCAGGGGCAGTAGTACCCTTACCTTCACTGGCCACTGAAGTACATTCATCCTGGAGAACAGAGAAGCGATTTCCTACCTTCAGATCTTCACTCTTAACTTTCCTTACTCTGATGCGCCTCCCATTACTGTGAACAACTCGCCACTTGTAGCAGGTGCTGGGCTGCACCTCACTGCTGGTAGCCGTTGCTACCTCCCCACCTACAGCCTCCTCACAGTGAGAGACAGACTGCACCTCACTGCTAGAAGCCTCATTCCCCACATCTCCAACCACCTCACACTCTCTCCCAGGCCCATTGAGGTGGACCTTCAGCCTCCTAATCTCCTCCTGGAGAAGCAAGACCTCCTCCTTCAACTCTCCAACCTCAGTTTTTAAAACACTGTAGAAGCAAGCCATGCTTTGTAACCGTTCGCGCTAATCCCCAAAGCAGCTCAGGGTCTGTGACCTCACGTGACGACTGACCATTCCTGGTGTTATATCCCTGGTGTTACATTCCTGGTGTTATATCCCTGGTGTTACATTCCTGGTGTTATATCCCTGGTGTTACATTCCTGGTGTTATATCCCTGGTGCTTATATCTTGGGTGGCATTGAAAATTGGGTTGGGCAAATGTTTTCTTAGTAGGATGAATTGTAATGGACCTGCCTAGTATGGGCCAACAGGCCTCCTGCAGTGTTCCTCCTTTCTTATGTTCTTATGTTACATTCCTGGTGTTACATTCCTGGTGTTATATCCTTGGTGTTACATTCCTGGTGTTATATCCCTGGTGTTATATCCCTGGTGTTACATTCCTGGTGTTATATCCCTGGTGGTACATTCCTGGTGTTATATCCCTGGTGTTGCATTTCTGGTGTTATATCCCTGGTGTTACATTCCTGGTGTTATATCCCTGGTGTTACATCCCTGGTGTTACATTCCTGGTGTTATATCCCTGGTGTTATATCCCTGGTGTTACATTCCTGGTGTTATATCCCTGGTGTTGCATTTCTGGTGTTATATCCCTGGTGTTACATTCCTGGTGTTATATCCCTGGTGTTACATCCCTGGTGTTACATTCCTGGTGTTATATCCCTGGTGTTATATCCCTGGTGTTACATTCCTGGTGTTATATGCCTGTTGTTATATCCCTGGTGTTACATTCCTGGTGTTATATCCCTGGTGTTACATTCCTGGTGTTATATCCCTGGTGTTATATCCCTGGTGTTACATTCCTTGTGTTATATCCCTGGTGTTATATCCCTGGTGTTACATTTCTGGTGTTATATCCCTGGTGTTGCATTTCTGGTGTTATATCCCTGGTGTTACATTCCTGGTGTTATATCCCTGGTGTTACATCCCTGGTGTTACATTCCTGGTGTTATATCCCTGGTGTTGCATTTCTGGTGTTATATCCCTGGTGTTACATTCCTGGTGTTATATCCCTGGTGTTACATCCCTGGTGTTACATTCCTGGTGTTATATCCCTGGTGTTATATCCCTGGTGTTACATTCCTGGTGTTATATGCCTGTTGTTATATCCCTGGTGTTACATTCCTGGTGTTATATCCCTGGTGTTACATTCCTGGTGTTATATCCCTGGTGTTATATCCCTGGTGTTACATTCCTTGTGTTATATCCCTGGTGTTATATCCCTGGTGTTACATTCCTGGTGTTATATCCCTGGTGTTACATTCCTGGTGTTATATCCCTGGTGTTATATCCCTGGTGTTACATTCCGGGTGTTATATCCCTGGTGTTACATCCCTGGTGTTACATCCCTGGTGTTACGTTCCTGGTGTTATATCCCTGGTATTATATACCTGGTGTTATACTTATGGTGTTATATCCCTGGGGTTATACCTCTGGTGTTATATTCCTGGTGTTATACCCCAGTTTTATACCCTCTAGACATACACCAGTGATTATCCCTTTGTGTGGGTAGGTTTTCAGATACCCACACCTGGTTTATAACCCAGTGTTTACACCGCAGTGTATATACACTCAAAAAACTCCACCCCACCACCTCAAGTTTTATAACCCTGGTGATTACTCCTTAGTGGGGACATACCCTGGTGATTACTTCTTACTGGGGACATACCCTGGTGATTACTCCTTAGTGGGGACATACCCTGGTGATTACTTCTTACTGGGGACATACCCTGGTGATTACTCCTTAGTGGGGACATACCCTGGTGATTACTTCTTACTGGGGACATACCCTGGTGATTACTCCTTAGTGGGGACATACCCTGGTGATTACTTCTTACTGGGGACATACCCTGGTGATTACTCCTTAGTGGGGACATACCCTGGTGATTACTCCTTAGTGGGGACATACCCTGGTGATTACTTCTTACTGGGGACATACCCTGGTGATTACTCCTTAGTGGGGACATACCCTGGTGATTACTCCTTAGTGGGGACATACCCTGGTGATTACTTCTTACTGGGGACATACCCTGGTGATTACTCCTTAGTGGGGACATACCCTGGTGATTACTTCTTACTTGGGACATACCCTGGTGATTACTCCTTAGTGGGGACATACCCTGGTGATTACTCCTTAGTGGGGACATACCCTGGTGATTACTCCTTAGTGGGGACATACCCTGGTGATTACTCCTTAGTGGGGACATACCCTGGTGATTACTCCTTAGTGGGGACATACCCTGGTGATTACTCCTTAGTGGGGACGTACCCTGGTGATTACTCCTTAGTGGGGACGTACCCTGGTGATTACTCCTTAGTGGGGACATACCCTGGTGATTACTCCTTAGTGGGGACGTACCCTGGTGATTACTCCTTAGTGGGGACATACCCTGGTGATTACTCCTTAGTGGGGACATACCCTGGTGATTACTCCTTAGTGGGGACATACCCTGGTGATTACTCCTTAGTGGGGACATACCCTGGTGATTACTCCTTAGTGGGGACGTACCCTGGTGATTAAGCCTCAGGACTGAAGATTATATATATATATATATATATATATATATATATATATATATATATATATATATATATATATATATATATATATATATATATATATATATATATATATATATATATATATATATATATATATGCAAAACAACCACTCTGAAAGAATAGAGAAATTCCAAGCGCTTTCGTGACTACTCACATTATCAAGGAACTATGAAAGTAAAGCATCCAAGGAAGCTATATAAGGGGTCTGGCCAACACCTCACTATCAGATCCCACAACGGTTAAACACGTGACGCGCGCCGACCCAACTGGACAGGTCCTTTGCACAACTCACCCACAAACTATTCTACCCGAGAAAATTTAAAAATTATTATTTGTCCAGTGTATTATTAAATTCTTCCCAAATTCTATTAATTATAAATGGATCTAATTTATATAAACCAAAGGAAATATTCATATTATTGTCAAAACTGCTTTTTATGAAACAAGATTCAATTATATTCCTGTCGACCATGGACTTGATACTAGTTTCTCAACTTTTTGAAAATCAATTGGATGGTTAAAATCTCTTACATGAATAAATAGAGCATTGGAATCTTGTCCAGTTCTAATGCTATATTTATGTTGTTTTAATCTTAATTCGAGATTTTTACCAGTTTGACCGTAATAAACTTTATCGCAAATTTTACAAGGAATCTTATAGACACATCCATCAGCATTTTGGGGGGAATTCTTTATCAAAAGTTTTTTTACTGTATCAAGATTTTTGAATACAACTTTAATATTAAAAGTCTTAAGAAGAGAAGGCATATCAACCAAGTTTCCATGGTAAGGGAGAACCAACATATTTTTAGTTGAATAAGGCAGGTTGTCCCTTTTTGGATTGTAAAAAGTATTTCTAGCAACTTTAAAAGATTTATCAATTACATTTCTTAGGTATTTTAAATCATTACCTATTTCATAAATTTTGGATATTTCCTCATCTATGAACTCAGGACTACAAATTCGTAAAGCTCTCAAAAACATTGATGAGAAAATAGACAGTTTGACTCTATCTTGATGCGAGGAATAATAGTGGACATAGGAACAGTTATTTGTAGGTTTTCTGTAAATTTTAAATTTGAATTCATTATTACCCTTAATAATTAAAACATCTAGAAAAGGCAATGAGTTATTTTCTTCAAACTCAACAGTAAAGTTTATAGAATGGGCTAAGCTATTTAATTTTCCAAGGAAATGGTGTTTGCAGATGACGTGAAGTTGATGAGAAGAGTTCATTCGATCGAAGACCAGGCAGAACTACAAAGGGATCTGGACAGGCTGCAGACCTGGTCCAGCAACTGGCTCCTGGAGTTCAATCCCACCAAGTGCAAAGTCATGAGGATTGGGGAAGGGCAAAGAAAACCGCAGACGGAGTACAGTCTAGGGGGCCAGAGACTACAAACATCACTCAAGGAAAAAGATCTTGGGGTGAGTATAACACCAGGCACATCTCCTGAAGCGCACATCAACCAAATAACTGCCGCAGCATATGGGCGCCTGGCAAACCTCAGAACAGCATTCCGACATCTTAATAAGGAGTCGTTCAGGACCCTGTACACCGTGTACGTTAGGCCCATATTAGAGTATGCGGCACCAGTTTGGAACCCACACCTAGCCAAGCATGTAAAGAAACTAGAGAAAGTGCAAAGGTTTGCAACAAGACTAGTCCCAGAGTTAAGAGGTATGTCCTATGATGAGAGGTTAAGGGAAATCAACCTGACGACACTGGAGGACAGGAGAGATAGGGGGGACATGATAACGACTTACAAAATACTGAGAGGAATTGACAAGGTGGACAAAGACAGGATGTTCCAGAGACTGGACACAGTAACAAGGGGACACAGTTGGAAGCTGAAGACACAGATGAATCAAAGGGATGTTAGAAAGTATTTCT
>NC_091301.1:11984241-12011741 GCF_038502225.1 Cherax quadricarinatus
AACGTATCCATCCTGTGGCTGGTAGTGCAATAACGTATCCATCCTGTGGATGGTAGTGCAATAACGTATCCATCCTGTGGATGATAGTGCAACAACGTATCCATCCTGTGGATGGTAGCCCAACAACGTATCCATCCTGTGGATGGTAGCCCAACAACGTATCCATCCTGTGGCTGGTAGTGCAATAACGTATCCATCCTGTGGATGATAGTGCAACAACGTATCCATCCTGTGGCTGGTAGTGCAATAACGTATCCATCCTGTGGATGGTAGTGCAATAACGTATCCATCCTGTGGATGGTAGCCCAACAACGTATCCATCCTGTGGATGGTAGCCCAACAACGTATCCATCCTGTGGCTGGTAGTGCAATAACGTATCCATCCTGTGGATGATAGTGCAACAACGTATCCATCCTGTGGATGGTAGCCCAACAACGTATCCATCCTGTGGATGGTAGCCCAACAACGTATCCATCCTGTGGCTGGTAGCCCAACAACGTATCCATCCTGTGGATGGTAGCCCAACAACGTATCCATCCTGTGGATGGTAGTGCAATAACGTATCCATCCTGTGGATGATAGTGCAACAACGTATCCATCCTGTGGCTGGTAGTGCAATAACGTATCCATCCCGTGGATGATAGTGCAACAACGTATCCATCCTGTGGCTGGTAGTGCAACAACGTAAAGTACACGAAAGAGTTAACACCATCTGGATTTATATCTACAATTGACTTAAATATTGCAAGACAATTTAGAACATTTGGTTAAAATGTCTGATGTTTCATTTACATTAATAAGATACCTTAACATAGGTTATTATACCGTCGCTATATTACTTAGTGAGTCAGAGGACACAACTCTGAGAGTAAAAATATTGTTGGAATGATTTTCTTGTGTCGTCTCTTTGTATACATATATACTGGAAGGAAGGGAGGGTTGGTGGAGGGAAGGGAGGGTTGGTGGAGGGAAGGGAGGGTTGGTGGAGGGAAGGGAGGGTTGGTGGAGGGAAGGGAGGGTTGGTGGAGGGAAGGGAGGGTTGTTGGAGGGAAGGGAGGGTTGGTGGAGGGAAGGGAGGGTTGATGGAGGGAAGGGAGGGTTGGTGGAGGGAAGGGAGGGTTGGTGGAGGGAAGGGAGGGTTGATGGAGGGAAGGGAGGGTTGGTGGAGGGAAGGGAGGGTTGGTGGAGGGAAGGGAGGGTTGGTGGAGGGAAGGGAGGGTTGGTGGAGGGAAGGGAGGGTTGATGGAGGGAAGGGAGGGTTGGTGGAGGGAAGGGAGGACTGGTGGAGGGAAGGGAGGGTTGGTGGAGGGACGGGAGGGTTGGTGGAGGGAAGGGAGGGTTGGTGGAGGGAAGGGAGGGTTGATGGAGGGAAGGGAGGGTTGGTGGAGGGAAGGGAGGGTTGGTGGAGGGAAGGGAGGGTTAGTGGAGGGAAGGGAGGGTTGGTGGAGGGAAGGGAGGGTTGATGGAGGGAAGGGAGGGTTGGTGGAGGGAAGGGAGGACTGGTGGAGGGAAGGGAGGGCTAGTGAAGGGAAGGTAGTCAGTAAACTTTAATATTTAATTTGTTCGTGTTACAGTGACGTTCCGCTTGTGACCCTCTTGTCCGCATTTTGTAATAGCCGGGAGAGCCACCGTTCTTTATGAAGAAGTTGCTTTCATCCAGACCCTCCCTTAACCGGCTACTTGCTTTATCCGGACCCTAACTTAACCGGCCTCTTGCTGTATCTAGACCCTCCCTAAACTGGCCTCTTTCTTATCCAGACCCTCCTTGAACCGACCTCTTTCTTATCCAGATCCTCCTTTAACCGGCCTCTTTCTTATCCAGGTCTTCCCTTCTCTTATATGGGCTGTTTCTTATCCGGACTCTTTCTTAACCAGCCTCTTGCTTATCTGGCCCCCTCCGTAAACCAGCCTCTTCTCTGGACCTATTCGGATCTATTATACAAACAGCTTGGGTGCAAAAAATAAAATAGTTGAACTATAACTGCATGTGCAAGAAACTTAGATATTATTGCGCTAACTGAGACGTGGTTCAGTCTGAAAAAAATAAGATCATGAGTGCCACAGAGAGGTGTATAAAGTACTCCACACTGAGAGTCAGCAGGAACAGAGTTGCTGTGTTTGTTAGGCGAAACTAGAAGTTTTGTATCAGAAGCGATGTGAAGCTGGGAGGGACACGATTAGATTTTGCCAGCAAAGTGGCAAAATTTAATCATGGAGGGCAGCACAAGAGCAAATAGATACACAGAAGGTCTTGGAACTTGGCCTCAAAAGGGTTAACAAGAGTACGTTTGGATTTATATCTGTCTGGTATCTTATTTTTATTAATAAATATCTTGACATGTCACATAGGGTATTATACTGTCTCTATATTCCTCTATAATTGGACAATTAAGCATATATTCAAGATAGTGATCAAGAGGAATCTGGACAGATACCTAAAGTCTGTGTAGTAACAACCTCGTTGATCAGGCCTTGATCCACCAGGAGGCCTGGTCATGGACCGGGGCGCAGGGGCGTTGATCCCCGGAATACCCTGCAGGTAGACTCCAGGTAGGGCTGGCCACATACTTTGTATTAGGTGTGATCATCTCTGGCTGGAGTCTCTCGAAGAACGTGTAAAGTTAACCTTAAGATAGTTACCACGGTAGTCTTCCATGGGATGAAATTGCTCAGGAATCTGTAAACGAAATTGTAGTTTTAATGTGAAATTTTTTTTTTTAATTTTAACCAAATGAGAAAGAACCAAAAGGCACAACACCGTGACTGAGACAATATACAAATAACCCGCACATTGGAAAGAGAAACTTATGACGACCTTTCAGTCCGACCATTTAAGTCACATAAGTGTCTCAATTGTTCAATAAGTCACTTTAACATAAAAGAGTGACAAATGGTCCAAGTCGGACCGAAACATCGTCGTAAGCTTTTCTCTCTCCTGTTTGTGGGGTTATTTGTATGTTAGCCAGATCACTTGGAACAATCTGACGGGTAATGGAGTCTAGCGACTCTCTTGAAGGAGCCCACCACAGTTCTTTGTTTTTAAATAGTTTGTGTCAGAACCAACTGCAGAAAAAAGCCAGCGAGACTTGGTTCTGGCAAACGATTCTCTGATGGATAATCTTATAGGTTAATGAAGAGCTTGGAGAAAGTAATCACAAGTCTAGTTTTAATATCACACGAAATTACCTTAATAACGATATTAAGGTCCTTGGGTTTGGGGTTGCAGATCATATGTGACTCAGGGACTACCTGAGAGGTGACAACTAAGGTAACCTGACTGGGGACTCGTGAGTCCCCATAGACGCTGGTGATGGTTACCAATATATTTTGCAAAGCACTGTACAAGCTGGCCAATGTGTATATTTTCCTAATAGAATGGTGTTCATCGTGGAAGAAAACACAATAATCGCGTGACTGCAAATACCCAAGTGAAAATAGACAAAAACGTGAGCGCTTTCATGTTCTTCCACATTTGTCATCAGAGGATGTGTGTGTATGTGTAAACACATGAAAGAACTCGGGTTTTATTTCCTATTATCACTGTGGTATTTTTTAAGTGCTAAAAGAATATATTTATATTGAACACGACTGACCCAACAGGAACAAACAATAGATTCAAACACCTCTTGGGCGAGAAGAAAGACATTTACAGGAGAATCGAAAGTAGCGAGGATCACCTTATTGAACAATATATTCAGTTTAAGAGAGAAATAATTGAAATAAAAAAATGAACAAGGAAAATAAAAATAAAATGTGAAACTAAGGTCTGAATCTTAAAGGGATTATGTCAGGTGTATAGGAATAATATTACAGGGACAGGTAGACCCACCTAAATGTAACTCACATCAGCTGACTGTTAGTGACCAAGAAATGTGTAATATTTTTAAATCTTATTTCCTCTCTTTTTTTATACAATTTTTTTCACAGTTATTTATTGCTATTATTTTCTTTTTGTCTGGTCATCCGTATTATTATTATTATTATTATTTAATTATTGGTGGAAAGAATGGAAATGGTAGCGGTTATAGTAATGATGGTGGTGATGGTAACCATGATGCTGGTAGTAGTTGTAATATAATAATATTACTAATAAATAAATAATTATAATGATGATAGTAGTAGTAGGTGTTAGTGGTAGTGATAAGAATAAAAATAATAGTAATGTAGCGATAGTGCGGTAGTAGTAGTGATAGTAGTAATAGTAGAAGAGGTTGTGGGAGGTGCAGTAATATTAGTGTGACAGGTAACACAAGGCTTGACAGTGAAGGTGGCCCGTGGCCAGGACGGATGACATGTGTGGCCTTCAGTGTTGGCCATAACCAGCGACCCCCGTAGCAGCAGTTAGTTCACGGATATTCTCTCTCTCTCTCTCTCTCTCTCTCTCTCTCTCTCTCTCTCTCTCTCTCTCTCTCTCTCTCTCTCTCTCTCTCTCTCTCTCTCTCTCTCTCTCTCTCTCTCTCTCTCTCTCTCTCTCTGGCTGGTCTAGCAAGACCAACACAACACATTGGATGTAGTTGTTTGTCTCTTCATAACATCTGACAGAAATATCTGCACTCATCTCAGTTCTTGTATTTCCTCGTGTCAGTCACTGATGTTGACTTAAAGTGTTGCCAGTGGCTTTGTTTCCCCACCTCCACCTAGTACAGAAATATTTTTTTATAACACGGCCGTTTCCCACTGAGTCAGGGTGACCCGAGAAAGAAGAAACACTTTTATCATTACTCCATCACTGTGTTACTAGACGCGCACATACACTACAATTCAAAAACTGCAACACATTTCCAGCCGTCCCTCAGAGTGCAGGCACTGTACTTCCCACCTCCAGGACTCAAGTCCGGCTAGCTACTTTCCCCGAATCCCTTCATAAATGTTACCTTGCTCACACTCCAACACACAGAATTACTTATAGTGTTATATTGATGAGGGAAGCGTTGGATCCGTAAGGGTCATACAGCGCCAGGGAAAATGGAAGGCAATCATATTCGATCCTGGGAAATGGAGGGCAGCTTCAATTCTGTGGATCAAGAATCCTTCACCGTGTATACTGAATGGAATTTGGGGTTCCCCCCCCCCCCCCGAGTCTGAAGTTGTTTAATAACTTGATTAATGCAGTTGCAGAAATCAAGTATCAAGCTGGTATTGTCCATACAGGGCTCGTTGCTGATACATTCATTTAATTCCCATTTTTATTGAGACATTGAATGAAGTGAAAGAACCTGGTGGTAAATGTAACGGAGTGAGAGTCGTAATAACTAGTGACGAGGGAAGCAACTGAAGAAACTGAAAAAATATTTGAACTTGGAAGGCAAATTATTGATTGGGTTACTTGCTGTAAGTATCCAGGTATGTATGGAGGAAACAACACTGTGGTGTTATGTAATATATCGTGAGATTGTCTTATTAGACTAATGCCGCTGTAATCAGTGTCATGGTACAGAACCAACAGTATCGGTGTACGGTACCTGGTTATAGACTGCACTGATTCTACGCTTTTGACTCTTGCTAAAACAAGATTAAAATAAAACTTTAGCGCCAACATTTGTAACATGAGAATTTAGTTGACTCGACTCTGCAATATTATTTTATGTCACAAATTGATAAGCAGTTTGTGACATAAAAATGAGATTAAAATACACTTTTTAAAGAGAAGAATCGTATGAAAAATACTGAAAAAATATGTATGCAAATGACCTGAACTGTTAAGAATTGAACAATGAAGTCTTGTGAAATACTGGTAAGAGTGATTAAATCCTAAACGAGAAAGTCACATATATCTTCGATTGTGAAGACTGAACAGTTATTTTCAACACCTGAGGTGATGGAGGTCCGCTGAAGATATTGACTTATTGCAGAATACTATGACTGGGCACACCAGCTTATTCTTTTTAAATTTAGTAATATACACAGGAGAGGGGGTTACTAGCCCTTTGCTCCCGGCGTTTTAGTCGCCTCTTACGGCACGCATGGCTTACGAAGGAAGAATTCTTTTCCGCTTCTCTATGGAGTATTATTACTGTTGTTATTATTAAGAAGTGCTCAACCATATGGGCCATTATAGCACTATGGTTTAGTGATGTTGAAAGGTAAGGGTTAGTTCTGGTGCAGACTGAATATCAAAGTTTGTGTAATTCGTTTGTCTTTTCTTTATTATTTAACAAAAACTTAAGAGCGAGTCTTGTGTTGAAGATGGGACTTTCGTCGAGGAGGTCAGTTAGAGTAAGTGCATCAGGGCATTGCAGGTTCGCTCTGTGTAGAGATTCGCGAAGTCAGTGGCTCAACGTACTCTTCGCATGTGTTCTGCGCCTCTGGGTTACCGCGGTTACAAATCAAAAATCTCCTCAGACACCTTGAAGACTCTGCAAGACTGTGTATATCATCAGCCCAACCTAAAGTAGCCTCTCCCTAAATTGGTCAGTGTATTTCTGAAGAAAACAGAGTCGAATCTCCTTTCCCACATCCTTCCCGCTGTCCCTAATACCACACTCTTTCCTTCCCTCCCCCCCTCATACCTTTCCTCTCTACCCTCCATCCCCCCCCCCCCCCGAAAAAAATATTGAAGAGGCCGGCAAAACATTTCGATAGTTTAATTAACGCTGGAGGCCGGAGAATGAGCAAAGACTTATGTTCACCTACTTGTGTTCTCCTCTATGTATTCTATCATGTGTATGCTTTGTTTTCTGTGAGTGAGATCCAGTTCCCGCCCCCTTCAGTCTACCATTGTTGAGTGAGCTCCAGCTCCCGGCCTCCTTCCCTTCTCAGTCTTCCTGATCTCTTGGGTTTTGTTATGTTTACGTTTTAGCCCGTGTGTGGCGTTTGTGTTGTGTTGTTGTGTTACTGTCTCCGTGGGGAAGCGGATGGGAGACGGGGGAGTAGATGTACGTTACTCATATGAGGGGAACACGCCACCTTCACCCCTTTTCTACTTTTCCTTGCAGAACAGGCCGGCCTTCCCTCAGCCACACTTCCCATCCACGTTGACTAGCTTTTACCCCTTTCTTTTTTGTATATAGGCTAGCCTTCCTTTGCCCTTTCTCCTTTCCGCTGCACATAGGCCAGACTCCGTCCCCTTCCTTTAATGTAGACAACCTCTCTCCTCTCTTCCCCCTTCCCTCCCTCCCTCCCTCCCCCTCCCCCCGCTTACCTGGGGCTATAAGTGACCTTTTTCATTCTTGCTGTGAAGACAGTAATTAGTGTAGAGACTACTACTTGGCCGGGGACCGCTCCTTGGCTCGTTACTGCTACTTACTTGGTAACTGCTCCTTGGTCACTGTTACTTGGCTGGTCACTGTTCTTTGATTGATCACTGTTACTTGGCTGGTCACTGTTCTTTGATTGATCACTGTTCCTTGGTTGGTCACTGCTACTTGGATGGTTACTGCTCCTTGATTGATCACTGCTACTTGGATGGTTACTGCTCCTTGATTAATCACTGCTCCTTGCCTGGTCACTGCTTCTTGGATGGTCACTGCTCCTTGGATGGTCACTGCTCCTTGGATGATCACTGCTCCTTGGATGGTCACTGCTCCTTGGTTGATCACTGTTCCTTGATCGGTCATTATTCCTTGGCTAATCACTGCTCCTTGGCTGGTCACTGTTGGTCGTCAATGTTACCGAGTTGTACCTGCCGTCTTGCTTGCACGGGTCCAGTCACAACTCCTTCCCGCCTCCCCTTAACTCGGATCGACCCGCTTTACTAACTCCTAGTTTCCACGATTCAGTCGTACTTACCCTTGAAGCTGTGTATGACTTGCTTCCAACACTCACCCGAGGCTGAAAAACTTTGACCCAACACTGTGGTATCATGAGGTGTATCAACCTTATCGTAACAATCACGTGAGGGGGGGGGGGGTTGACCATGGCTGTTTTTTCTTTATCCATTGTACGATTTCGTCCAAATTTTTATCATAGACTCAGGGAGGCTGGAAGTATATGAGGAAATATAAGATTGTGCAATAAAGATCCAACACCAGCGAGCTCAAATGCTTAGTGCCCCAAGGCACTGTCCTGGCACCTCTGTTGTTTCTCATCTTCATAGCAGACAGATAAAAACACCCGGCACACTTTTGTATCATCATTTGCAGATGACACTTAAATAAGCATGAAAGTCACTACGGTAGAGGACACTGAAAAAGTACAGGAAGACATAAATAGGGTTTTCCAGTGGGCAGTGGAGAACAACATGACGTTCAATGGTGACAAGTTCCAGCTGCTTAGGTATGGAAAGAATGAAGAAGTGAAAAGGAGCACTATATACAAAACTCAAGAGGGTCACCAAATAGAACGTAAGGAACACGTAAAAGACCTAGGAATAATTATGTCAGCGGACCTTTCTTTTAAAGACCATAACAAGACAAATATCGCGACAGTCGGGAAGATGACTGGGTGGATATTGAGAACTTTCAAAACAAGGGAAATAATGCCGATGGTGACACTCTTCAAATCGCTAGTGCTCCCTCACTTTGAATATTGCTCATTGCTGATGGCCTCATTCAAAGCAGGAGAAATATCGGAGCTGGAACAAATACAGAGATCGTTTATGGCTCACATTGAGCCTATAAAGCACCTAAACTACTGGGACGCCTGCAAGTCTTGAACATGTATCCATTGGAGCAGAGGAGAGATACATGATAATATATACCTGGAAAATACTCGAGGGCCTGGTCCCAAATCTGCACACTGCCATAACAACATACTGGAGTGAGATATGGAAGGAAGCGTAAAATAAACCCAGTGAGGAGCAGCGATGCGGTGGGGACAATAAGGGAACACTGTATCAACATCCGGGGTTTCAGACTATTCAACATCTTACCAGAAGATAGGAGAAACACGGCTGGAACAAGCGTAGAAGCCTTCAAGAAGAAACTGGACAAGTATCTTCACCAGGTGCCAGATCAACCAGGCTGTGACGGATATGTAGAGCAGCGGGCCTCCATCAGCAACAGCCTGGTTGACCAGGCAAGCACCAGACGAGCCTAGTCCATGGCCGGGCTCAGAGAGTAGATAAACTCTCAAAACTCTTCAAAGGTATATCAAAGGTAAGGTTGTAGGCCTACCGCAACTGATGACGTCATCACATTGTTTACTATAATTGCGATAATTCCAATTTTTTTTTTTTTTTGGGGGGGGGGGAGTAATGTTAACTCGTATCCCAATTTTTTTTTAGATTTTTACTTAGGCCGTAACTTATGGTTACAGTACTGAGGTTTCACAAGGTTGCTGCGTTAAGCTTGACGCAACACTGAGGGATCACAATCTGCGTTAACCTTGACGCAACACTGAGGGATCACAATCTGCGTTAACCTTGACGCAACACTGAGGGATCACAATCTGCGTTAACCTTGACGCAACACTGAGGGATCACAATCTGCGTTAACATTGACGCAACACTGAGGGATCACAATCTGCGTTAACATTGACGCAACACTGAGGGATCACAATCTGCGTTAACATTGACGCAACACTGAGGGATCACAATCTGCGTTAACCTTGACGCAACACTGAGTTATCATAACCTGTGTTAACATTGACGCAACACTGAGGTCAACAGAGTTAAATCGGAGGCTGCCATAGTGAAGAGCTCTGTTCCACAAGGCACAGTACTCGCCCCCATCTTATTCCTTATCCTCATATCAGACATAAACAGAGATATACACCACAGCACCGTATCATCCTTTGCGGATGATACTAGGATCTGCATGAGGCTGTCATCTGCTGAGGACGCGGTTTACCTCCAAGAAGATATAAACAAAGTTTTCCAGTGGGCAACGGTAAACAATATGATGTTCAATGAGGACAAAATCCAACTACTCCGTTATGGAAAACTGGAGGAGATAATAACTAGAACAGAGTATACTACTGACTCCGGCCATACAATAGAGCGGAAAAATAATGTAAGGGACAAATTCCAACTACTCCGTTATGGAAAACTGGAGGAGATAATAACTAGAACAGAGTATACTACTGACTCCGGCCATACAATAGAGCGGAAAAATAATGTAAGGGACCTGGGAGTAGTAATGTCTGAGGATCTCACTTTCAAGGATCACAACAGTGCCACGATCGCACGTGCAAAGAAAATGATAGGATGGATAATGAGAACTTTCAAAACGAGAGATGCCAAGCCCATGATGATCCTTTTCAAATCACTTGTTCTCTCTAGGCTGGAATACTGCTGTACATTAACATCTCCATTCAAAGCAGGTGAAATCGCAGATCTAGAGAGTGTACAGAGATCCTTTACTGCACGTATAAGTTCTGTCAAGCACCTTAACTACTGGGAACGCTTGGAAGCACTTGACTTGTACTCGTTGGAACGCAGGAGGGAGAGATATATCATAATCTACACTTGGAAAATCTTGGAAGGAATGGTCCCAAATCTGCACACAGAAATCACTCCCTACGAAAGTAAAAGACTGGGCAGGCGATGCAAAATGCCGCCAATAAAAAGTAGGGGCGCCATTGGTACACTAAGAGAAAACACCATAAGTGTCCGGGGCCCAAAACTGTTCAACAGCCTCCCATCAAGCATTAGGGGAATTGCCAATAAACCCCTGGCTGCCTTCAAGAGAGAGCTGGACAGATACCTAAAGTCAGTGCCGGATCAGCCGGGCTGTGGCTCGTACGTTGGACTGCGTGCGGCCAGCAGTAGCAGCCTAGTTGATCAGGCCCTGATCCATCGGGAGGCCTGGTCATGGACCGGGCCGCGGGGGCGTTGATCCCCGGAATAACCTCCAGCTAACCTCCAGGTATCATAACCTGCGTTAACATTGACGCAACACTGAGGTATCATAACCTGCGTTAACATTGACGCAACACTGAGGTATCATAACCTGCGTTAACATTGACGCAACACTGAGGTATCATAACCTGCGTTAACATTGACGCAACACTGAGGTATCATAACCTGCGTTAACATTGACGCAACACTGAGGTATCATAACCTGCGTTAACATTGACGCAACACTGAGGTATCATAACCTGCGTTAACATTGACGCAACACCTGCTAAAATCTGGCTATCATAATGACCCCGTCTCTCTGGTGTATAAACAAATGAAAAATATTCATTAAAAAATAGAGAGAGAGAGAGAGAGAGAGAGAGAGAGAGTAACCCTCCCCCAGTCCCCCAGGGGACAGTGCTAATATAGTGCTGGTTATGGCGTCTTCAAAGAGAGGGGCCAACTTGAGCCCCGGGGAGAAAAAGCGACAAACTTGTTGACAAAATTGACACAGTGCCTCCTTCCTTCTCCCCCTCCCCCTCCCTTCCCCCCTCCCCCTCCCTTCCCCCCTCCCCCTCTTTTTTTTTTTGGTCGTGTGCAAGTTAGTTGGTTCGAGTTGAGGCCTTGATTGATGCTATTTTTTTTTTTTTTGTATTCCTGACAGCGTGGAGTTATTGATATGAATTTGGGGAAGAGTGAAAGAGAGGGGAAGGAAGGAGAGGGAGGGGAAGGAAAGAGAGGGAGGGGAAGGAAAGAGAGGGAGGGGCGAATTTTGAGATCAAAATGCTGAAAAAAGTGAAGGGGGGAATGTATGGATGTATAAGCTATGTATGTTAGGTTCACTTATTGGTAGAGAGAGAGAGAGAGAGAGAGAGAGAGAGAGAGAGAGAGAGAGAGAGAGAGAGAGAGAGAGAGAGAGAGAGAGAGAGAGAGAGAGAGAGAGAAGCACTGTGAAGGAGTGTAAAGGCGACCTTGTGTTGCAGGGGAGTGAGGCCGGACACCACTTGTCTCTCTCTCAGCAAAAGGCAATAAGTGCGTCGTTGTCGATGGTGGCAGGGAGGAGAGGCAACAGGGTGGCAGGGAGGAGAACCGGCAGGGAGGAAAAACAGCAGGTTAACAAGTAGGAACAGCAGGGTGGTAGGGAGGAGGGATGGCAGGGAGGAGGGGGCAACAGGGTGGCAAGGAGGAGGGATCAACGGGGTGGCAGGGAGGAAGGGGGCACAGGATGATGGTGGTGGTGGAGGTGATAATGGGGAGGTGAGGCTTACCTGTTCAGGTAAGGTGAAAAATATGGCTGCGGGTGGACACTGATCCTTGAGGGACCCCGCAAGTGACATTTCTCAATGAGAATATGTATTCTAATCATCGCATCTTCCCCTCAAACAGAAAATATCTCACCAGTACAGTAATTTGCCTCGGATTCCCAGTGCATTTTCTAGTTTTCACATTAATCTTTCGTACCATAAGGAACTGTATCGTTGGGAACTGTATCGTAAGGAACGCTGTCGAAGGGAGTCCAGATGTGCTCTTGGTAACCCTTTTTGAGCCTAGTTGCTAGGCCTCTTGTTATTACAGTTGATTTGGTGCTATCCAAGCGGTGTCAGTGATTAGGCTTCGGAGGCTACGTTACTTTATTTGGGCTCTTGGTACACAGGCAGTGTGTTTAAAGTGCCCAGGCCCAGGAGGGCCATGCCCAGGACAGAGTAGATCTTGTTTCCTGAGTGACATCGGCTGCCTGAGTGAGACAGGGTAAGGGTGGTGCGGGCTGAGCTGGGTAGGCCTATAGGTGGCAGTACCAGCATGGCGCGAAATATGAATCCAGCTGGGCATACATTGTGTATCCATATGCTCTTGCTCTACCATCCACAGGATGGGTATGGGGTGTACAATAAACTAGCCGCTTCGGCGGCAAAATCTAAATATAAATGAACGTAATCCAAACATCCCTTGCTTGTAGAATTTATATGAGAGAGTCGTAGTACGCCAGTAGATTCCTGACTGGACAAGTTGGTGGGTGGGAATTGTTGGTTTAGAAAAGGACTTGATGCTGAAAATGGTATAAAATACCGACAAGTTAAAGATTAAAACACATGTGCAACAGTTGGGTATCTTTATTAATGAAACGTTTGGCCTACACAGTAAGCTTCTTCAGTCAAACACAGAGGAAGTTGGTGTAGTAGTGAAATAAAGATGATGTAATCTGTCCATCAACCTTGGAGAAAATTGGTCAGTCCCTCAGCCTGGAGAAGAGTTCAACTCCGTGGAGCTGAACTCTTCTCCAGAGAAGGACATGCATGTAGATGTGGGTGGGTGTGAGTTAGACCTGATAGCTTGTGCTAACAGGTCGGTTGCCGTGTTCCTCCCTTAAGTCAGTGTGACCTGACCTGACTAGGTTGGGTGCATTGGCTTAAGCCGGTAGGGACTTGGACCTGCCTCGCATGGGCCAGTAGGCCTTCTGCAGTGTTCCTTCGTTCTTATGTTCTTATGTTCTTAAAAGAGAGAAGCTTACGACTACGTTTCGGTCCGACTTGGACCATTTACAAAGTCACACTAACCAGAAGTAAAGCAGGACGGCTATATATAGGCAGGAGAGGTGGTGGTGGTGGTAGTAGTAGTAGTAGTAGTAGTAGTAGTAGTAGTACAAGAATGGTATATAATACCGATAAGATGAAATTAAGACACATGCGCAACACCCGGGCATCCCTATCCCCATGCATAGTTTGGCCCAGTAGGCCTACAACAGTGTTCCTCCACTTTTATGTTCTTAGATCATAACCTATTACCTAGTAGTTCTCGGGCGATATGTGCCCCTTACGAATTTAGCGCTTCCACGGGAATATTATAATAATAAAATTGATTAATAATAATAATATTTAACAGTGAGTTAAGTCTTTAGTGTAAAGGGCCTTCCCTATCATCTTTTTCATAATATTGGTGCAAATGGTAGAAATGTAGAGGGCAGGTAGATAATCTGTTGTACACAGATAACTGGTACATAGGATGGAGGAGCTTATGACGACGTGTCGGTCCAACTTGGTCCATTTACACACTAACAGAAAAGATTAAGGAAGCTAATATGTATAGGCGAGCGGGAAGAGGGAGTAGTGGAAATAGTTGTAGTGGTAGGTAGTGCAAGTAGTGGTAGTGGTGTACAATGCCGTCCTTCTAGCTGGTTAGATGGCTTTGTAGTGGTCTTGCTGGCACCAACTGCCTGGTTAATCAGGGAGTTGGGGGAAGCCTTGCCTCATGCCGGGCTGAGGGACTAGGAAAACTGTGGAAACTGGTAACGGAATGTGTGAGCCAGGCACCTGTTTGAGGCCAGGTGGTGGAGCAGGTGTAGGGAGGTTCCTCTGACATTGTGAGAGTCACCTCTTGAGGCCAGGTGGTGAAGTAGGTGTAGGGAGGTACCTCTGACCCTGTGAGAGTCACCTCTTGAGGCCAGGTGGTGAAGTAGGTGTAGGGAGGTACCTCTGACCCTGTGAGAGTCACCTCTTGAGGCCAGGTGGTGGAGCAGGTGTAGGGAGGTACCTCTGACATTGTGAGAGTCACCTCTTGAGGCCAGGTGGTGAAGTAGGTGTAGGGAGGTACCTCTGACCCTGTGAGAGTCACCTCTTGAGGCCAGGTGGTGAAGTAGGTGTAGGGAGGTACCTCTGACCCTGTGAGAGTCACCTCTTGAGGCCAGGTGGTGAAGTAGGTGTAGGGAGGTACCTCCGACCCTGTGAGAGTCACCTGTTGAGGCCAGGTGGTAGAGTAGGTGTAGGGAGGTACCTCTGACCCTAAGGTGGAGTGGTGGTGGACAGCATCTTTGACCTCGTAGTGTTGATGTTTACCAGGACCTCCAGGACCTGCCTGCCTCCCTCCCTCCCTCCCTCCCTCCCTCCCTCCCTCCCTTCCTCCCTTCCTCCCTCCCTGCCTTGTCTGCCTGCCTTGTCTGCCTGCCTGTCTCCCTGCATGCCTGCCTGCCTTGTCTGCCTGCCTTGTTTGCCTGCCTTGCCTGCCTCCCTCCCTCCCTCCCTCCCTGCCTCCCTCCCTACCTGCCTCCCTCCCTCCCTCCCTCCCTCCCTCCCTCCCTCCCTCCCTGCCTGCCTGCCTGCCTGCCTCCCTCCCTCCCTCCCTGTCTGCCTGCCTGCCTGCCTGTCTGGCTGACTGTCTGCCTGCCTCCCTCCCTGCCTCCCTCCCTCCCTCCCTCCCTGCCTTGTCTGCCTGCCTTGTCTGCCTGCCTGTCTCCCTGCATGTCTGCCTGCCTTGTCTGCCTGCCTCCCTCCCTCCCTCCCTCCCTCCCTCCCTCCCTGCCTGCCTGCCTGCCTGCCTGCCTCCCTCCCTCCCTGTCTGCCTGCCTGCCTCCCTGCCTGCCTGCCTGCCTGCCTGCCTGCCTGCCTGCCTCCCTCCCTCCCTCCCTGTCTGCCTGCCTGTCTCCCTGCATGCCAGTCTGCCTGCCTTATCTGCCTGCCTGCCTGCCTGCCTGCCTGCCTGCCTGCCTGCCTGCCTGCCTGCTTCCCTCCCTGCCTCCCTCCCTCCCTCCCTCCCAACACGTGGCTTCTCTCTCCTATATAATGAGGTATCGTGTGTGGCGCGGGCCACGGGCGTGCATATAAATAGCGTGGGCGTGTGGCGCGATCCACGAGCGTGCATATATAGCATGGGCGTGTATGGGCAGTGTGGGCGTGAAGCAGTGAGCCCGGGGTATAACAAAGGTAGTGGGGAAGGAATCCTTGGCTAGCCTGTCTGGGTGGGGTCCACGCTGCCCCCTCCTCCCCCTACAAGGTTACTCCTTTCTGCTTCTCCTCCTTGTTGCCTTAGTGTTTCACGGCGAGGCTCCCTGCACCTGCCTGCACCTCCTCACACTCCACGCTGCCTGAGCACCCTGCACGGGTAACACCTCCCCTGGGTTGCATCGCTCAGGAGTTGGTTGTTAGGAAGGGAAGGAGTGGCAGGTGGCAGGCGGGTGTTGGCGTTAGGTGTGGAGAATAATGGTGGGGTGAGGGGTCAGTGGTGGGGTGATGGAGTCACGGAGGGGGGAAGGAGGGGAGGTAGTGGAGGGGTTGGAGTCACGGGGATGGAGGAGCAAGGAAGAGGGGGAGGGGGGGTTGGAAAACCTACTAACAACTCCCTCTCATATTCTTCTCGCGACCCCAAATATTATGAATATCATAAGGACAGGTGTGTATGTGGGGGGATACCAGGTGTGTATGTGGGGGGATACCAGGTGTGTATGTGGGGGAATACCAGTTGTGTATGTGGGGGGATACCAGTTGTGTACGTGGGGATACCAGGTGTGTATGTGGGGGGATACCAGGTGTGTATGTGGGGGGATACCAGGTGTGTATGTGGGGGATACCAGGTGTGTATGAGGGGGGATACCAGGTGTATGTGGGGGACACCAGGGGTGTATGGGGGATACCAGGGGTATACCAGGTGTGTATGTGGGGGATACCAGGCGTGTATGTGGGGGATGCCAGGTGTGCATGTGGGGGATACCAGATGTGTATGTGGAGGGACACCAGGTGTGTATGTGAGGAGAATACCAGGTGTGTATATGTGGAGAATACCAGGTGTGTATGTGGGGGATACCAGGTGTGCATGTGAGGGTATACCAGGTGTGTATGTGGGGGATACCAGGTGTGTATGTGAGGGATACCAGGTGTATGTGGGGGACGCCAGGGGTGTATGGGGGATACCAGGGGTGTATGTGGGGGTATACCAGGTGTGTATGTGGGGGATACCAGGCGTGTATGTGGGGGAATACCAGGCGTGTATGTGGGGGAATACTAGGAGTGTATGTGGGGGAATACCAGGTGTGTATGTGAGGAGAATACCAGGTGTGTATATGTGGAGAATACCAGGTGTGTATGTGAGGGAATACTAGGTGTGTATGTGAGGAGAATACCAGGTGTGTATATGTGGAGAGTACCAGGTGTGTATGTGTGGGAATACCAGGTGTGTATGTGGGGGAATACTAGGTGTGTATGTGGGGGGATACTAGGTGTGTATGTGGGGGGATACCAGGTGTGTTTGTGGGGGAATACCAGGTGTGTATGTGGGGGATACCAGGTGTGTATGTGAGGAGAATACCAGGTGTGTATATGTGGAGAATACCAGGTGTGTATGTGTGGGAATACCAGGTGTGTATGTGGGGGAATACTAGGTGTGTATGTGAGGAGAATACCAGGTGTGTATATGTGGAGAGTACCAGGTGTGTATATGTGGGAATACCAGGTGTGTATGTGGGGGAATACTAGGTGTGTATGTGGGGGAATACCAGGTGTGTATGTGGGGTAAAATACCAGGTGTGTATGTGGGGGTAAATACCAAGTGTGTATGTGGGAGGAAATACTGAGTGTGTATGTGGGGGGATACTAGGTGTGTATGTGGGGGGATACCAGGTGTGTTTGTGGGGGAATACCAGGTGTGTATGTAGGGGGATACCAGGTATGTATGTGGGGGATACCAGGTGTGTATGTGGGGGATACTAGGTGTGTATGTGGGGGATACCAGGTGTGTATGTGAGGAGTATACCAGGTGTGTATGTGGGGGAATACCAGGTGTGTATGTGGGGGATACCAGGTGTGTATGTGAGGGTATACCAGGTGTGTATGTAGGGGATATCAGGTGTGTATGTGGGGGGATATCAGGTGTATGTGGGGACACCAGGGGTGTATGGGGGATACCAGGGGTGTATGTGGGGGTATACCAGGTGTGTATGTGGGGGATACCAGGCGTGTATGTGGGGGATACCAGGTGTGTATGTTGAGGGATACCAGGTGTGTATGTGGGGGGATACAAGGTATGTGGGGGGATACCAGGTATGTGGGGGGATACCAGGTGTGTATGTGAAGGATATACCAGGTGTGTATGTGGGGGAATACCAGGTGTGTATGTGGGGGGATACCAGGTGTGTATGTGAGGGTTTACCAGGTGTGTATGTGAGGGATACAAGGTGTGTATGTGGGGGGATACCAGGTGTGTATGTGAGGGATATACTAGGTGTGTATGTGAGGGATATACCAGGTGTGTATGTGGGGGAATACCAGGTGTGTATGTGGGGGGATACCAGGTGTGTATGTGAGGGATACAAGGTGTGTATGTGGGGGGATACCAGGTGTATGTGCGGGATACCAGGTGTTTATGTGGGGGTATACCAGGTGTGTATGTGGGGGATACCAGGAGTGTATGTGGGGGGATACCAGGAGTGTATGTGGGGGATGCCAGTTGTGCATGTGGGGGGATACCAGGTGTGTATGTGGAGGGATACCAGGTGTGTATGGGGGATACCAGGTGTGCATGAGGGGGTATACCAGGTGTGTATGTGTGGGAATACCAGGTGTGTATGTGGGGGAATACCAGGTGTGTATGTGGGGGGATACCAGGTGTGTATGTGAGGGATATACCAGGTGTGTATGTGAGGGATATACCAGGTGTGTATGTGGGGAAATACCAGGTGTGTATGTGGGGGATACCAGGTGTGTATGTGAGGGTTTACCAGGTGTGTATGTGAGGGATACAAGGTGTGTATGTGGGGGGATACCAGGTGTATGTGGGGGATACCAGGGATGTATGGGGGATACCAGGGGTATATGTGGGGGTATACCAGGTGTGTATGTGGGGGATACCAGGAGTGTATGTGGGGGGATACCAGGAGTGTATGTGGGGGATGCCAGTTGTGTATGTGTGGGAATACCAGGTGTGTATGTGGAGGGATACCAGGTGTGTATGGGGGATACCAGGTGTGCATGAGGGGGTATACCAGGTGTGTATGTGTGGGAATACCAGGTGTGTATGTGTGGGAATACCAGGTGTGTATGTGGGGGAATACCAGGTGTGTATGTGTGGAAATACCAAGTGTGTATGTGGGGGAATACTAGGTGTGTATGTGGGGGAATACTAGGTGTGTATATGTGGAGAATACCAGGTGTGTATATGTGGAGAATAGCAGGTGTGTATGTGTGGGACCACCAGGTGTGTATGTGGGGGACCACCATGTGTGTATGCGTGGGACCACCAGGTGTGTATGTGGGGGAATACTAGGTGTGTATGTGAGGAGAATTCCAGGTGTGTATATGTGGAGAATACCAGGTGTGTATGTGTGCGACCACCAGGTGTGTATGTGGGGGAATACTATGTGTGTATGTGAGGAGGATTCCAGGTGTGTATATGTGGGGGAATACCAGGTGTGTATGTGTGGGAATATCAGGTGTGTATGTGGGGGAATACTAGGTGTGTATGTGGGGGAATACTAGGTGTGTATATGTGGAGAATACCAGGTGTGTATATGTGGAGAATAGCAGGTGTGTATGTGTGGGACCACCAGGTGTGTATGTGGGGGACCACCATGTGTGTATGTGTGGGACCACCAGGTGTGTATGTGGGGGAATACTAGGTGTGTATGTGAGGAGAATTCCAGGTGTGTATATGTGGAGAATACCAGGTGTGTATGTGTGGGACCACCAGGTGTGTATGTGGGGGAATACTATGTGTGTATGTGAGGAGAATTCCAGGTGTGTATATGTGGGGGAATACCAGGTGTGTATGTGTGGGAATATCAGGTGTGTATGTGGGGGAATACTAGGTGTGTATTTGGGGGAATACTAGGTGTGTATATGTGGAGAATACCAGGTGTGTATGTGGGAGTAAAATACCAGGTGTGTATGTGGGGGAAAATACCAGTTGTGTATGTGGGAGTAAATATCAAGTGTGTATGTGGGAGGAAATGCCGAGTGTGTATGTGGGGGAATACTAGGTGTGTATGTGGGGGATACCAGGTGTGTATGTGGGGGGAATACCAGGTGTGTATTTGGGGGTTTGAATACCAGGTGTATATGTGGGGGTAAATACCAAGTGTGTATGTGGGAGGAAATACCGAGTGTGTATGTGGGGGGAATACCAGGTGTGTATGTGGGGGTAAATACCAAGTGGGTATGTGGGAGGAAATACCGAGTGTGTATGTGGGGGAATACCAGGTGTGTATGTGGGGGTTTGAATACCAGGTGTATATGTGGGGTGTTGGAATACCAGGTGTGTATGTGGGGGTTGGAATGCCAGGGGTGTATGTGGGGGTTGGAATACCAGGTGTATATGTGAGGTGTTGGAATACCAGGTGTGCATTTGGGGGTTGGAATACCAGGTGTGTATGTGGGGGTTTGAATACCAGGTGTATATGTGGGGTGTTGGAATACCAGGTGTGTATGTGGGGGTTCGAATACCAGGTGTGTATGTGGGGGTTCGAATACCAGGTGTGTATGTGGGGGTTGGAATGCCAGGGGTGTATGTGGGGGTTGGAATACCAGGTGTATATGTGGGGTGTTGGAATACCAGGTGTGTATGTGGGGGTTGGAATGCCAGGGGTGTATGTGGGGGTTGGAATACCAGGTGTATATGTGGGGTGTTGGAATACCAGGTGTGTATGTGGGGGTTCGAATACCAGGTGTGTATGTGGGGGAGGAGAAATATAGAGGGAGTGGTGATGAGAGGTGAGGTGCTACAGTGTGTGTCCGGGAATATATTGACTGAATGATCCTTCTTGTTGGAGGCTCCACCAGCCTCTGTTGCATCCACTCATACTTGTTCTTACTAACATTATTCTCTTCTCCACTCCCTGCCACTGTTCTCCACTCTCTGCCACTGTTCGCCACTCCCTGCCACTGTTCTCCACTCCCTGCCACTGTTCTCCACTCCCTGCCACTGTTCGCCACTCCCTGCCACTGTTCTCCACTCCCTGCCACTGTTCTCCACTCTCTGCCACTGTTCGCCACTCCCTGCCACTGTTCTCCACTCCCTGCCACTGTTCTCCACTCCCTGCCACTGTTCTCCACTCCCTGCCACTGTTCTCCACTCTCTGCCACTGTTCGCCACTCCCTGCCACTGTTCTCCACTCCCTGCCACTGTTCTCCACTCCCTGCCACTGTTCTCCACTCCCTGCCACTGTTCTCCACTCTCTGCCACTGGTCTCCAATCACTGCCACTGTTCTCCACTCTCTGCCACTGTTCTCCACTCTCTGCCACTGTTCTCCACTCTCTGCCACTGTTCTCCACTCCCTGCCACTGTTCTCCACTCCCTGCCACTGTTCTCCACTACCTGCCACTGTTCTCCACTCTCTGCCACTGTTCTCCACTCTCTGCCACTGTTCTCCACTCTCTGCCACTGTTCTCCACTCCCTGCCACTGTTCTCCACTCCCTGCCACTGTTCTCCACTCCCTGCCACTGTTCTCCACTCTCTGCCACTGTTCTCCACTCCCTGCCACTGTTCTGAACTCTCTGCCACTGTTCTCCACTGCCTGCCACTGTTCTCCACTCTCTGCCACTGTTCTCCAATCAGTGCCACAGTGCTCCAATCAGTGCCACTGTTCTCCACTCTCTGCCACTGTTCTCCACTCCCTGCCACTGTTCTCCACTCCCTGCCACTGTTCTCCACTCTGCCACTGTTCTCCACTCTCTGCCACTGTTCTCCACTCCTTGCCACTGTTCTCCACTCTCTGCCACTGTTCTCCACTCCCTGCCACTGTTCTCCACTCCCTGCCACTGTTCTCCGCTCCCTGCCACTGTTCTCCACTCCATGCCACTGTTCTCCACTCTCTGCCACTTTTCTCCACTCTCTGCCACTGTTCTCCACTCCCTGCCACTGTTCTCCACTCTCTGCCACTGTTCTCCACTCCCTGCTACTGTTCTCCACTCCCTGCCACTGTTCTCCACTCTCTGCCACTGTTCTCCACTCCCTGCTACTGTTCTCCACTCCTTGCCACTGTTCTCCACTCCCTGCCACTGTTCTCCACTCCCTGGAACTGTTCTCCACTCTGCCACTGTTCTCCACTCCCTACCACTGTTCTCCACTCTCTGCCACTGTTCGCCACTCCCTACCACTGCTCTCCACTCCCTGCCACTGTTCTCCACTCCCTGCCACTGTTCTCCACTCCCTGCCACTGTTCTCAACTCTCTGCCACTGTTCTCCACTGCCTGCCACTGTTCTCCACTCTGCCACTGTTCTCCACTCAGTGCCACTGTTCTCCACTCTCTGCCACTGTTCTCCACTCCCTGCCACTGTTCTCCACTCCCTGCCACTGTTCTCCACTCTCTGCCACTGTTCTCCACTCTCTGCCACTGTTCTCCACTCTCTGCCACTGTTCTCCACTCCCTGCCACTGTTCTCCACTCAGTGCCACTGTTCTCCACTCCCTGCCACTGTTCTCAACTCTCTGCCACTGTTCTCCACTGCCTGCCACTGTTCTCCACTCTGCCACTGTTCTCCACTCAGTGCCACTGTTCTCCACTCTCTGCCACTGTTCTCCATTCCCTGCCACTGTTCTCCACTCCCTGCCACTGTTCTCCACTCTCTGCCACTGTTCTCCACTCTCTGCCACTGTTCTCCACTCTGCCACTGTTCTCCACTCCCTGCCACTGTTCTCCACTCTGCCACTGTTCTCCACTGTCTGCCACTGTTCTCCACTCCTTGCCACTGTTCTCCACTCTCTGCCACTGTTCTCCACTCCCTGCCACTGTTCTCCACTCCCTGCCACTGTTCTCCGCTCCCTGCCACTGTTCTCCACTCCATGCCACTGTTCTCCACTCTCTGCCACTGTTCTCCACTCTCTGCCACTGTTCTCCACTCCCTGCCACTGTTCTCCACTCTCTGCCACTGTTCTCCACTCCCTGCTACTGTTCTCCACTCCCTGCCACTGTTCTCCACTCTCTGCCACTGTTCTCCACTCCCTGCTACTGTTCTCCACTCCTTGCCACTGTTCTCCACTCCCTGCCACTGTTCTCCACTCCCTGCCACTGTTCTCCACTCTCTGCCACTGTTCTCCACTCCCTACCACTGTTCTCCACTCTCTGCCACTGTTCGCCACTCCCTACCACTGCTCTCCACTCCCTGCCACTGTTATCCACTCCCTGCCACTGTTCCCCACTCCCTGCCACTGTTCTCAACTCTCTGCCACTGTTCTCCACTGCCTGCCACTGTTCTCCACTCTGCCACTGTTCTCCACTCAGTGCCACTGTTCTCAACTCTCTGCCACTGTTCTCCACTCCCTGCCACTGTTCTCCACTCCCTGCCACTGTTCTCCACTCTCTGCCACTGTTCTCCACTCTCTGCCACTGTTCTCCACTCTGCCACTGTTCTCCACTCCCTGCCACTGTTCTCCACTCTCTGCCACTGTTCTCCACTCCCTGCTACTGTTCTCCACTCCCTGCCACTGTTCTCCACTCTCTGCCACTGTTCTCCACTCTCTGCTACTGTTCTCCACTCCCTGCCACTGTTCTCCACTCCCTGCCACTGTTCTCCACTCCCTGCCACTGTTCTCCACTCTCTGCCACTGTTCTCCACTCCCTACCACTGTTCTCCACTCTCTGCCACTGTTCTCCACTCCCTACCAATGCTCTCCACTCCCTGCCACTGTTCTCCACTCCCTGCCACTGTTCTCCACTCCCTGTCACTGTTCTCCACTGCCTGCCACTGTTCTCCACTCTCTGCCACTGTTCTCCACTCCCTACCACTGTTCTCCACTCTCTGCCACTGTTCTCCACTCCCTACCACTGCTCTCCACTCCCTGCCACTGTTCTCCACTGCCTGCCACTGTTCTCCACTCTCTGCCACTGTTCTCCACTCAGTGCCACTCTTCTCCACTCTCTGCCACTGTTCTCCACTCCCTGCCACTGTTCTCCACTCCCTGCCACTGTTCTCCACTCCCTGCCACTGTTCTCCACTCCCTGCCACTGTTCTCCACTCCCTACCACTGTTCGCCACTCCCTGCTACTGTTCTCCACTCCCTGCTACTGTTCTCCACGCCCTGCCACTGTTCTCCACTCCCTGCTGCTGTTCTCCACTCCCTACCACTGTTCTCCACTCCCTGCTACTCTTCTCCTCTCCCTATCACTGTTCTCCACTCCCTACTACTGTTCTCCACTTCCTGCTACTGTTCTCCTCTCCGTGCTACTGTTCTCCACTCCCTGCCACTGTTCTGCACTCCCTGCTGCTGTTCTCCACTCCCTGCCACGGTTCTCCACTCCCTGCCACTGTTCTCCACTCCCTGCCACTGTTCTCCACTCCCTGCCTCTGTTCCCCACTCCCTGCCACGGTTCTCCACTCCCTGCCACTGTTCTCCACTCCCTGGCACTGTTCTCCAATCCCTGCCACTGTTCTCCACTCCCTGCTGCTGTTCTCCACTCCCGGCCACGGTTCTCCACTCCCTGCCACTGTTCTCCACTCCCTGCCACTGTTATCCACTCCCTGCTACTGTTCTCCACTCCCTGCCACGGTTCTCCACTCCCTGCCACTGTTCTCCACTCCCTGCCACTGTTCTCCACTCCCTGCTATTGTTCTCCACTCCCTGCCACGGTTCTCCACTCCCTGCCACTGTTCTCCACTCCCTGCCACGGTTCTCCACTCCCTGCCACTGTTCTCTACTCCGTGCTGCTGTTCTCCACTCCCTGATACTGTTTTCCACTCCCTGCCACTGTTCTCCACTCCCTGCCACTGTTCTCCACTCCCTGCCACTGTTCTCCACTCCCTGCCACTGTTCTCCACTCCCTGCCACTGTTCTCCACTCCCTGCGACTGTTCTCCACTCCGTGCTACTGTTCTCCACTCCCTGCCACTGTTCTCCACTCCCTGCCACTGTTCTCCACTCCCTGCCACTGTTCTCCACTCCCTGCCACTGTTCTCCACTCCCTGCCACTGTTCTCCACTCCCTGCCACTGTTCTCCACTCCCTGCCACTGTTCTCCACTCCGTGCCACTGTTCTCCTTTCCGTGCCACTGTTCTCCACTCCCTGCTACTGTTCTCCACTCCCTGCTACTGTTCCCCACTCCGTGCTGCTGTTCTCCACTCCCTGCCACTGTTCTCCACTCCCTGCTACTGTTCTCCACTCCCTGCGACTGTTCTCCACTCCGTGCTACTGTTCTCCACTCCATGCCACTGTTCTCCACTCCCTGCCACTGTTCTCCACTCCCTGCCACTGTTCTCCACTCCCTGCCACTGTTCTCCACTCCCTGCCACTGTTCTCCACTCTCTGCCACTGTTCTCCACTCCCTGCCACTGTTCTCCACTCCGTGCCACTGTTCTCCACTCCCTGCCACTGTTCTCCACTCCGTGCCACTGTTCTCCACTCCCTGCCACTGTTCTCCACTCTCTGCCACTGTTCTCCACTCCCTGCCACTGTTCTCCACTCCCTGCCACTGTTCTCCACTCCCTGCCACTGTTCTCCACTCCCTGCCACTGTTCTCCACTCCCTGCGACTGTTCTCCACTCCGTGCTACTGTTCTCCACTCCCTGCCACTGTTCTCCACTCCCTGCCACTGTTCTCCACTCCCTGCCACTGTTCTCCACTCCCTGCCACTGTTCTCCACTCCCTGCCACTGTTCTCCACTCCCTGCCACTGTTCTCCACTCCGTGCCACTGTTCTCCACTCCGTGCCACTGTTCTCCACTCCCTGCTACTGTTCTCCACTCCCTGCTACTGTTCCCCACTCCGTGCTGCTGTTCTCCACTCCCTGCCACTGTTCTCCACTCCCTGCTACTGTTCTCCACTCCCTGCGACTGTTCTCCACTCCGTGCTACTGTTCTCCACTCCATGCCACTGTTCTCCACTCCCTGCCACTGTTCTCCACTCCCTGCCACTGTTCTCCACTCCGTGCCACTGTTCTCCACTCCCTGCCACTGTTCTCCACTCCGTGCCACTGTTCTCCACTCCCTGCCACTGTTCTCCACTCTCTGCCACTGTTCTCCACTCCCTGCCACTGTTCTCCACTCCCTGCCACTGTTCTCCACTCCATGCCACTGTTCTCCACTCCCTGCCACTGTTCTCCACTCCCTGCCACTGTTCTCCACTCCCTGCCACTGTTCTCCACTCTCTGCCACTGTTCTCCACTCCCTGCCACTGTTCTCTACTCCCTGCCACTGTTCTCCACTCCCTGCTACTGTTCTCCACTCCCTGCCACTGTTCTCCACTCCCTGCTACTGTTCTCCACTCCCTGCCACTGTTCTCCACTTCCTGCCACTGTTCTCCACTCCCTGCCACTGTTCTCCACTCCCTGCCACTGTTCTCCACTTCCTGCCACTGTTCTCCACTCCCTGCCACTGTTCTCCACTCCCTGCCACTGTTCTCCACTTCCTGCCACTGTTCTCCACTCCCTGCCACTGTTCTCCACTCCCTGCCACTGTTCTCCACTTCCTGCCACTGTTCTCCACTCCCTGCCACTGTTCTCCACTCCCTGCCACTGTTCTCCACTCCCTGCCACTGTTCTCCACTCCGTGCCACTGTTCTCCACTCCGTGCCACTGTTCTCCACTCCCTGCCACTGTTCTCCACTCCCTGCCACTGTTCTCCACTCCCTGCCACTGTTCTCCACTCCCTGCCACTGTTCTCCACTCCCTGCCACTGTTCTCCACTCCCTGCCACTGTTCTCCACTCCCTGCCACTGTTCTCCACTCCCTGCCACTGTTCTCCACTCCCTGCTACGGCTGTTTCAGTCATAAATCAACACATTAGCCTCGCCTAACTAATCCATTGATTAGTGTTTATTTTTTTTTTGTTTAATATTCTTGATTTGTGGTTTATTGTTATTTTTTATTTAGAGGGAAATGCTAAATCCGTATGGGTCATTAAGTGATTGGAAAATTATCACTCGTTCTCTCTAGGCTGGAATATTGCTCTTTACTAACGGCCCTTCGAGGCAGAAGAAATTATTGAGCTGGGAAATGTAGAGAGAACGTTCAGTACTCCTATATATAAACTTAGGCATATAACAATGGTTATAAATGACCATAATTTTTAAGGGGGTGGACCGGTAAGCCAGCGGAAGGCCTCGGTCAGATGACCAAAAGCTCCAAAGGCGGGTCATCATCTGACTAAGACCCGCGTCAGGAAACATTTGTCCTGTTTCCTGACGAACCTTACCTAACCTAACCTATAAACTTAGTTTAGCACCTAAATTACTGAGAGCGTTTGGAGTCCCTAGAATTGTACTCCGTAGAACATAGGCGAGAAAGATGCATTATAATCTGGAGGGATTGGTCCCAAACCTGCACACCGAGATTAATAATGGAAACAAGAAGTTTGGCAGACGATGCGGGATACCTCCTCCAGTGAAGAGCAAGGTAGCGATCACATATTCCTATAAGCAGTTCCTGATCACCCGGGTTGTGCTTCATAAATTGGACTGCGAACGTCGGGCACTAACAGTGTGATCTCTGAATGCAGCAACCAGGAGGCCTGGTCTGGGACCGGGACGCGGGGGCGGTGACCTCCAGGTAAACTCCCGGCTGGGTTAATTAAAAGACCCTTCACCAGCATCACGGAACCTTGCCTGAGGGGTCATCATGAATATTAATACCGTGATGTTCAGACTGATTTTAGCGAAGTTATTGCAACAAAATAAATGGCAATTTAACTGAGGACAACAAAGAAATGAGCGAAATACCGAAGTTACAATACGACTTTGTGTTGAGTGAGCCGTTAACCAGACTAAAGACTGGCAGGCCAGATGAAGTTGTCTTGAATGACACTTAAAACTGGCAAATTTCTGACAACCTGAGCCCCATTTGACATTAAAACAAGCTGTTGTTAGCATGACCATACATTGTGCCCCAGACTCGTCTGCCTTCATATTCATCAATATATATATATATATATATATATATATATATATATATATATATATATATATATATATATATATATATATATATATATATATATATATATATATACAAACACACACACACGGGAAATCCTGTGTCACAAACCTACTGGAGTTCTATGACATGGTGACAGCAGTAAGACAAGAGAGAGAGGGGTG
>NC_091301.1:12016741-12123194 GCF_038502225.1 Cherax quadricarinatus
TGGTAGTGGGGTGTTGTGTGAGTGGTTGTGTGTGGTGGTAGTGGTGGTGTTGTGTGTGTGGTGGTAGTGGTGGTGGTGTGTGTGTGGTGGTAGTGCTGGTGTGGTGGTAGTGGTGGTGTTGTGTGAGTGGTTGTGTGTGGTGGTAGTGGTGGTGTGGTGGTAGTGCTGGTGTGGTGGTAGTGGGGTGTTGTGTGTTGTGGTAGTGGTGGTGGTGGTGTGTGTGGTGGTAGTGCTGGTGTGGTGGTAGTGGGGTGTTGTGTGTTGTGGTAGTGGTGGTGGTGGTGTGTGTGGTGGTAGTGCTGGTGTGGTGGTAGTAGGGTGTTGTGTGAGTAGTAGTGTGTGGTGGTAGTGCTGGTGTGGTGGTAGTGGGGTGTTGTGTGAGTGCTTGTGTGTGGTGGTAGTGGTGGTGTTGTGTGTTGTGGTAGTGGTGGTGGTGGTGTGTGTGGTGGTAGTGCTGGTGTGGTGGTAGTAGGGTGTTGTGTGAGTGCTTGTGTGTGGTGGTAGTGCTGGTGTGGTGGTAGTGGGGTGTTGTGTGAGTGCTTGTGTGTGGTGGTAGTGGTGGTGTTGTGTGTGTGTTGTGGTAGTGGTGGTGGTGTGTGTGTGGTGGTAGTGCTGGTGTGGGGGTAGTGGGGTGTTGTGTGAGTGCTTGTGTGTGGTGGTAGTGGTGGTGTTGTGTGTGTGTTGTGGTAGTGGTGGTGGTGTGTGTGTGGTGGTAGTGCTGGTGTGGGGGTAGTGGGGTGTTGTGTGAGTGCTTGTGTGTGGTGGTAGTGGTGGTGTTGTGTGTGTGTTGTGGTAGTGGTGGTGGTGTGTGTGTGGTGGTAGTGCTGGTGTGGGGGTAGTGGGGTGTTGTGTGAGTGCTTGTGTGTGGTGGTAGTGGTGGTGTTGTGTGTGTGTTGTGGTAGTGGTGGTGGTGTGTGTGTGGTGGTAGTGCTGGTGTGGGGGTAGTGGGGTGTTGTGTGAGTGCTTGTGTGTGGTGGTAGTGCTGGTGTTGTGTGTGTGTTGTGGTAGTGGTGGTGGTGTGTGTGTGGTGGTAGTGGGAGTGTTGTGTGTGTGGTGGTAGTGCTGGTGTGGTGGTAGTGGGGGTGTTGTGTGTGTGGTGGTAGTGCTGGTGTGTGGCGGTAGTGCTGGTGTTGTGTGTGGTGGTGGTGGGGGGTGTTGTGAGTGTGTGGTGGTAGTGGTACTCACCTAATTGTAGTTGCAGGGTCGAGACTCAGCTCCTGGCCCCGCCTCTTCACTGAACGCTACTAGGTTCTCTCTCTGCTCCATGAGCTTTGTCATACCTCGTCTTAAAGCTATGTATGGTTCCTGCCTCCACTACATCACTCGCCAGACTGTTCCACTTCCTGACCATTCTATGACTGAAGAAATGCTTCCTAACATCCCTGTGACTCATCTGAGTCTTCAACTTCCAAGAGTGACCCCTTGTTTCTGTGTCCCCTCTCCGGAACATCTTGTCACTGTCCACCTTGTCTATTCCACGCAGTATTTTGTATGTCGTTATCATGTCTCCCCTAACCCTCCTGTCCTCCAGTGTCGTCAGGCCGATTTCCCTTAACCATTCTTCGTAGGACATTCCCCTTAGCTCTGGAACTAACCTTGTCGCACACCTTTTCACTTTCTCTAATTTCTTAACGTGCTTGACCCGGTGCAGGTTCCAAACTGGTGTTGCATACTCCAGTGTGGACCTGACGTACACGGTGTACAGTGTCCTGAAAGATTCCTTACTTAGGTATCGGAATGCTAGTCTCAGGTTTGCCAGGCGCCCATATGCTGCAGCAGTTATTTGGTTGATGTGTGCTTCCGGAGTCGTGCTCAGTGTTATATTCACGCCAAGATCTTTCTCCTTGAGAGAGGTTTGCAGTCGTTGGCCACCTAGCCTATACTCTGTCTGCGGTCTTCTTTGCCCTTCTCCGATCTTCATGACTTTGCATTTGGCAGGGTTGAATTCGAGAAGCCAGTTGCTGGATCACGTGTCCAGCTTGTCCAGGTCTCTTTGAAGGCCTGGCTGATCCTCATCTGATTTAATTCTCCTCATTAACTTCACATCATCTGCGAACAGGGAAACCTCTGAGTCTATACCTTCCATCGTGTCATTCACATATACCAAAAACAGCACTGGTCCTAGGGCCGACCCTTGTGGGACCCCGCTCGTCACAGGTGCCCACTGTGATACCTCATCACGTGCCATGACTCGTTGTTGCTTCCCTGTCAGGTATTCTCTGATCCACTGAAGTGCCCTTCCCATTATACGCGCCTGATCCTCTAGTTTCTGCACTAATCTCTTGTGAGGAACTGTGTCGAAGGCCTTCTTGCAGTCCAAGAAGATGCAATCAACCCACCCCTCTCTCTCGTGTCTTCTGTTACTTTATCATAAAACTCCAGAAGGTTTGTGACACAGGATTTGCCTTCCATGAAACCGTGCTGGTTGTCATTGATACTTTTGTTCCGTTCCAGGTGCTCCACCACTCTCCTGATAATCTTCTCCATGACTTTGCATACTATACACGTCAGTGGCACTGGTCTGTAGTTTAGTGCCTCCTTTCTGTCCTCTTTTTTAAAAATGGGAACTGCATTTGCCGTCTTCCATACCTCAGGTAGTTGCCCAGTTTCAAGGGATGTGTTGAAGATTGTGGTTAATGGCTCACACAGCATTCCTGCTCCATCTCTAAGGATCCACAGGGAGATGTCCGGTCCCATTGCCTTTGAGGTATCAAGGTCACTTAGCAGCTTCTTCACCTCCTCCTCAGTTGTGTGTATGGTGGTGCGTGTGTGTGTGTGTGTGTGTGGTGGTAGTAGCGGTGGTGTTGTGTCTGTGGTGGTAGTGCTGGTGTGTAGTGGTAGTGGGGGTGTTGTGTGTGTGTGCTGGTAGTGGTGGTGATGTGTCTGTGGTGGTAGTGCTGGTGTGTGGTGGTAGTGGGGCTGTTGTGTGTTTGGGGGTAGTGCTAGTGTGTGGTGGTAGTGGGGGTGTTTTGTGTGTGTGGTGGTAGTGGTGGTGGTGTGTCTGTGGTGGTAGTGCTGGTGTGTGGTGGTAGTGGGGGTGTTGTGTGTGTGGTGGTAGTGCTAGTGTGTGGTGGTAGTGCTAGTGTGTGGTGGTAGTGGGGGTGTTGTGTGTGTGGTGGTAGTGCTGGTAGCCTAGATTCTTTTGTTACACTGAAAGAGTTTCAGTGACGGGAGGTGTATGTTCTTCAAAGATGTTGGGTACTTCTATTGCTGCTGCTGCTGTCCTGCCGGTGACGAGGAAGCTCACGTATCGTGTATTTTACGTACCATTTATCTTACGTGTCATATATCTCACGTATCATGTATCATCTACAGAGATAAGTGTGTCCTTGACTGTGCTTATATTAACCACTGCTTGTGACTCGTCAGGTATTGGTTAAGTGGCTGTGCAGGCGCTAGGGGTGTTTGCTAACTGCAGGCGTTGGTTGTGTTTGTTTTCTGCGGCTGTTCAACGCTGGGTGTTTTTCCTGTAGACGCTGGATCTGTTCGTTCACTACAAGCGATGCAGGTGCTGAATGTGTTCGTTCACTACAAGTGATGCAGGTGCTGAATGTGTTCGTTCACTACAAGTGATACAGGCGCTGAATGTGTTCGTTAACTACAAGTGATGCAGGCGCTGAATGTGGTTGTTCACTACAAGTGATGCAGGCGCTGAATATGTTCGTTAACTACAAGTGGTGCAGGCGCTGAATGTGTTCGTTAACTACAAGTGATGTAGGCGCTAAATGTATTCGTTCACTACAAGTGATGCCGGCGCTGAATATAGTTGTTCACTACAAGTGATGCAGGCGCTGAATGTGTTCGTTAACTACAAGTGGTGCAGGCGCTGAATGTGTTCGTTAACTACAAGTGGTGCAGGCGCTGAGTGTGTTCGTTCACTACAAGGAAGTTCCTAGTGGGGCTGCTTGTGTTGTCGTTACTGGTTCAATGTCAGGGCGCTGCAATATTTATCAAAGGGCCGAGTGTTGGCCAGGAAGGTTGTGGCGACTCTTGGGTTTGTTTGGGCCACAGAAATGACAACACAACCCTGACATGTCAGCTGCAGCGGCCCTGGACAACTGAAAACATTTTTTCACCCTTGGCATCGCCTAGGATAATTTGGTAACACAGGGTGTCCCGTAAATCTAGAACCATAGGCAGAAATGAAAAAAAAACAATAATATTTCTTTTCATATGCCAAAAACAAGGCAAATACCACATCTAGTATCGGGCCCTTACTCAGACAGGATGGGACTTACACAGATGACAACAAGGAAATGAGTGAAATATTGAAATCCCAGTACGACTCCGTGTTTAGTGAACCACTAATCAGTCTGAGGATCGACGACCCAAATGATTTCTTCATGAATGAGCCTCAAAACTCCATAAATGTATGCCATATTTCCGACATTACCCTAACTCCGATAGATTTCGAAAAAGCCATCCCCTCATGGAAGGTTCCTTGATGTTGGTGAGGGGCTCTTGATTTAGGGAATTGGAACTGTGCTCCAGTTCCCTGAATTAAGCCTGAATGCCTTCCACATCCCCCCCCCGGGCGCTGCATAATCCTACGGGTTTAGCGCTTCCCCTTTGATTATAATAATAATAATAATCGAAAAAGCCATTGACAACATGCCTATGCACTCAGCCCCGGGCCCAGACTCGTGGAACTCTGTTTTCATTAAGAACTGCAAGAAACCCCTCTCGCGTGCCCTAAGTATACTATGGAGGAGGAGCTTGGACATGGGTGAAATTCCACAGTCACTTAAAACAACGGATATAGCCCCACTCCATAAAGGTGGCAGCAAAGCATTAGCTAAGAACTATAGACCAATAGCTCTGACGTCCCACATCATAAAAATCTTCGAAAGAGTGCTAAGAAGCAGGATTGCAAATCACCTGAATTCCCAAAATCTGCACAACCCAGGGCAACATGGGTTCAGGGTAGGTCGCTCCTGCCTCTCACAACTACTGGATCACTATGATATGGCCTTGGATGCACTGTAAGAAAATCAGAATGCAGATGTAATATACACAGACTTTGCAAAAGCATTTGACAAATGCGATCATGGCGTAATAGCCCATAAAATACGTGCTAAAGGAATAACTAGGAAAGTGGGGAGATGGATCTTCAACTTCCTAACAAATCGAACACAAAGAGTAGTGGTCAACAGAGTTAAATCGGAGGCTGCCATAGTGAAGAGCTCTGTTCCACAAGGCACAGTACTCGCCCCCCATCTTATTCCTCATCCTCATATCAGACAGACAGAGATATACATCACAGCACCGTATCATCCTTTGCGGATGATACTAGGATCTGCATGAGGCTGTCATCTGCTGAGGACGCGGTTAGCCTCCAAGAAGATATAAACAAAGTTTTCCATTGGGCAACGGTAAACAATATGATGTTCAATGAGGACAAATTCCAACTACTCTGTTATGGAAAACTGAAGGAGATAATAACTAGAACAGAGTATACTACAGACTCTGGCCATATAATAGAGCGGAAAAATAATGTAAGGGACCTGGGAGTAGTAATGTCTGAGGATCTCACTTTCTAGGATCACAACAGTGCCACGATCGCACGTGCAAAGAAAATGATAGGATGGATAATGAGAACGTTCCAAACGAGAGATGCCAAGCCAATGATCATCTTTTTCAAATCACTTGTTCTCTCTAGGCTGGAATATTGCTGTACATTAACATCTCCATTCAAAGCAGGTGAAATCGCAGATCTAGAGAGTGTACAGAGATCCTTTACTGCACTTATAAGTTCTGTCAAGCCCCTTAACTACTGGGAACGCTTGGAAGCACTTGACTTGTACTCGTTGGAACGCAGGAGGGAGAGATATATCATAATCTACACTTGGAAAATCTTGGAAGGAATGGTCCCAAATCTGCACACAGAAATCACTCCCTAAGAAAGTAAAAGACTGGGCAGGCGATGCAAAATGCCCCCAATAAAAAGTAGGGGCTCCATTGGTACACTAAGGGAAAACACCATAAGTGTCCAGGGCCCAAGACTGTTCAACAGCCTCCCATCAAGCATTAGAGGAATTGCCAATAAACCCCTGGCTGCCTTCAAGAGAGAGCTGGACAGATACCTAAAGTCAGTGCCGGATCAGCCGGGCTGTGGCTCGTACGTTGGACTGCGTGCGGCCAGCATTAACAGCCTAGTTGATCAGGCCCTGATCCATCGGGAGGCCTGGTCGTGGACCGGGTCGCGGGGGCGTTGATCCCCGGAATAACCTCCAGGTAACCACTGTTAATACTCAGATTCTTTTATTTCATCATTAGATTTCGTTGGTAATGCCTTATTTCCATACTGCAGACTGGGCATAAATGTTGGAGAACATACCAAGTATGATGACAGTTAATTCGTTGCGCGAGAAACCTTTCTGAAGAGAGGCACTGAATTTACAATCGTATGCCTTACCATTACCTTTGAAGGCTTTCGAGAGTTTTGCTACTCTAGCAGCCTGGCCTTGGGCCAGACTTATCTGGTGTTTGCCTGATTAACCAAGCTGGTATTGCCCACGTGTGGCCAACATATCCATTACAGCCTGGTTGATCTGGCATTTGACGGAGGTTCGTGTCCAATTTCCTAAATTCTAAAGACCAATACGAGTCAGTGTTCAGTAACCCACTAAATGAAAGTTAGAGTGGAAAATGCAGATGCTGTTTCCATTCCGTGGAGAGGCCGCGCAGACCAACTGACTGACACTGGTACTGATCCCATAGAATTCGAAAAAGAAAAATAGAAAAGATGCCTGCTCACTCATCATCTGGACCAGATTCATGGAATTCCTTCACTAGCACGAACACTCGGTATTCTTTGGAGAAAGAACTTAAAGCTGTGGGAAATACCAGAGATCTTATATAGTACAGACAGCTCCTTTGCAAGAAGTACAGACCAGTAGCCCTAACATCTCGCATCGTAAAAGTCTTCAAAAGAGAAATGAGATGCCAAATTACAAACTTTATGGAACAGTACAATCTGCATAACCCAAACCGGCATGGTTTTAGAACTGGAAGATTATGCCAGTCACAAGTGCTAAACTACTATGACGGAATTACGGAGGAGTTGGAAGAAAACCGAAGCGCAGATGTGATATACCTTTACCTTTGATATGCCTTTGAAAAGTTTCGAGAGTTTCTCTACTCTCTGAGCCCAGTCATGGGCCAGGCTCATCTGGTGATATACACAGATTTTGCAAAGGCGTTTGGTAAATACGATCACTTTGACAAGTGCGACCATGGTGTAATAGCACACAAAATGCGTGCTAAAGGGATAACCGGCAAAGTAGGCAGATGGATCTTCAACTTTCTAACCAATCGCACACAAAGAGTCGTGGCAAACGGAGTTAAATCAGATGCTGCCATAGTGAAGAGCTCTGTCCCACAAGACACAGTACTCGCACCGATCCTGTTCCATATTCTCATATCAGACATAGACAGAGATGTAAACCACAGCACTGTATCATCTTTTGCAGACGATACTAGGATCTGCATGAGAGTGTCATCCACTGAGGACACGGCAAAGCTCCAAGAAGATATAAACCAAGTTTTCCAATGGGCAACAGAGAACAATATGATGTTCAATGAAGACAAATTCCAACTACTCCATTATAGAAAACTGGAGGAAATAATAACTAGGACTGAGTATACTACAAACTCCAATCACACAATAGAGCGGAAAAGTAATGTGAAGGACCTGGGTGTGGTAATGTCCGAAGACCTCACCTTCAAGGACCACAACAATGCCACTATCACATCTGCTAGGAAACTGAGAGGATGGATAATGAGAACATTCAAGTCAAGAGATGCTAAGCCAGTGATGATCCTTTTTAAATCACTTATTCTTTCTAGGCTGGAATACTGCTGTACATTAACATCCCCATTCAAGGCAGGTGAACTTGCAGAGCTAGAGAATGTACAGAGAACCTTTACTGCACGTATAAGTTCCATCAAACACCTTAACTACTGGGAGCGCCTGGAAGCACTTGACTTGTACTCACTAGAGCGCAGGTGAGAGAGATATAACATAATCTACACCTGGAAGATTCTGGAGGGAGTGGTCCCTAATGTGCACACAGCAATCACTCCATACGAAAGCAAAAAACTTGGCAGGCGATGCAACATACCCCCAGTGAAAAGTAGGGGCGTCACTGGTACACTAAGAGAAAACACAATAAGTGTCCGGGGCCCAAGACTGTTCAACAGCCTCCCACCACCAATAAGGGGCATTACGGGAAGACCCCTGGTTGTCTTCAAGAGGGAGCTGGACAGATACCTAAAGACGGTGCCGGATCAGCCGGGCTGTGGTTCGTACGTTGGATTGCGTGCGGCCAGCAGTAACAGCCTCGTCGATCAGGCCCTGATCCACCGGGAGGTCTGGTCATGGACCGAGCCGCGGGGGCGTTTATCCCCGGAATGCCCTCCAGGTAGACTCCAGGTAGGTAGACGGGGTGATTGCACAGAAAATAGGGGACCACAGGCGTTACGGGGAAGGATTTTCAAGTTTCTGCCAAATAGAACTTAAGAAGTAATAGTTAAGAGAGCAAAAATCATCATCAGCCGGGTAAAAAACGGAGTTCCCCAAGGCACTGTCCTGGTACCTCGGCTGTTTCTTATCTTCATAGTAGACAGATAAAAACACCCGTCACACTTTTCCGTCATCATTTTCAGATGATACAAAAGTAAGCATGAGTCACCTCGGTAGAAGACACCGAAGAACTGCTGGAAGATTTAAGCAGTGTTTTCCAGTGAGTAATGGAGAACAACATGCAGAGAATAATGTTGAAGACTATCTACCTGGAGTCTACCTGGACGATATTTCGGGGATCAACGCCCCCGCGGCCCGGTCCATGACCAGGCCTCCCGGTGGATCAGGGCCTGATCAACGAGGCTGTTACTGCTGGCCGTACGCAATCCAACGTACGAACCACAGCCCGGCTGATCAGGCACCGTCTTTAGGTATCTGTCCAGCTCCCTCTTGAAGACAACCAGGTGTCTACTGGTAATGCTCCTTATTGCTGGTGGGAGGCTGTTGAACAGTCTTGGGCCCCTGACACTTATTGAGTGGATACAGAGACAGTGATACAGAGCAGACAAGCAACGTTTCACTTAAGTAGAGTTTGATGAAGATCTTTTTGAGCGAAACGTTGTCTGACTAAAGTCTAACTCTGTTCAATGTGTGTTACCCATGACTGAGGCGTGAATAATACATGCGGCCGTGGACAGTCTTGAAACTTAAGATTTGGTGATGGAGCGAGAGCAATACTGCTTGAGGATACACCATGCTGACGCTGCTGCCCCTGGCCCTGAGGGTGTGTGGGTGAAGCAGGGGTGACGAGGGAGGGTTGGGATGAGGCAGGGAAGACGAGGGAGGGTTATGGTGACACAGGGAAGACGAGGGAGGGTTGTGGTGACACAGGGAAGACGAGAGAGGGTTGTGGTGACACAGGGAAGACGAGGGAGGGTTGTGGTGACACAGGGAAGACGAGAGAGGATTGTGGTGACACAGGGAAGACGAGGGAGGGTTGTGGTGACACAGGGAAGACGAGGGAGGGTTGTGGTGACACAGGGAAGACGAGGAAGGGTTGTGGTGACACAAGGAAGACGAGGGAGGGTTGTGACACAGGGAAGACGAGGGAGGGTTGTGGTGACACAGGGAAGACGAGGAAGGGTTGTGGTGACACAAGGAAGACGAGAGAGGGTTGTGGTGACACAGGGAAGACGAGGGAGGGTTGTGGTGACACAGGGAAGACGAGGGAGGGTTGTGGTGACACAGGGAAGACGAGGGAGGGTTGTGGTGACACAGGGAAGACGAGGAAGGGTTGTGGTGACACAAGGAAGACGAGGGAGGGTTGTGGTGACACAGGGAAGACGAGAGAGGGTTGTGGTGACACAGGGAAGACGAGAGAGGGTTGTGGTGACACAGGGAAGACGAGGGAGGGTTGTGGTGACACAGGGAAGACGAGGGAGGGTTGTGGTGACACAGGGAAGACGAGAGAGGGTTGTGGTGACACAGGGAAGACGAGAGAGGGTTGTGGTGACACAGGGAAGACGAGAGAGGGTTGTGGTGACACAGGGAAGACGAGAGAGGGTTGTGGTGACACAGGGAAGACGAGAGAGGGTTGTGGTGACACAGGGAAGACGAGGGAGGGTTGTGGTGACACAGGGAAGACGAGGGAGGGTTGTGGTGACACAGGGAAGACGAGAGAGGGTTGTGGTGACACAGGGAAGACGAGGGAGGGTTGTGGTGACACAGGGAAGACGAGGGAGGGTTGTGGTGACACAGGGAAGACGAGGGAGGGTTATGGTGACACAGGGAAGACGAGGGAGGGTTGTGGTGACACAGGGAAGACGAGGGAGGGTTGTGGTGACACAGGGAAGACGAGGGAGGGTTATGGTGACACAGGGAAGACGAGGGAGGGTTGTGGTGACACAGGGAAGACGAGGGAGGGTTGTGGTGACACAGGGAAGACGAGGGAGGGTTGTGGTGACACAGGGAAGACGAGGGAGGGTTGTGGTGACACAGGGAAGACGAGGGAGGGTTATGGTGACACAGGGAAGACGAGGGAGGGTTGTGGTGACACAGGGAAGACGAGGGAGGGTTGTGGTGACACAGGGAAGACGAGGGAGGGTTGTGGTGACACAGGGAAGACGAGGGAGGGTTGTGGTGACACAGGGAAGACGAGAGAGGGTTGTGGTGACACAGGGAAGACGAGGGAGGGTTGTGGTGACACAGGGAAGACGAGGGAGGGTTGTGGTGACACAGGGAAGACGAGAGAGGGTTGTGGTGACACAGGGAAGACGAGGGAGGGTTGTGGTGACACAGGGAAGACGAGGGAGGGTTGTGGTGACACAGGGAAGACGAGGGAGGGTTGTGGTGACACAGGGAAGACGAGAGAGGGTTGTGGTGACACAGGGAAGACGAGGGAGGGTTGTGGTGACACAGGGAAGACGAGGGAGGGTTGTGGTGACACAGGGAAGACGAGAGAGGGTTGTGGTGACACAGGGAAGACGAGGGAGGGTTGTGGTGACACAGGGAAGACGAGGGAGGGTTGTGGTGACACAGGGAAGACGAGGGAGGGTTGTGGTGACACAGGGAAGACGAGGGGGGGTTGTGGTGACGAGGAGGGTTGTGGTGACACAGGGAAGACGAGAGAGGGTTGTGGTGACACAGGGAAGACGAGGGAGGGTTGTGGTGACACAGGGAAGACGAGGGAGGGTTGTGGTGACACAGGGAAGACGAGAGAGGGTTGTGGTGACACAGGGAAGACGAGGGAGGGTTGTGGTGACACAGGGAAGACGAGGGAGGGTTATGGTGACACAGGGAAGACGAGGGAGGGTTGTGGTGACACAGGGAAGACGAGGGAGGGTTGTGGTGACACAGGGAAGACGAGGGAGGGTTGTGGTGACACAGGGAAGACGAGGGAGGGTTGTGGTGACACAGGGAAGACGAGGGAGGGTTGTGGTGACACAGGGAAGACGAGGGAGGGTTGTGGTGACACAGGGAAGACGAGGGAGGGTTGTGGTGACACAGGGAAGACGAGGGAGGGTTGTGGTGACACAGGGAAGACGAGGGAGGGTTGTGGTGACACAGGGAAGACGAGGGAGGGTTGTGGTGACACAGGGAAGACGAGGGAGGGTTGTGGTGACACAGGGAAGACGAGGGAGGGTTGTGGTGACACAGGGAAGACGAGGGAGTATTGGGGTGAGGCAGAGAGGAGACTTCAACTGTGAGAAAGGATGGTACGAGGAACACTTAGGATCAGCTATATTCAGGTTCTACCTATGTTTTTTGCAAGATAAACATTTATTCACTGGTTGTAGTAACAATTACAAGCATCCAACATGCAGTGGTGAGAAACTCTTATAGATTTAATCTAGGATAACCTCTCTTCCCTCCTGGAGGTTACCTGGAGGTTATTCCGGGGATCAACGCCCCCGCGGCCCGGTCCATGACCAGGCCTCCCGATGGATCAGGGCCTGATCAACTAGGCTGTTACTGCTGGCCGCACGCAGTCCGACGTACGAGCCACAGCCCGGCTGATCCGGCACTGACTTTAGGTATCTGTCCAGCTCTCTCTTGAAGGCAGCCAGGGGTTTATTGGCAATTCTCCTAATGCTTGATGGGAGGCTGTTGAACAGTTTTGGGCCCCGGACACTTGTGGTGTTTTCTCTTAGTGTACCAATGGCGCCCCTACTTTTTATTGGCGGCATTTTGCATCGCCTGCCCAGTCTTTTACTTTCGTAGGGAGTGATTTCTGTGTGCAGATTTGGGACCATTCCTTCCAAGATTTTCCAAGTGTAGATTATGATATATCTCTCCCTCCTGCGTTCCAACGAGTACAAGTCAAGTGCTTCCAAGCGTTCCCAGTAGTTAAGGTGCTTGACAGAACTTATACGTGCAGTAAAGGATCTCTGTACACTCTCTAGATCTGCGATTTCACCTGCTTTGAATGGAGATGTTAATGTACAGCAGTATTCCAGCCTAGAGAGAACAAGTGATTTGAAAAGGATCATCATGGGCTTGGCATCTCTCGTTTTGAAAGTTCTCATTATCCATCCTATCATTTTCTTTGCACGTGCGATCGTGGCACTGTTGTGATCCTTGAAAGTGAGATCCTCAGACATTACTACTCCCAGGTCCCTTATATTATTTTTCCGCTCTATTGTATGGCCGGAGTCAGTAGTATACTCTGTTCTAGTTATTATCTCCTCATTGAACATCATATTGTTTACCGTTGCCCACTGGAAAACTTTGTTTATATCTTCTTGGAGGTTAACCGCGTCCTCAGCAGATGACAGCCTCATGCAGATCCTAGTATCATCCGCAAAGGATGATACGGTGCTGTGGTGTATATCTCTGTTTATGTCTGAAGAAAGGAAGTATTATTTATTTACGAAAAGCATGGCCTACCCCCACCCCCCACTCTCACACATACCAACGAAGAGGCGGGGCCAGCAGCTGTGATTTGACCCCTGCAACCACAAATAGGTGAGTACACACACACACTAGAGAGTGGGGAAGGCGGGCAACAGGTCCCTGGAACACAAGACGTGTGGTGCTGCACTCACTCAGGCGTGAATCACACAATTATTCCCACTAGTGGCAGCCCCAGACACACCCCCTCCATCCCACCCACCCCCACACAATCTCTCCCACTTCACTACACCACTAACCCACCTTTACTCAACCACACCCCTCAAGAACTCCCTTCCCCTCCCACCCACTCCACCTCACACCACACCACTCCATCCCACCCCACACCATCTTATATCAATCATCCCACGACCGTCATTACTCCAACAATTTTTTCAAAAGTTCACAAGAACACGACCATTCTATTACACCAGTTCACCACACTACTATTACACCACTCCGCCACCAGTTCACCACACTATTATTACACCACTCCGCCACCAGTTCACCACACTATTATTACACCACTCCGCCACCAGTTCACCACACTATTATTACACCACTCCGCCACCAGTTCACCACACTATTATTACACCACTCCGCCACCAGTTCACCACACTATTATTACACCACTCCGCCACCAGTTCACCACACTATTATTACACCACTCCGCCACCAGTTCACCACACTATCCTAGATAACACCACTCTTACTAGGCACAAGAAGTCACGACACAACAGTAGCAATAGACATGACGTGCTACCTCATTTAAAGCACTGCTCAGTGTTGACACCTGCGTTCAAGGCAGACAAGATCTTAAAACTGGATGGTATAAGAATACCGATCTACCCAGAGTCTACCTGGAGGGCGTTCCGGGGGTCAACGCCCCCGCGGCCCGGTCCATGACCAGGTCTCCCGGTGGATCATTGCCTGATGAATCAGGGTGTTCCTGCAGACCTCACGCATGACAATATAAAAAAAAACTGTAATGATGGATGTTATGGACTGAAGAAGTCACTCTGAGAGAAACGTTTCCTCTGATAAATGTTCTGACACTTCTTGTTGAAAATGGTATAAAATACCGACACGTTGAAGATTAAGACACGTGTGTGAGGGACTGACCACCTCAAATACTTTTTCTCCTGCTCCATTTGTATTTGACTGAAGAACCCCACTGTGTAGGCGAAACATTTCATCAGTAAAGGTACCCTGATGTTGCACGTGTTTTAATCTTCACCCTGACACTTACGTAGTGTCTTTTTCCACATACACCATAAGTGTCCGGGGCCCAAGACTGTTCAACAGCCTCCCATCAAGCATTAGGGGAATTGCCAATAAACCCCTGGCTGCCTTCAAGAGATAGCTGGACAGATACCTAAAGTCAGTGCCGGATCAGCCGGGCTGTGGCTCGTACGTTGGACTGCGTGCGGCCAGCAGTAACAGCCTAGTTGATCAGGCCCTGATCCATCGGGAGGCCTGGTCATGGACCGTGAGGTCACAGACCCTGAGCTGCTTTGGGGATTAGCGTGGACGGTTACAAAGCATGGCTTGCTTCTGCAGTGTTTTAAAAACTGAGTTTGGAGAGTTGAAGGAGGAGGTCTTGCTTCTCCAGGAGGAGATTAGGAGGCTGAAGGTCCACCTCAATGGGCCTGGGAGAGAGTGTGAGGTGGTTGGAGATGTGGGGAATGAGGCTTCTAGCAGTGAGGTGCAGTCTGTCTCTCACTGTGAGGAGGCTGTAGGTGGGGAGGTAGCAACGGGTACCAGCAGTGAGGTGCAGCCCAGCACCTGCTACAAGTGGCGAGTTGTTCACAGTAATGGGAGGCGCATCAGAGTAAGGAAAGTTAAGAGTGAAGATCTGAAGGTAGGAAATCGCTTCTCTGTTCTCCAGGATGAATGTACTTCAGTGGCCAGTGAAGGTAAGGGTACTACTGCCCCTGCTAATGAAGGTAAGCGCATTCTTGTGGTTGGTGACTCTCAGGTAAGATATGTTGACCGTGCTTTTTGTAATAGGAATAAGAAGATGAGAGATAGAGTGTGCTTCCCTGGAGCTGGTGTTGGGGACATTGTCAACAGACTGGATAATATCATGTCAGGTAATGGGAACAAGCCCATTATCTGTCTCAGTGCTGGTGGAAATGATATTGGGAAGGGTAGGAGAGAAGAGCTGCTAGATAAGTACAGGTCAGCTATAGATTTCATTAAGTCTAAGGGAGGGATCCCAATCATATGTAGCATCTTGCCTAGAAGGGGAGTAGGAAATGAATGGTTGTCTAGGGCAATTGGTGTAAATTGCTGGCTAGACAGATACTGCAAGGAACTTGCAATCCCATTCATTGACAACTGGAACAACTTTTATGGCAAACATGATATGTATGCAAGGGATGGGGTTCATCTCTCTGGGGCAGGGGTGGTAGCACTTGCAGACTCGATTGAGAAGGCCATTGGTGAAATGCCTATGATTTTAAACTGATGGAAGATAGAGGTATGGGTGTGTGTGGGAAACAAGCAGGTTGCAACACTAGGGTTGGAAACAGTAAATGTATAAAAGGCATTCAGCATGAAGTTATAAATAAAGACAATAGAACAGGTCAGAAAACAAAGGGGGACAGCAGAGGGCAGCAAGGGACTAGCTCCCTTAAGGTTTACTATACTAATAGCAGGAGTGTTAGAAATAAGATAGATGAGCTAAGATTAATTGCAAGTGCAGGAAACATAGATATTATTGCTATAACAGAGACCTGGCTCAATCTGAAAGATAGAGAGATGCCATCTGAATGTCACATACAAGGCTATAAATTATTCCACACTGACAGGGTCAACAGGAAAGGTGGTGGAGTAGCGATGTATGTCAGAGACAATTTAAATTGTTGTGTTAGACAAGATATTAAATTAGAAGCGTCAGCCACTGAATCTGTTTGGTTACAGCTTCTCGAGGGCCGAGAAAAACTAATTTTGGGTGTGATTTACAGGGCCCCAAATCTTGATAGGGAGTGCAGTAAACTTCTATGGGACGAAATTCGTAAGGCATCTACATACGAAAATGTTGTGCTAATGGGAGATTTCAACTATAGACAGATTGACTGGAGCAATTTGACAGGAAATTTAGAGTCGGGTGACTTTCTTGATACGATCCAGGATTGTTTTTTAAAACAGTTTGTGACAGAGCCAACTAGGGGAAATAACCTCCTTGACTTGGTTCTTGCCAGTAGGGAAACACTAATTAATAATCTTGAGGTTAATGATGAGCTTGGGGAGAGTGATCACAAATCACTCAGTTTTAACATATCATGGAATTCCCCTAATAATGGCAATCAAGTCTCCGTCCCTGACTTTCGCTTGGCTGATTTCATAGGACTGAAAAATTACTTAGGTGGGCTGAACTGGAATGACCTGACTAGGGGTCAGGTAGGTGGTGATGGTTGCCGATATGATGCTTTCCAGGGCATAGTTCTAGCTGCTCAGTCAAATTATGTTCCAAATAGGGAAATCAGATCAAACAAAAATGATCCTAAATGGATGAACAATAGATTAAAATATCTGATTGGTCAAAAGAGAGGCATATATAGGCAAATCAAAAGAGGAGAGGGGCAATTAAGAAATCGATATATTCAGTTAAAGAGAGAAATAAAAAAGGGAATTAGAAAAGCAAAAAGAGATTATGAGGTTAAAGTTGCAAGAGAATCGAAGACTAACCCAAAAGGATTCTTTCAGGTATACAGAAGTAAGATCAGGGACAAGATAGGCCCACTCAAAAGTTCCTCGGGTCAGCTCACTGACAGTGATAAGGAAATGTGTAGAATTTTTAACACATACTTCCTCTCAGTTTTTACACAGGAGGATACCAGTGATATTCCAGTAATGATAAATTATGTAGAACAGGACGATAATAAACTGTGCACTATTAGGGTCACAAGTGACATGGTCCTTAGGCAAATAGATAAATTAAAACCTAACAAATCCCCAGGCCCTGATGAACTGTATGCAAGGGTTCTAAAGGAATGTAAAGAGGAGCTTAGCACACCTTTGGCTAATCTTTTCAACATATCACTACAAACTGGCATGGTGCCAGATAAGTGGAAAATGGCAAATGTGATACCTATTTTCAAAACAGGTGACAGGTCCTTAGCTTCGAACTATAGACCAATAAGCCTAACCTCCATAGTGGGAAAATTTATGGAATCAATAATTGCCGAGGCAGTTCGTAGCCACCTTGAAAAGCATAAATTAATCAACGAATCTCAGCATGGTTTTACAAAGGGACGTTCCTGCCTTACGAATTTATTAACTTTTTTCACTAAGGTATTTGAGGAGGTAGATCGTGGTAACGAATATGATATTGTGTATATGGACTTCAGTAAGGCTTTTGACAGGGTCCCACATCAGAGACTATTGAGGAAAATTAAAGCACATGGAATAGGAGGAGAAATTTTTTCCTGGATAGAGGCATGGTTGACAAATAGGCAGCAGAGAGTTTGCATAAATGGGGAGAAATCAGAGTGGGGAAGCGTCACGAGCGGTGTTCCACAGGGGTCAGTGTTGGGCCCCCTGCTGTTCACAATCTACATAAACGACATAGATGAGGGCATAAAGAGCGACATCGGCAAGTTTGCCGATGACACCAAAATAGGCCGTCGAATTCATTCTGACGAGGACATTCGAGCACTCCAGGAAGATTTGAATAGACTGATGCAGTGGTCGGAGAAGTGGCAGATGCAGTTTAATATAGACAAATGCAAAGTTCTAAATGTTGGACAGGACAATAACCATGCCACATATAAACTAAATAATGTAGATCTTAATATTACGGATTGCGAAAAAGATTTAGGAGTTCTGGTTAGCAGTAATCTGAAACCAAGACAACAGTGCATAAGTGTTCGCAATAAAGCTAATAGAATCCTTGGCTTCATATCAAGAAGCATAAATAATAGGAGTCCTCAGGTTGTTCTTCAACTCTATACATCCTTGGTTAGGCCTCATTTAGATTATGCTGCACAGTTTTGGTCACCGTATTACAGAATGGATATAAATTCTCTGGAAAATGTACAAAGGAGGATGACAAAGATGATCCCATGTATCAGAAACCTTCCCTATGAGGATAGACTAAGGGCCCTGAAACTGCACTCTCTAGAAAGACGTAGAATTAGGGGGGATATGATTGAGGTTTATAAGTGGAAGACAGGAATAAATAAAGGGGATGTAAATAGTGTGCTGATAATATCTAGCCTAGACAGGACTCGCAGCAATGGTTTTAAGTTGGAAAAATTCAGATTCAGGAGGGATATAGGAAAGTACTGGTTTGGTAATAGAGTTGTGGATGAGTGGAACAAACTCCCAAGTACCGTTATAGAGGCCAGAACGTTGTGTAGCTTTAAAAATAGGTTGGATAAATACATGAGTAGATGTGGGTGGGTGTGAGTTAGACCTGATAGCTTGTGCTAACGGGTCGGTTGCCGTGTTCCTCCCTTGAGTCAATGTGACCTGACCTGACTAGGTTGGGTGCATTGGCTTAAGCCGGTAGGGACTTGGACCTGCCTCGCATGGGCCAGTAGGCCTTCTGCAGTGTTCCTTCGTTCTTATGTTCTTATGTTCTTAATAACCTCCAGGTAACCATTCGTCAGTACCAAGGAGCATCGTAAGCAATGCTTGGTAATTTTGTTCAGGCAGCGTCTGACGCGCACCTCTGTTTGCTTTTTCAAGTCGTCCTCTGCAGGCAAAACGTTGCCTGAATGAACTTTTCAGTCAACTTTTTTTTTTTATGACGTTACAAGCCACCGCGGGTAGAAGGTTGGTAGAGAATAACTATCCTGGCAGATTCTACCCTCCGCTTGAATGAGTGTCGTTTGATTTTTTTTTTTTTTTTGCACTGGCAGGATTGGTGATCTCTCATTGTCTCATAAATACGTAATCAGCCACTGGCTTCTCAGTCTAGTCTTACCATTGGTCGGTGATTGGCCGAAGAGTTGCCCTGGGCACGACTCTTGTCCAGATGCTGATCTGTTTATTTCCCATCCAAAAGGATGACATTTTTCAGTGTCTTGGGAAACAAATAGGCATGTGGATAGTTAGGCAAAGAAAGAAACAAGCATGTGAGTAGACAAGCAGGGAAACAGGCAGACAGCAGCTGGGTAGACAGGCAGGGGAAGCAGCCAGACGGTAAGTGAGTAGGCAGGCAGGGAAACAGACAGCAGGTGGGTAGGCAGGCAGGGAAACGGACAGCAGGTGGGTAGGCAGGCAGGGAAACGGACAGCAGGTGGGTAGGCAGGCAGGGAAACGGACAGCAGGTGGGTAGGCAGGCAGGGAAACAGACAGGCAGGCAGCGGCAGGTACAACCGAGGCCAACTGTTGTCTTTGTTTTGCCTGCCTCCGGGGGTGATGGGGAAGGTTGGGGAGGAATGGGGGGTGACGGAGAAGTGGGGCTGGAGAGGGAGGGGTGTTGTCCTTCGTCTGAAGCCTCACTACTCCCTCTCTGCCCACTTACAAATAGTACTCTCTCTCTCTCTCTCTCTCTCTCTCTCTCTCTCTCTCTCTCTCTCTCTCTCTCTCTCTCTCTCTCTCTCTCTCTCTCTCTCTCTCTCTCTCTCTCTGGTTAAGTTAGTTTTTTCAGGTTCATTACACAAGTTTACATATGTAGGTGCCCCGTGCCCTGGTGGCTAAAGCTCTCGCTTCACACGGCTTGTGGCTGGGTTCGATTCCCAGCGAGGGCAGAAACATTGGACGTGTTTCTTTACACCGGTTGTCTATGTTCACTCATCAGTAAAATAGGTACCTGGGAGTTAGTCGACTGGTGTGGGTCGCATCCTGGGACAAAACTGACCTAATTTGCCCGAAATGCTCTGCATGATGTTATCCTGATGCCAAATGACTTCGAACAGGCGATAAATGACATGCCCATGCACTCTGCCCCAGGGCCAGACTCATGGAACTCCGTGTTCATCAAGAACTGCAAGAAGCCCCTATCACGAGCCTTTACCATCCTATGGAGAGGGAGCATGGACACGGGGGTCGTCCCACAGTTACTAAAAACAACAGACATAGACCCACTCCACAAAGGGGGCAGTAAAGCAACAGCAAAGAACTACAGACCGATAGCACTAACATCCCATATCATAAAAATCTTTGAAAGAGTCCTAAGAAGCAAGATCACCACCCATCTAGAAACCCATCAGTTACACAACCCAGGGCAACATGGGTTTAGAACAGGTCGCTCCTGTCTGTCTCAACTATTGGATCACTACGACAAGGTCCTAGATGCACTAGAAGACAAAAAGAATGCAGATGTAATATATACAGACTTTGCAAAAGCCTTCGACAAGTGTGACCATGGCGTAATAGCGCACAAAATGCGTGCTAAAGGAATAACAGGAAAAGTCGGTCGATGGACTTATAATTTCCTCACTATCAGAACACAGAGAGTAGTAGTCAACAGAGTAAAGTCCGAGGCAGGCACGGTGAAAAGCTCTGTTCCACAAGGCACAGTACTCGCTCCCATCTTGTTCCTCATCCTCATATCTGACATAGACAAGGATGTCAGCCACAGCCCCGTGTCTTCCTTTGCAGATGACACCCGAATCTGCATGACAGTGTCTTCCATTGCAGACACTGCAAGGCTCCAGGCGGACATCAACTAAATCTTTCAGTGGGCTGCAGAAAACAATATGAAGTTCAACGATGAGAAATTTCAATTACTCAGATATGGTAAACACGAGGAAATTAAATCTTCATCAGAGTACAAAACAAATTCTGGCCACAAAATAGAGCGAAACACCAACGTCAAAGACCTGGGAGTGATCATGTCGGAGGATCTCACCTTCAAGGACCATAACATTGTATCGATCGCATCTGCTAGAAATATGACAGGATGGATAATGAGAACCTTCAAAACGAGGGATGCCAAGCCCATGATGACACTCTTCAGGTCACTTGTTCTATCTAGGCTGGAATATTGCTGCACACTAACAGCACCTTTCAAGGCAGGTGAAATTGCTGACCTAGAAAATGTACAGAGAACCTTCATGGCGCGCATAACGGAGATAAAACACCTCAATTACTGGGAGCGCTTGAGGTTCCTGAACCTGTATTCCCTGGAACGCAGGAGGGAGAGATACATGATTATATACACCTGGAAAATCCTAGAGGGACTAGTACCGAACTTGCACAAGAAAATCACTCACTACGAAAGCAAAAGACTTGGCAGACGATGCAACATCCCCCCAATGAAAAGCAGGGGTGTCACTAGCACGTTAAGAGACCATACAATAAGTGTCAGGGGCCCGAGACTGTTCAACTGCCTCCCAGCACACATAAGGGGGATTACCAACAGACCCCTGGCAGTCTTCAGGCTGGCACTGGACAAGCACCTAAAGTCGGTTCCTGACCAGCCGGGCTGTGGCTCGTACGTTGGTTTGCTTGCAGCCAGCAGCAACAGCCTGGTTGATCAGGCTCTGATCCACCAGGAGGCCTGGTCACAGACCGGGCCGCGGGGGCGTTGACCCCCGGAACTCTCTCCAGGTAAACTCCAGGTATAAAAACCGGCTTTCTATACAGTCATTGATGTTAGCTGGACCTGTATGCCATGTAAATGTAGTAAATAAAGGTATTATTATTATTATTATTATTATTATTATTATTATTATTATTATAATATCTCAGAAGTGTGACCTTTCACTAGTTACCAGATATTGTTTTTCTTAGTTTCCTCCTCCAACGTTTCGGTTTTCTCTCGCTCATAAGATCTGGAAGCCTCAGCCAATCGGCTTCAAATTTTCAACATCTGTGCACGGTAACTAGGCCCAGATTCTTCGAACAAATGGCATGTGCGCGTGTCCTATGACCAGAGTTGTTGTGTCCAGCATCTTGGAGTGGCCGGGATAACTTCCAAAAGCCTCAGTGGCGTCGCTTCAAACTTTAAAAAACAAAACAAGGTTCCCCCTAATTAGACGACACTGACGAGTGAATTTCAAGTAAGTGCACAATTCAGTATTTAATGGCTGATGTACTTACTAGCTTGACTCGTACTTTCTGAAATGCAGGCGAGAGAGATACATCATAATTTACACTTGGAAAATCCTTGAAGGAATGGTCCCGAATCCGCACACAGAAATCACTCCATATGAAAGCTAAAGACTGGGCAGGCGATGCAACATACCCCCAGTGATACACTGGTACACTAAGAGAAAACACAATAAGTGTCTGGGGCCCAAGACTGTTCAACAGCCTCCCACCAGCCATAAGGGGAATTACCAATAGACCCCTGGTTGTTTTCAAGAGGGAGCTGGACAGATACCTAAAGTCAGTGCCAGATCAGCCGAGCTGTGGCTCATACGCTGGACTACGTGCAGCCAGCAGTAACAGCCTCGTTGATCAGGCCCTGATCCACTGGGAGGCTTGGTCGTGGACCGGGCCGTGGGGGCGTTGATCCTCGGAATGTCCTCCAGGTAGGCAGACAACCAGGAAGTTCAATAACGAACATGCTAACTCCACACAGTCAGTGGCCCCTAATTGGAAATTGAGTTTTCCTCATCAGCGTTATAACGAAACGACGTTAAGTGAGTACTTACTGTATAGTAAAAGATATAAAAATAAAAACTTGGAATGGTTAGAATCTCTGACATATTTGGAAAAAAAGGACTGACTCGCCTGACGGGCTTCAAATTTCCAGCACTGTTGTGACTGCCTGAGTGCCAGCAAGGCTGCTCGTGACTGCCTGAGTGCCAGCAAGGCTGCTCGTGACTGCCTGAGTGCCAGCAAGGCTGCTCGTGACTGCCTGAGTGCCAGCAAGGCTGCTCGTGACTGCCTGAGTGCCAGCAAGGCTGCTCGTGTTACTGTGCGTTGTAAGTTCTGATTTGCCAGCTTTATTGAGCAGCGATGAGCCTGGCCCAGGGTCGGGCTCCGGGAGTAAGGAAAACTCTGGGAACTCATCAGGGGTATATCAGAGGTAAAGGTAGTGATAGTGCTTTATGTTCAGTAACTAAAGAACGCTTCTTCTGTTCTGCTTCAAACTTAGTGACGATGTGTTCCTGAAGAACTAAGGTAATCCGTTAGTCTCAGTAGGTGCACATTTGAAATTTTACTAATTATTATTATCATGACCAAGCTCTAAACCCGTAAGGGTCATACAGCGCTGTGAAATTTTACTGAAATAGTTAAAAAAAAAAGTGGAGTTGTTAGAATCAGATCAGTTACTGGAGAATTCATTTCCTGATTGGGTTCAAACTTTCATCGTTATTGAGCTTTATTACAAGAAATCTCGGCGCTCATATTGAGCTTTTATTAAACAATTGTTTAATAAAAGAATGTCTCTTGTGATCGGCTTCAAACTCTGAACGATGTGGTATCTGAATTAAAAGTATTTTTGGGCTATTCTTGGGTGCCAGTTTGACAATTTTTCAGTGATTTTATCAAAACTTTAAAATATAATAAGAATAATTTTTCTTATAGTATGATAGAGAATATGAGATTAAATATAAACGAGAAAATATAACTGAACAATAAAATTTTTTTTAGAATGTTTTTAAGTTTACTGATGACAGACTTTACTGTTTTCAGAATATTGGTGTCTGAGATAACCAGAGAATGCCTCTGCTGTTTCTTAATGGAAGTGTTGAAATAAATTTGGGCTGTGTATGTCTTAATTTGCCATGTTTATTGGAGGAATTGGGACATTAATTTCCATGTGATAACTTGTGAATGTTTCTTCTGATTGGCTTCAGATCTTCAACACTAATATATAACTGCATTATAAACTTGTGCCACACACTGCACCATTCCTGTCGCATGCAGTGAGGTAGAGGGGACTGGGGTTATGTGATACTGGTATACCTTTCTCGAATCGTGCAGCCACCGAGACGCATCTAATTACGATTTTCTTGTATAGTAAGTTTTGTGTAAATTAATCAGGATAACCCAGGATCACCTGCTACTATTTCCAATGCCCCTTCCAAGCTACCCAAGATTTTAGACTTTATAACCCCACTCGGTAGATCATCAGATGCAGCATTCTCCACCTGACCTCAACATTCTGAACCTGACTGTAAACACTCACTTACCTTCCACCCCAGGTAGATCTGTGACTTGAAAAAGCCCACTGTGTGGGCGAAACGTTGTCAATAAAGGATCACATTAAACTGCATATGTGTTTATGTTCCCATTGTGTCGGTATTTTATACCATTTATTTTCACCTACACTACCTCTTCCACTAATATCTCCACTTCCTTCTTTCATTTTTCTACTTCTCTTTCACCCGTCCCTGCCCTCCTCTCCAGTGTTAGTGTGTGACTAGCTAATGGTCACAAAATCGGACCGAAACGTTTCTCCTATATGAAGGCTATTTATGCGTATCCTAGGATTACCCACAGTAGTCATCGAGTTGCTCAAACGTTTCTCTTATATTTAATAAAACACTTATTCATTCGTAACTTTCACCACTATGGTAGTACATAGAGCCAAGCGTACCGTTACAGACGTACTGTAACTCGACACAGCTAGAAGGTTTTAAGAGGAAACTGTATCAGTGTGTGCTGGGAGTGCCTGATCGGCCAGGTTGTATGAGTCAGTGGTCCGCTAGTAGCAACATCCTGGTTGATCAGGTAGTCAGCAAGGCTTCAGGCTGGGCTGCCAGGGTAGAACCTTCGATACCAGTCATAGGTATGTTGCAATGTTGACTTGTATTAATGCATCATTATTTTGACAATAAGAAAAGAATATAAAAAATAAAAAGTTGCACTAACTTGGCTGGAACAGTTCACCCAAGAAAACTGCACTTGGGAACTTTATGACGACGTTTCGGTTCCTCCTGGATTTATAAGTGGTCCAGCAAGAACTGAAACGTAGCTTAAGGTTCCTCTCATAAGTGTGGGTGTCTGGTGAAACTTTTCTCCCTTTTTGTGGCTATGTTACCTTACCTTTGCCCCTCAAGGAAGGTTCCTTGATGTTGGTGAGGGGCTCTTGATTTGGGGAATTGGGTCTGTGCTCCGGTTCCCCGAATTAAGCCTCAATGCCTTCCACATCCCCCCCCAGGCGCTGTATAATCCTCCGGGTTTAGCGCTTCCCCCTTGATTATAATAATAATACCTTACCTTTGATGAGTTTCGAGAGCCTTACTACTCCCGGAGCCCGGCCACGGGTCAAGCTCGCATTCATGAGGTGCGCTTTACGTTTATTCTTACGATCATATAAACAGACTAACACTGCAGTAGGTCTACTGGCCTATAGTAAGCAGACACCAGGCAAAATCAGGTTTTTTTTTGGGGGGGGGCTATGCATTGTGTTTAGTGCCTTGCCAGTCTTACCTTCAAGGTAGAAGTGACCCATTCCCTTCCCTCCATCTCTTTTGCCTCGTTCACATTCCGGGGAGCGTCACCCCCGCGGCCTGGTCTCACCACAGAATTACTTGATAAGTTGCACATGTGTCTTACTCATCAACTTGTCGGTATTGTGTACCATTTATAATATGATACGGGTCTTATGGAGAGAGAGAGTAATGTTAGAGTATGAGACGAGGCGAGGGTAACAGGAGAGAGTGTGTCTCAGTAACAAGCTATTATTGTCACGCCAGCAGTAACTACCATCAACCACATCGTATTTCACCCCACATTTTGACACAAAGCAAAGGATCAACAAAGAGCTCATTTAGATTGTGGTTGCCGGCTTCCACAGCCAGTGAGGCCCCGCGCTCACTCGCACAAGCATGTACTCGTATGCACTCGCATGCACTCGCATGCACTTATATGTACGTAAGCGCACTCATATGCATGAAAACCTGAATGAGATAGTTGAGGAAAGAATGCTAAGGATTTTTAACATGGAAGAGGTAAAAATGGCACAGGACAAGCGCTGAATTCACCGTTGGGGCTATGCATTGCACGGGGAAAGAGAAAGCAATTAGGATCGATCCCATGATACTGGGGGTTCGTATTTGAACTGGTATTTGAACCGCAATGAAAGAAAAAATGAATGAAAGGAACTTTCCTGATGCATCAGTCACGTCTTGGAAAAACAGTGTTTGGTGACGATGTGACTGGTACGCTACGAATTTGTTTGGCATTTATTTTCATTCATTGTAGTTAAACTCCATAATGTATCGTTTTGTGTCTCCTGCATTCGTTATACACGCACAGTAGCGACCAGCGAAGAGGCGGGGCCGGGAGCTGTGAATCGACCCCTGCAACCACAAATAGGTAAGTACACACACACACACACATACATATACCGGCATACATAGGCATAGTGGCCGGGTGTGGGGAGGGGAGAGAGAGAGAGAGAGAGAGAGAGAGAGAGAGAGAGAGAGAGAGAGAGAGAGAGAGAGAGAGAGAGAGAGAGAGAGAGAGAGAGAGAGGGAGAGGGAGTGGACACAGGTAAGCGAGGCCGTCCTGCAGATTATTACATGGGGGAGATTTAACGGTGTCTTCCCCCTCTCCTCCCTCCTTTTTCCTCCTTCCATCCACAATCCCTCCTTTCCTCCCTCCCCTCTAAACTTCCCTCCTTCCCTTCACATGATCTCACATATATTAATCAATGTTGTACTGCGAGGTGCAGAGTCAACAGGATGCTTGGCTTCATAATAAGAAATTTCGAGTACAAAATATCCGAAATAATATTAATACTGTACAATTTCTCCTGTTAGACCCCATCTTAAATTATGCCGCCCAGTTCTGGTCCCATAATTATATAAAAGTCAGACGAACTTGAGAAGGTTCGGGGTAGGGTTCTGAGAAGAGCACTGAGAGTATCATTAAGGAACCAGATATATAAATGCACTGCACACCGTCTCTCCTCTCTCAGGGAGAAAAAGAAGGCTAAGATAACAGAGGGGACCTTATACAAACCTTCAAGATATTAAATTCCATTTTGTTTCGTGGCACTAGGATTAACACGAATGTGGCAAGAGCCTCTTTTCAGAGTTTTAGGACACTGCAACAGTCTCCCCCACGGAAGGTGTCGACGTAAAGTTAATTCAGTCATCGGAACTCGCTGGACGTGAACTTTACAGACACAGTATTCGACTAATCAAATGCTTCTCACATGCAGTTGTCACCTGTGTTATTGTGGTGTTTGTTGCGACGCTGCTGTGCATATTCGGTTGTTTGCGTTCACGTGTGACACAGTATCTAGGAGTAGAACTAGAAAGAGAACTTGTAGTATCTAGGAGTAGACCTATACCACAGCCTTCAATCAACTTTCCCCCCCCCCCTCTATCTCTCTCTCTCCCCTGTAATTTCTATGGCGATATTCCAGTACCGTGTGGTATGGTTTTGCCAGTAGTGACTGGAAAGAATGGAGAATAAGGAGAGAGCCTTCTGCTTTACTGTCATTTCCTCATCCATGTACATTGTATTTGCTAGTCCTGAATTGTGATTAGTGATGATAACCGTTGTTATTGATCATTAGTATTCATAAAAAAATCCTCATAGGCTGGGTTTGTTCAGTAGCCGCCCATCACCAGACCATAGCCTCCCCTCGGCATCCCCTCCCTCTCATGCACTGTCTCCCCCTCCCTCATGCACTCTCTCCCCTCCCTCTCATGCACTGTCTCCCCCTCCCTCTCATGCACTGTCTCCCCCTCCCTCTCATGCACTGTCTCCCCCTCCCTCTCATGCACTGTCTCCCCCTCCCTCTCATGCACTGTCTCCCCCTCCCTCTCATGCACTCCCTTCCCCTCCCTCCGTATAACCCAAGGGTATCAACTACTTTTAAGATAATTACAAAGATATAAACGCTTCTCCAGCTCTCTTACTCTCCTTCCTCCGCCCCCGTTGCTCTTCCTTTACTTCTTTTCCTTACTCTTATTCCTCCACATCTAGATTATTCTTTATTCCTCCACCTTTTATATCATCCTCCACCTCCTACATCATCTTTCACCTGTTCCTCCATATCTCTTCTATTCCTCCACAACTCATCTCTTGCTCCTCCACATCTTCCCTCCTTTCCAGGAAATAGATGAGGAAAATATTGTAAAAATGATTTGACTGGTTGAAGGGAGGGGGTTAAATGAGGTTTTGCACGCAGGGGGCTTTGACATCCAACAGGCGTGTGTGAGTGTTAGATAAGGGTGAGTGAAGGCAAATGGGTTTTTTACGACTTGACGTGCAGTTGGAGTGTGAGCAAGGAAACATTTATGAAGGGATTCAGGGAAACCGATTAGCCGAATTTGAGTCCTGGAGGTGGGAAGTACAGTACGGGCACTCTGAGGGAGTGGAATGCTGCGGTTCGGAGGGTCATCTGAATTGTAATGTCAGCACGCTTCCGGCAAAACAGTGAGTGAATGAATGATGGTGAAAGATTTTTTTTCTGGCCACCCTAGGCCTAGTCACGGGCCGGGCCGCGGGGGCATTAACCCCCGAAACCCCCTTCAGGTATACCTCGGTGGGAAACGGCAGGTGTGTTAAAAATTATGATAATAATAATAATTATTATTATTATTATTATTATTATTTACCTGAATCAGTGTATCATAGTTACTTTCATATTGTATTATTTATCTGATGGCACATGAATTCCAGGCATTACTTCTCTTTTAATTCGTGTAGAAGCGCTAAATCCGTAGGGGCTATGGAGCGCCTTGCTGTATAGTCCTTGTGGCTTAGCGCTTCTTTTTGATTATAATAATAATAATATGGAGCGCCTTGGCAACGAAAGGTACTCAGGTTAGATCCTGGGGGAGAGCAATTCCAATTCTTTGGATCACGAGAGCTGAAGCATTACCATGTGTGTGTGTATGTTGTTCCAACCCTCCCTCAGCCTCTCTTATCAGGTCACCACTGTGTCACCAGTGTCCACTGGGTCGCCAATGTCCACTGGGTCAACACTGTCCATTGGGTCACCACTGTCCACAGGACCACCACTGTCCACTGGATCACCACTGTCCACTGGGTCACCACTGTCCACTGGGTCATCACTGTCCACTGAATCACCACTGTCCACTGGGCCACCTCTGTTCACGTATCACTGAGACAACAGAGTTGCCGCCTGTATAATAATTTTAGTACAGTAAAAAGGGTCAGACTGGAAATTGGAATTGGAGAATGGGGTCCCAGTATTAATGTGGGAGGGGTCCAGTATTACTGGGGAATGGGGTGCCTATGGATAACACACACACACACACACACACACACACACACACACACACACACACACACACACACACACACACACACACACACACACACACACTTAAGTACTCAAATTTAATCCACTCTTCTGCTGATATATTCTTGCACTAGAGTCCTTCCAGTTCTGTGGCTCCCAAAGAGAGAGTTCTCTTGTCTTTGTTATTCTCGGCCATCTTAAAATTTGTACTAACCTTCTCCCAACTCCAGCTCAACATTACTTAGTAGTGCAGGAAATAAGGCCAGTACTTAAAAAAATATATGAAAAGACTGGAGAGATTATCCATGACTAAATCCCGCTGGTCTTTCCTTCATTAGCTCACTAGATAATGGAAACTATACATACTACAAAGCTCACACCCTCAGATTTCAACTGAAGTCTGTGAGTAGGCGTAGTGCTGTTTAATTATCATTGTTCAGAATGTGAACACTGGCTAATGTAATAGATATTTTCATCAGATAGTTAAAATATAGCCACACCTCACAATGGAAACACTTCCTTGTTAATCTGTTTTGCTTTTTGACTCAATTCTTTTGTTACTGGGAATTCTTCAACTCTTCCTCCTAAGAAAGCGTGTGTTTATATAAGAGTTAAAAGCAGCCGAATAGCAGCTACTATCACAACGTTTTTTCCAGACCGCCAGAGCGTCGGTTCGAAGCCCAAGAACACCATTGAATTATACTCGTTTATTAAGAATTTTCAGCATATTAACATATGTATTCCTTAAGATCAGGATGAACATTAATGTATGCGTTCCCACAGGTCGGAATGAGCTCATTGCTCGCTACATCAAGTTGAGGACGGGCAAGACGCGGACCAGAAAGCAAGTGTCCTCTCACATCCAGGTGCTGGCCAGACGCAAGCTGAGAGAGATCCAGGCCAAGCTTAAGGTGAGCACATTCTGCAACCATTCATGTACACCCTCCTCTTCCAGGTCACCTCCTCTTCCAGGTCACGATCCTCTTCCGGGTACGATCCTCTCCTATGTAACGATCATCTTCTAGGTAGCGATCCTCTTCCAGGTTACGATCCTAATCTTCTAGACGGCACTCCTTCCTCTAGGTCCTGCCCTCGCTCCTTTATATCACACCCTCCCTCTTTCAGGTCCCACCCTCCTCTTCTGAAAGGTAATTTTTCTGGTCCTGGACAGGTTAAAAATTTAGCCATCAAACACCTTCCTTGCCTTGGAATGTAACCCAGTGACACCAAAGGAGAAAGCAAAGTTTTGGACTTGGGTTGTTATTGATATGGATTGTCGAAAATTACCACCTTTCACTTGGTTCTGACCATATTATTTGCCTGCAGTTTACCTGTGGTCCATCTAAGGAGTCATCGTCCCCCGTGGCCTGGCCCCTGACCAGTCATCATGCTGCTTGTTAGTCTTTTAAGTTTTTCGCAATTGATCGCACGCCTCCGGCTTTACAAATCTAATCTAGATGTACATGGTGCGTTTAGCGAGAGTAGTTGGATGCAGGATGAAACTACGTATTGGCTGCAAGTGTGAAGACATTGAAGTTTCGGAATAAACTTTTATTGGTGGATCAGGGCCTGATTATCAGGCTGTTACTGCTGGCCGCATGAAATCTTCAACGTTTCTTTGTCTTTACACAGCATTTTGTTGCAGTTAGAAATGCTTCACTACGGTCCAGAATAGCAAGTGGTGGACTATGCTGATCTAACAAAGACAGTAAATCACCTAAGCTTGTCGACATACACCTTAACCCGCTGTCCCGTTCACCTAGCCGTAAAAAAATATAGTGTCTGGGTATTTGACTTTGTAGTAGGCTGCATCCTGGTCAGGATGAGATGTATGGGCAATTATGTTTAGGCCTGTTGCCTATGTTCACTTAGTAAATAAGTAACTGGGTGTCAATCAACTGTTGTGTTTCAAATGACCTGAAAACATTGATACTATAGTAAGTAGGATCATGCATCATCCACAAATATTTGACATACGATATCCACATTTTCGAGAGATAATTGCTAGTATTAATAGCTGGGCCTCCATGCTGCTAAGTAAACTGTCATTACTCTCAAGGAAGCAGAAGGCAGAAGCTGCAACCAAGAATTAATAGAATGTAACATACTTATTTCTAAAGTCAAGTTTGAAAGCTTTCACTAAGCATCTGGCCAGCTGCTTCTGCCTCAGACGGAGAGACTGATCATCTGGCACCTTGGGTGATGGACTGAATACGTTAAAATACCTTTCTACTTAGTCTTTCACCAGTGTCTCCAGGAGTGTGACTTATCTCTGTATTCGACTGATAAAACCTGCAGTGCGGACGAAACGTGTAGTTTATAAAGATACCTAGTGTTGCATATGTGCCTCACTTAACAGTATTTTATACCATTTATAATAAGTCTGGTGATGTTGATTTAGATGGGTGGTGTGGGCGTCGGGGTCTGTCAGGGTTTAGCAAGGGGAGCCCCACCTGGCCTAATCGGGAAGTTTATTCCCGTTTCTCTTATATAATTTCTGTCCATATCTGGGCTACATTTTTTCCGGACTTAGGTACGCAGGGCTTAATTAGACGTAAACCTTAGTGGCCCATAATAGCAACACCTACAAGCATGACTGTGTGTTGTAACATGAATCTTCAACACCAGTGTTGTGTTGTTGCTGCTGGTTCCTTTGACCATTATTATTATTACAATCAAGGGGGAAGCGCTAAACCCGGAGGATTATACAGCGCCTGGGGGGGTATGTGGAAGGCATTCAGGCTTAATTTGGGGAACTGGAGCATAGATCCAATTCCCTAAATCAAGAGCCCCTCACCAACATCAAGGAACCTTCCTTGAGGGGTTCCTTTGACCAGTGTCGAGGGTTCTAACCCAGGAGCCTGACCTGAGCGATGTCAGTCTTCTGTGTTGATTGATCATCTGTTGGTGATAGCTTACCGCACTCTAACAACAGCAGCCTGGTTGATGAGACATCATTAACAACCCGTGTGCCCAGCTGACATTGCTAAACATTCATTTCCTATTGTCATGAGTGTGTTGCGGAGGTGACCTTGATGGAAGGGAGCAGTGTTTCCTCTGGCTGTGTGAACTACTTCCCTCAGTACCTTACTAGTTGTGGCTGTCACACCTCACTCGCACCATGTTTTACTGATTTTACATTAATAGACGATTGTCGTACAGGTGTTTGGTATTGGTAATTAAGTAACTGCAGTAGTATCAGTGCTGGTTGTCAGTGATTAAGCAACTATTAATCATCGTACTAGTGCTGAGTGTTGGTGAGATCAGTAGGTATAATAGGAAAAATAAGCAAATAAATATTAAACTTTCTGATGAATATGACTCATAGAACAGTAGTAAGCATAGGAAAGTATAATGCTTACTACCCCAAGGCACAGTTGTGGTGCCTATAGTGTTTCCTGTCCACATAGCAAACATAGGTAAAAACACTAGCCACAACTATCATTTTCAGACATAAAAATAAGCATGAAAATCATGCTGGTAGAAGACAGAAAAAGTTCAAGAGGATATAAGCAAAGTCTTCCAGTGGACTGTAGAAAATACGTAACAGTGTTCTATGCTGACAAATTCCAGTTGCTCGGATAAGGAAAGAACGAGGAACTCAGATGGGGCTTTGTATACAAAACACCTAATAGAACGAAAGGAACAAGTGAAACATGTGTATAATAAAATCAGCTGACCTATCATTTAGAGATAAGACAAATGTTGCAAAAGCCAGAAAAATGACATAATGGATAATGAGAACTTTCAGAACAAGAGAAATAATGCAGGTAATTGTGTTCTCTTACTGAGAGTACTGCTTGGTGTTGATGGCTCCATTCAAGGCAAGAGAGATATCAGCTGAAACAAATACACAGTTTACTGCTTGCATAGAACCTGAAACAGGACTTGATCCACCAGGGGTCCTGTTCTGAAAACATCCCTCAGGTATCCTTTAGGTACTACCTCTGCCAAGTGCCAAATCAGCCAAGTTGTGATGGATATATTGTCCAAGCAGGCTGCCAACAGCAATAGCCTGATTGACATGGCAAGCGTTACAAAAATTTGACCCCTGGCTGGGTTGTGGGAGTAGGAAAACTCTTAGAAGTGCTCAATTGCATATCCTGTGAGGCTTTTTGGAATATAATTCAACATATAGAAATTGTAATCCCAAGTTCACATTGTAGCCTTAATTGTTAAAATCAAATATTAATGAATTTCATGGACTTACAACTGCATCAGAATTTTTCAACCAGAGTTAATGCAGTTACTGACTACAACCTTGTTAACTTTCGGCCCACTGTTTTAGACTTTTTTTTTTTACGGAATATATGGAAGCTTATTCTGTATAAGGAGAAAGATAATTCCACATTTTTTGGAGCACAACCTTGTCAAGGGATGGGAAAGGGGGAGAGGGCCTTGATCCTGCTGGTGAAGGGTTCTAATAAAAGGAACAGAATTACCAGTCACAGGGGCATTGACCTCTGAAACCCTCTCTAGGTATACCCTTTACTCTTCTTAATCTTCAGACGCCATATGATTCTTACAGGTTTAGCGCTTCCAAGATTATACTAATGGGAACACAACCCACTAATTGGGCCCTGCTCGTATGTATGGTACAGTAAGACTGGCAATTTTGGACTTTCTTTCCCAGTGGGTGTTAAAGATTAACTTACTGTACCTTTAAAAACAGTGCAGTATATATATGTAACTTATAAGTAATGTATATACTGTAGAACTTTTATCTAGTAATTACATAATATATATGACACTGATAAAGTATTACTGTTAATGGTGATGATAACATGAGTTCATCATACGTAATTCTCTTCTGTTTCTAGCGATTTGAAATAGTGGTACATCATTGTGAGAAATTTATATAGTTAACATTTTTTAAAATACCTGTAGACATACTGTACATGTAGGTTATAGTGTTGAAAAGTAAATAAATGAGTTTGTAGTTGTTAATCACAAAGCAGGTATGGTATCCTGTGGCTCTGTTAGACTCACAATTGGATTTCTCTTTTTGCAGGATGTACCAGGGGTAAGGCCAGGGGTGAGGTTGGAGTGTTTGCTTTGTTCCTCAACTGGGTATAATGGTGTGACCCTTGCCTGTTATAACCACAGATACATTTGCCTCCTCCAATCATGTGCGCTTTACACACACTTCCCTTTTTGTATTCAATAATCTACTCTTTGAGTAAAAACTTGCCTGGTTACTCTTGCACCTTGTCTCACCAGCACTCCTCTTGTGTGGAACACCAGGCATCCAGTCCACCACTGGCTGTAGTTTTCTTTGACTTTATATATCTCTACCTTGTTTGAGAGTACAGCACATGCAAGCCAAGTGGTGAGGCAGTATACAGTATCGTTTGCTAAATTTGCACCATGGCACTTCAAATGTCCAGCTCTTTTGTAGTCTAACACCACATAGCTCTTGCTGCCTGCCTGGGAAAAGGGAAGTCTTCATTTTAATGGATGCCCTAGTTAGTATCATATTCTAGCATGGTGTCACACTCTTGACTTTCTATAGCATCACTATATTTTGACATTGTAACACCCTATTTTGGCAGTGAGGCAGTATCTAATAACTGTGTTTTGATATACCATATCTCGAGTTAATTTTATTGCATCTGAATGACGTTTATCTCGATATGAGGGTCTTCAATCATTGTCACAGTAGTAACTCATTGCCACAGTAGTACAATATATTGGTTGGTAAGATGAAATCATCTTCATTCTAGACATTAGAGCAAGGTTTCCCATATAGTGGGTAGCAACACTCTTGGGGGAATCACATTGATTATTCTTTTTGCATTCATGGGGAAGTGTTAAACCTATAGGGTTCATTCAATGCCTGGGGAGTAGGTAATTGGGTTTTATCCAAGGAAGAGAAGGGTGGCTTCAATTCCCTGGGTCAAGAGTCCTTCACCAGCATCAAGGCACCCCACTCTTGAATGGCGGGGGGTTCACTTAATGCCTCCACCTACACAATTCGTTTATCTTTAAGGTCTATAAAGGTGTATAGATTAATGGTATTATGAACACTGATAACTTGTGCCAATAAAGAAAGATTCAAATCCTGGCATTATTCATGCTTTAAGGACAGTTAAAATAGAGCCAGTAACAGGGTGATTAATGTCGAGAGTGAGCCTGCGCTTACTGTATAATTGGAGACCCTGAATTGACTAGCGTGGCTTTTTACCCCTGTAAGTGCCCTTCTAGGAAAGTGCCTTGATACTGTTAGAGGGCTTTTGATCCAAAGAATTGGAGTTGTTCTTCCCTTCATTGAATTAAAGCTGATTACCATCCATTTGCTATATGATCCTTACTGGTTTAGCACTTCCTAATGAATGCAATACTGTACCCCAGTACAACAACAAACTCCAGTATAACAGACTTAAATTTATTGGATTAAATTCACTGGGTTAATTGTACTTTGAACTCCTTTATTTTTAATGGTTATTTGCAGCATAACTGTAAATTGTGTATACAGTACTATATTAGGTATACAGTAGAGTACTGTGCATATTATTTCTTTTTTTTTTTAACATTATTCTGATTTCTCAGGCAGTTCCCCATTAGTCTGTGTATAACAGCTCATGGTCACACAAATAATGGTCATGCAACAGATAATGGCTTTATATGAAAGTTAATAACAATGGATAAGGGTTACCTATAATAGATACTGGTCGCATAACAGATAATAGCCCTATATAAAAAGGTAATAACACTACAGATAATAGTCAAATACAGTATGTATATATTCATCACATAAACACTTATGGCCCCACACAACAGATACTTGTCACACACAAACAGTCATACACCAGATAACTGTCATATGTAACAGATAATGGTCACCTATAACACAATGGTCCCATATAACATAATGGTAAAATACAGTATAACATAATAGTCATAAAACAAATAATAGTCCCTCAATGGATAATGTCATACAAAACAGACATTGGTCATACAATAACAGCGGGCGAACAAAACCCTTAATCGTATGAAAGAACATGTGGCATAACAAAACAGCAGTCCTGTGGTTGTATAAAAACCAAAAACATGATTCAGGTTACACCCTATGAAGCAGCAAAACTGTTGTACTGTAGACAGTAGATCCGGGATATGACCCATGAGGCGTAGTCCACAATGCAGAATCCAAAATTGAAGCCAACTCAGAATCGACTTAACAGTAAAGTAGATGTGTAAAAAATAAAGGGGATGAATGGGAGAGAACCAAAAAGTCCTATACAGTGCAGAACATAAAACAGAATCCAAAACCAGGGTTAGGTGAAATCTACAAAATAGCTAAAACAAAAAAAGAAGCATAGGGGCACAGTTCAAGCCACAAATTGGAAAAAGCTTTGGTAGAAGGAAGTAAAACATGACCCATTATACTGTACTAGGGAGTGGGAGGGCAATCATTCTTGATCTGAGGAAGAGGGTAGCTCTGCTTGTTGAATCAAAAGCTCTTCATCAGTGGCAAAGCACCCCCCCACCCCCCCTCCCCTTTGAAAATCACATCCTGCTGGGAAACACTACAGTCTTGAGGATACAGTATTTTATTAAAGCACTTTACTGCACAGTACTATGTCTTTGCATTAAGCTGCTGAATTATGCTGCAGTGATTAATATAGGATAACATTTACCACAGTATTTTGGCATCATATCTTAGTACAGTTTTTCATTTTTATTAATAATGTAATATAAGTAAAATTTTCTAATACTGTATAGTAATTCAAAGAATATTAGTTATGTACATAATTTTAAAAAAAGAATACGTAGTTTTTGTACAAAACTTCCAAGGTCATATACAGTACACCAAGAGGTGTGTATCTCTGTTTGTATGTATGTAGGCATGTGTGTATATATATATATATATATATATATATATATATATATATATATATATATATATTATATATATATATAATATATATATATATATATATAATGTATATATATATATATAATGTATATATATGCAAGATTACAGGCATGTCTTGCTACTTCTACTTACACTTAGGTCACACTACACATACATGTACACATTTATTTATACACACTCATCTGAGTTTTCTTTGATTTTATCTTAATAGTTCTTGGTCTTATTAATTTTCCTTTTATATCCATGGGGAAGTGGAATAAGAATCTTTCCTCCGTAAGCCATGCGTGTTGTAAAAGTCAACTAAAATGCCGGGAACAATGGGCTAGTAACCCCTTTTCCTGTAAAGATTACTAAAAAGAATAAGAAGAAGAAAATTGTCAAAGTGGGAAGTCTGAATGTGCGTGGATGTTGTGCAGATGATAAGAAAGAGATGATTGTGGATGTTATGAATGAGAAGAAGCTGGATGTCCTGGCTTTAAGTGAAACAAAGCTGAAGGGGGTGGGAGAGTTTCAGTGGAGAGGAATAAATGGGATTAGGTCAGGGGTTTCAAATAGAGTTAGAGCTAAAGAAGGAGTAGCAATAATGTTGAAGGATAAGCTATGGCAGGAAAAGAGGGACTATAAATGTATTAATTCAAGGATTATGTGGAGTAAAATAAAGATTGGATGTGAAAAGTGGGTTATAATAAGCGTGTATGCACCTGGAGAAGAGAGAAGTGTAGAGGAGAGAGAGAGATTTTGGGAAATGTTGAGTGAATGCGTGGGGAGTTTTGAATCAAGTGTGAGAGTAATGGTGGTTGGGGATTTTAATGCTAAAGTGGGTAAAAATGTTATGGAGGGAGTAGTAGGTAAATTTGGGGTGCCAGGGGTAAATGTAAATGGGGAGCCTTTAATTGAGCTATGTGTAGAAAGAAATTTGGTAATAAGTAATACATATTTTATGAAAAAGAGGATAAATAAATATACAAGGTATGATGTAGCACGTAATGAAAGTAGTTTATTAGATTATGTATTGGTGGATAAAAGGTTGATGGGTAGGCTCCAGGATGTACATGTTTATAGAGGGGCAACTGATATATCGGATCATTATTTAGTTGTAGCTACAGTTAGAGTAAGAGGTAGATGGGAAAAGAGGAAGGTGGCAACAACAAGTAAGAGGGAAGTGAAAGTGTATAAATTAAGGGAGGAGGAAGTTCGGGTGAGATATAAGCGACTATTGGCAGAAAGGTGGGCTAGTGCAAAGATGAGTAGTGGGGGGGTTGAAGAGGGTTGGAATAGTTTTAAAAATGCAGTATTAGAATGTGGGGCAGAAGTTTGTGGTTATAGGAGGGTGGGGGCAGGAGGAAAGAGGAGTGATTGGTGGAATGATGAAGTAAAGGGTGTGATAAAAGAGAAAAAGGTAGCTTATGAGAGGTTTTTACAAAGCAGAAGTGTTATAAGAAGAGCAGAGTATATGGAGAGTAAAAGAAAGGTAAAGAGAGTGGTGAGAGAGTGCAAAAGGAGAGCAGATGATAGAGTGGGAGAGGCACTGTCAAGAAATTTTAATGAAAATAAGAAAAAATTTTGGAGTGAGTTAAACAAGTTAAGAAAGCCTAGGGAAAATATGGATTTGTCAGTTAAAAACAGAGTAGGGGAGTTAGTAGATGGGGAGATGGAGGTATTGGGTAGATGGCGAGAATATTTTGAGGAACTTTTAAATGTTAAGGAAGAAACAGAGGCAGTAATTTCATGCACTGGTCAGGGAGGTATACCATCTTTTAGGAGTGAAGAAGAGCAGAATGTAAGTGTGGGGGAGGTACGTGAGGCATTACGTAAAATGAAAGGGGGTAAAGCAGCTGGAACTGATGGGATCATGACAGAAATGTTAAAAGCAGGGGGGGATATAGTGTTGGAGTGGTTGGTACTTTTGTTTAATAAATGTATGAAAGAGGGGAAGGTACCTAGGGATTGGCAGAGAGCATGTATAGTCCCTTTATATAAAGGGAAAGGGGACAAAAGAGACTGTAAAAATTATAGAGGAATAAGCTTACTGAGTATACCAGGAAAAGTGTACGGTAGGGTTATAATTGAAAGAATTAGAGGTAAGACAGAATGTAGGATTGCGGATGAGCAAGGAGGTTTTAGAGTGGGTAGGGGATGTGTAGATCAGGTGTTTACATTGAAGCATATATGTGAACAGTATTTAGATAAAGATAGGGAAGTTTTTATTGCATTTATGGATTTAGAAAAGGCATATGATAGAGTGGATAGAGGAGCAATGTGGCAGATGTTGCAAGTATATGGAATAGGTGGTAAGTTATTAAATGCTGTAAAGAGTTTTTATGAGGATAGTGAGGCTCAGGTTAGGGTGTGTAGAAGAGAGGGAGACTACTTCCCGGTAAAAGTAGGTCTTAGACAGGGATGTGTAATGTCACCATGGTTGTTTAATATATTTATAGATGGGGTTGTAAAGGAAGTAAATGCTAGGGTGTTTGGGAGAGGGGTGGGATTAAATTATGGGGAATCAAATTCAAAATGGGAATTGACACAGTTACTTTTTGCTGATGATACTGTGCTTATGGGAGATTCTAAAGAAAAATTGCAAAGGTTAGTGGATGAGTTTGGGAATGTGTGTAAAGGTAGAAAGTTGAAAGTGAACATAGAAAAGAGTAAGGTGATGAGGGTGTCAAATGATTTAGATAAAGAAAAATTGGATATCAAATTGGGGAGGAGGAGTATGGAAGAAGTGAATGTTTTCAGATACTTGGGAGTTGACGTGTCGGCGGATGGATTTATGAAGGATGAGGTTAATCATAGAATTGATGAGGGAAAAAAGGTGAGTGGTGCGTTGAGGTATATGTGGAGTCAAAAAACGTTATCTATGGAGGCAAAGAAGGGAATGTATGAAAGTATAGTAGTACCAACACTCTTATATGGGTGTGAAGCTTGGGTGGTAAATGCAGCAGCGAGGAGACGGTTGGAGGCAGCGGAGATGTCCTGTTTAAGGGCAATGTGTGGTGTAAATATTATGCAGAAAATTCGGAGTGTGGAAATTAGGAGAAGGTGTGGAGTTAATAAAAGTATTAGTCAGAGGGCAGAAGAGGGGTTGTTGAGGTGGTTTGGTCATTTAGAGAGAATGGATCACAGTAGAATGACATGGAAAGCATATAAATCTATAGGGGAAGGAAGGCGGGGTAGGGGTCGTCCTCGAAAGGGTTGGAGAGAGGGGGTAAAGGAGGTTTTGTGGGTAAGGGGCTTGGACTTCCAGCAAGCGTGCGTGAGCGTGTTAGATAGGAGTGAATGGAGACGAATGGTACTTGGGACCTGACGATCTGTTGGAGTGTGAGCAGGGTAATATTTAGTGAAGGGATTCAGGGAAACCGGTTATTTTCATATAGTCGGACTTGAGTCCTGGAAATGGGAAGTACAATGCCTGCACTTTAAAGGAGGGGTTTGGGATATTGGCAGTTTGGAGGGATATGTTGTGTATCTTTATATGTTTATGCTTCTAGACTGTTGTATTCTGAGCACCTCTGCAAAAACAGTGATAATGTGCGAGTGTGGTGAAAGTGTTGAATGATGATGAAAGTATTTTCTTTTTGGGGATTTTCTTTCTTTTTTGGGTCACCCTGCCTCGGTGGGAGACGGCCGACTTGTTGAAAAAAAAAAAAAAAAAAAAAAAAAAAATATATATATATATATATATATATATATATATATATATATATATATATATATATATATATATATATATATATATATATATATATATATATATATATATATATATATATATATTATATTATATATATATATATATTATATATATATATATATATATATATATATATATATATATATATATATATATATATATATATATATATATATATATATATTATATATTATATATATATATTATATATTATATATATATATATATATATATATATATATATATATATATATATATATATATATATATATATATATATAATATATATATATATATATATATTTATATATATATATATATATATATATATTTATATATTTTGCTGAGAGTTTACTTTAATCTATATTTTAGGTATTGAAGTATTCTTGACTTGTAATTTAAGGGTTACAAGCAGTGTTATTGACCTTCATGCAGTTGACAAGCTTTAAATCCAATAAACCAACCAAAATTCTCATTAGATATCCAGTACATGTGATGGTAGGTACATGGGAGCTGGGAACACAGAGGCAGCACACTTCTTACTAAAATATGTACCATCCTGCCTTAACATCAGTGTTAACCACTAAAATTCCATATAAGATACATCAAGTTTTTTACTTCTTGTACCGTGTATAAAGGATAGCGTTTTTTTTTTTTATCTAGGCAATGCAGAAGGGCAAATTTTGTTTTAGTTATTCTAACCTGTACCTGTACTTATTTCTTTGTAAGGTACTTACTGAGGACATCTCAAAATAAAAATAGCTCAAGTACTCATTGAATTTATAATTAGCTTGTGTATTGAAGGACATTTGTGTAAAGCCCTGAAGCCCATGGCATACATACTGTATTTAAATTTTTCCTTGGAATACTGCTTGACATTTGTGTTCGGTTTGGATTGATACTTTTTGTGAGTAATGACCCTATTCCTTGCCAAATATGTGCTTAGATTTACTGAGCACCTTAATGCTTTTTTGCCCACTAAAACTGGCTTCATTGTTGCAATATAGTTGCTCACTTTATTTTGAGATGACAGTGTTATTGTACAGGAATTGGCTTTTGAAGGCAATTAATTCCATTTTTAATACCAGTAGGTTTTGTACCAGAAATCTCACTTTCGTAATTAAATAAAAAAAAAAATTATTTTAATGTTACTGTAAGTTAATTGAGTTTTTCACAGATTAAGTACAATAGCAGTATTTCTAAATAATATTCAAAGTGACAGATTGCAGCTAGGTTGCCTGTGTGAAACAATGTGTCTTGTTTACTTACCTGTGTTTGTACCTTGTTGTAGGGCTGCACGTCTGATGAAAATGGCGGAATGTTGAGACTGGCAAGTATTTTTTGAATTTTTTAGTTTGCTAAATGTATTTCATACTTATAAAAGGAGGAATCAGTTTCACTTAGACGTCTAGTGGAAAGATAGTTAAATCCATGTATCATTTATATATCATTTTCTAGCAGTTGCATATGTGCGGTATTACCATATATTGTACTGTTTTTATCATTATTAATTAAAATGTACTTGAGCTATTTTTACATGTACTGTATAGTAAAATACCATATGTTTGTGGAAACTGCCTTGCATCACAAATTACACTTGGGCTTGTTTATGTGTAACATACGCATTTGGCGACGAATACTATATCCATTCCCTCACCATAAAGTTTTCAGTTATGATTATTATCTAAACCAAGTATGTAGATGCTTAGAAATATCCTTGAACAATACTGTGTTGTAATCAGTTGTTTTTGTATGGAGTGAAATGGCTATCATTGCATCCTGTGACATGGTCTTTAATTTTTTTTGTCGAGCAGTTTGAAAAGCTCACAGAAGGCCTTGTTCAAATGACCAAAAGTCATATGAGTAGTTTTTTGTATGACTAAGATTTGTGGCAGGAGAACGCTTTGTTTCTCCTGACTAACAAAATCCCACCACCTTCTTAGGAAATTGGCCTAAAAATTAAGGTTGTTGATAAGGTAGTTCTAAGAAATAAGCAATTAAGATAAATATAAAAAATCTATCTGTTAGTTTATTTGCCACTTGAGTAAATAATACAAGAATTTAGAGATAAAGATTCTCTGCAAACTAACACAGAGGTAATAGAAATACAACAGACTGTTATATCTTTCAAGTGTCTCAAACAGACTGTTATATCTTTTAAATGTCTTGAGTTTGAGACTGCTGTCTGCTAGATCACTAGAGGAGTTACAGAATCAACATTTAATTGATTATAAAAGTACTATAAATCATTAGTGAGAGAACATTTTCCTGTGATAGCTCTTCCATTGTGAGTAAGTTAAATGAGTTCATTTTTTTAAAATGTGGTTACATTATAATTGCAGCTGTTGAAATGAATTTGCAGATGTGTCTGTTACATTTCTTGGAAAGAAATTAACCTGCTGGTTGTATTCTTATCCCACTGAAAAAATGGTATTATAATGCATATAATTTTTTTTTTCAGTAGGTGCAATTAAAAATGAAATTTTCTAATTGAATAAGATTGATTCACCTAACCCATGTTAATTACTGTAATTAGAAATACCTTACTTACATTGTTCATTTGGCCAATGCTACATGGTTTTGGATTGAAACATTTTTTTTTTTTTTTTGTAAATCAAGCATGACAAGTGATGAGGGCTTTCATAGAAATGTCACATTGCTTGACTTTATTGAGTTATCGTGGCTTAATAAAATTTAAAATTATTTATGAGGTCTAAATAAAATCTTGCTAGTTCAGAACATCAGTGGTGATTATAACCCAGAAGTTATAAACTGCCATCATAACTGTAATACACTACTTTACCAACTGTAAATACATATGTATATACATATCTGGTATTTAAAAATAACTGTACCTGTAAAAATGTAATTGACCTTAGAAGGCTATAGATTTTTACAAAAAATAAACACTTCAGTCAGAATTTATACTTTGCTTATCAGTTAACTGGTATAATATTACTAATGTTTAGGTGAAACTGTTTCCCTCTGTCACTTTTAAGAAGTGAAGAACACATGTTGTGTGCACTGAAGATAAAACTTGAGTGAGAATATATATATGTGTGTGTGTGTGTGTGTGTGTGTGTGTGTGTGTGTGGGTGGGTGGGTGTGGGTAGGTGGGTTGTGGGTGGTGGTGGTGGTGGGGGGCAAACTATTTTTAAGGAGATTGTGAAACTGAATTCAGTGAAAGAAATGAAAATGTAAATTAAGCACATGTTGCATCAAGAATGGACAAGTTTGTAAAACAGTTAAATTTTGTATTGTGCTTGTGGCTAAGGAAAATACTGTATATCATAAGTGGGAGTATAATATAAATAATTATATAAACTTGGTTAGTATTATATTACAAAAGTTACTCTTGTATTTTCTTTTTTTTTTACTGTGCATTCTTTAAGTGCTTACTTGTGGAATTATCTTAATTTATAGTTTATATATATAGTATAGTAATCCTAGGTAGGAGGTTGGTAGACAGCAACCACCCGGGGAGGTACGTACTACTGTTCTGCCAAGTGAATGTAAAATGGAAACCTGTAATTGTTTTACATGATGGTAGGATTGCTGATGTCTTTTTTCTGTCTCATAAACACGCAAGATTTCAAGTATGTCTTGTTATTTCTACTTGCACTTAGGTCACACTACACATGCATGTACAAGCATATATACAGTGGACCCCCACAAATTCGCGGTTCTGAATTCGCGGCTTCAGTAATTCGCAGATTTTTCCTTAGAACCTAACTGATAATTATTCGCGGAGATCCTGGAAATTCACAGAATTTTGGGGGGGCTTTTTTTTAAGGCAATATATAGTTTTTTATGTTTTAACACAATGTTAAGAAAAATATAATTTAATAATTTTGTAACATAAATATTAATGTAAATTCAGCAAAATTTCCTTATAAAATATAATACTATATAAACTTTTTAGTGCTGTAGAGAATGGTATCATTCATTATTGGTGAGTATCCATACAATTATCTTTACTTTTACTAAATTAAATTATTACTGTATATTTACTGTACGTATACCAAAGAAAACATGGTTGCATAAATTACAGTATATACCTGAGAAAATGGGCTTGCATGAATTATGGTAGCTACACTGAGAGTAAAAGGTAGATGGGATACAAGGAGAATAGAAGCATCAGGGAAGAGAGAGGTGAAGGTTTATAAACTAAAAGAGGAGGCAGTTAGGGAAAGATATAAACAGCTATTGGAGGATAGATGGGCTAATGAGAGCATAGGCAATGGGGTCGAAGAGGTATGGGGTAGGTTTAAAAATGTAGTGTTAGAGTGTTCAGCAGAAGTTTGTGGTTACAGGAAAGTGGGTGCGGGAGGGAAGAGGAGCAATTGGTGGAATGATGATGTAAAGAGAGTAGTAAGGGAGAAAAAGTTAGCATATGAGAAGTTTTTACAAAGTAGAAGTGATGCAAGGAGGGAAGAGTATATGGAGAAAAAGAGAGAGGTTAAGAGAGTGGTGAAGCAATGTAAAAAGAGAGCAAATGAGAGAGTGGGTGAGATGTTATCAACAAATTTTGTTGAAAATAAGAAAAAGTTTTGGAGTGAGATTAACAAGTTAAGGAAGCCTAGAGAACAAATGGATTTGTCAGTTAAAAATAGGAGAGGAGAGTTATTAAATGGAGAGTTAGAGATATTGGGAAGATGGAGGGAATATTTTGAGGAATTGTTAAATGTCGATGAAGATAGGGAAGCTGTGATTTCGTGTATAGGGCAAGGAGGAATAACATCTTGTAGGAGTGAGGAAGAGCCAGTTGTGAGTGTGGGGGAAGTTCGTGAGGCAGTAGGTAAAATGAAAGGGGGTAAGGCAGCTGGGATTGATGGGATAAAGATAGAAATGTTAAAAGCAGGTGGGGATATAGTTTTGGAGTGGTTGGTGCAATTATTTAATAAATGTATGGAAGAGGGTAAGGTACCTAGGGATTGGCAGAGAGCATGCATAGTTCCTTTGTATAAAGGCAAAGGGGACAAAAGAGAGTGCAAAAATTATAGGGGGATAAGTCTGTTGAGTATACCTGGTAAAGTGTATGGTAGAGTTATTATTGAAAGAATTAAGAGTAAGACTGAGAATAGGATAGCAGATGAACAAGGAGGCTTTAGGAAAGGTAGGGGATGTGTGGACCAGGTGTTTACAGTGAAACATATAAGTGAACAGTATTTAGATAAGGCTAAAGAGGTCTTTGTGTCATTTATGGATTTGGAAAAGGCGTATGACAGGGTGGATAGGGGGGCAATGTGGCAGATGTTGCAGGTGTATGGTGTAGGAGGTAGGTTACTGACAGCAGTGAAGAGTTTTTATGAGGATAGTGAGGCTCAAGTTAGAGTATGTAGGAAAGAGGGAAATTATTTCCCAGTAAAAGTAGGCCTTAGACAAGGATGTGTGATGTCACCGTGGTTGTTTAATATATTTATAGATGGGGTTGTAAGAGAAGTAAATGCGAGGGTCTTGGCAAGAGGTGTGGAGTTAAAAGATAAAGAATCACACATAAAGTGGGAATTGTCACAGTTGCTCTTTGCTGATGACACTGTGCTCTTGGGAGATTCTGAAGAGAAGTTGCAGAGATTGGTGGATGAATTTGGTAGGGTGTGCAAAAGAAGAAAATTAAAAGTGAATACAGGAAAGAGTAAGGTTATGAGGATAACAAAAAGATTAGGTGATGAAAGATTGGATATCAGATTGGAGGGAGAGAGTATGGAGGAGGTGAATGTATTCAGATATTTGGGAGTGGACGTGTCAGCGGATGGGTCTATGAAAGATGAGGTGACTCATAGAATTGATGAGGGGAAAAGGGTGAGCGGTGCACTTAGGAGTCTGTGGAGACAAAGAACTTTGTCCTTGGAGGCAAAGAGGGGAATGTATGAGAGTATAGTTTTACCAACGCTCTTATATGGGTGTGAAGCATGGGTGATGAATGTTGCAGCGAGGAGAAGGCTGGAGGCAGTGGAGATGTCATGTCTGAGGGCAATGTGTGGTGTGAATATAATGCAGAGAATTCGTAGTTTGGAAGTTAGGAGGAGGTGCGGGATTACCAAAACTGTTGTCCAGAGGGCTGAAGAAGGGTTGTTGAGGTGGTTCGGACATGTAGAGAGAATGGAGCGAAACAGAGTGACTTCAAGAGTGTATCAGTCTGTAGTGGAAGGAAGGAGGGGTAGGGGTCGGCCTAGGAAAGGTTGGAGGGAGGGGGTAAAGGAGGTTTTGTGTGCGAGGGGCTTGGACTTCCAGCAGGCATGCGTGAGCGTGTTTGATAGGAGTGAATGGAGACAAATGGTTTTTAATACTTAACGTGCTGTTGGAGTGTGAGCAAAGTAACATTTATGAAGGGGTTCAGGGAAACCGGCAGGCCGGACTTGAGTCCTGGAGATGGGAAGTACAGTGCCTGCACTCTGAAGGAGGGGTGTTAATGTTGCAATTTAAAAACTGTAGTGTAAAGCACCCTTCTGGCAAGACAGTGATGGAGTGAATGATGGTGAAAGTTTTTCTTTTTCGGGTGGGAATCGGCCAGTGTGATAAAAAAAAAAATGGGGGTAACCGGTATTTTACATTGTAGCACTGTGGGAGTCAGCAGTACAGTACTGTATATGGGTTTATCTTTACTTTTTTTTTTTTTTTTAGGTTGATGTATCAAGCTGAGTTTGAAATTAAAGTGTTTTGGGGGCATATTTAGGGGTTTAAACTATAAAAATAGGCATTTATAGGCTTTTTTTTAACCACTTTCCAAATTCATGGGTGGTTTTGGAACGTAACCCCTACAAATTTGGGAGGACTACTATATACACACCCCTCTGGGTTTTCTTCTATTTTCTTACTGGTTCTTGTTCTAGTTTATTTCCTCTTATTTCCTTGTGGAGGTGGACCAGAATTCTTCCTCCGTAAACCATACATGTCATAAGAGGCAACTAAAATGCCTGGAGCAAGGGGCTAGTAACCCCTTCTGTACACATTACCAAAGTTAAAAGAGAAACTTTCGCTTTTCTTTTTGGGCCACCCAGCTTCAGTGGGATGTGGCCAGTTTGTTGAAAGAAGATACTTATATAGTAATATAATCATTGGGAAGCATTAAACTTGTAAGAGTCATATAGCACCAGGGAATTGGGGAAGGGGTAGGGCAATTAGATTCAGTCCAAGGTTGGGTAGGATTGGTCTAAGTCCTTGAAACAACAACCTCTTATATTGAAGAGTAGTTAAGTTTTTTAAACAGTGTACTATATTGACACTACTTTATACTACAGTTTAATATCACGGATACCTTGAGAAGCTAACTTGAGATGATTTCTGGGGTTATTGCTCCTGCACTCCAGTCCAGTCCTAGACCAGGCCCCTCTGGGCATGTATAATATAAACTTTCATGACTACACATATGATGGGGTTTGTGTTGTGTCCTGAGCTCTACAAACCCATTTACAACATTGATGTGCTGTAGTGAAGAAAATTATGCTAATGAACTTACTAAGTATAGCACAACACTTGAAAACATTTTGTTTGAATACAGTACAGTATTTGCAGTGATTGTAATTGCAGATCAGCATTTGTCAGTCATAGTTGGTTTTATAGTGCCAGTATTATAATTGCAGAAAATCATGAGTCTGGGACCTACTGTATTGTCTCTCTATGTAGTATTATTTGGCATTTTTTAACTTTTGTATCCAAACTCATACATAAGTCATTGTCAAGAGAAATACCATTCAGGAACATTCCTTTATGTGCAGAGAGTTTTTGAAATATTGTCTATAAGAACAGTGTTGTGTAAATGGATGATAAAAGCAGTGGAAGTGTACATGCCTGAACATGATAGTAGAATGATGAGAGGGAGGCAGTGAAGGTATGTATTAGTTATGTGAAACTTTTGAGTTGTGAAGTCATTATGGAAGGCCAAGTGGAAGTCTGAATGCAATATTTATAATCTCCCTTCTCCTACATTGTTTAGCCTTCTTTCCCAGGCGAGTGCTTCCCCAAACAATGAAAATTGGAACTGGAGTATTGAAGATGACAAACTGTTGAAAAGAGTACAGAATAGATAATTTATAAATATGTAACTATTTACAGGATTCTGCCACAAAGGAGAAGGCACTTCACACAATGTCCTCCATGTCATCCGCGCAGATTGTCTCTGCGACAGCGATGCACAGCAAAACATCACTAGGTCTACCCCCACCACCAGTCTCATATGCTAGTGCTTTCTGGCAGGGAGGATTACAGGCTGGAACAAGTCAGGAGTAAGTGTTATTCATAATTATAATAAAAAATTAGAACTTTACATGTGCATAGACCATAGTACTGTAGTTCACCTGATTGTCAAGATGGCAGGAAAGATGAGAAGCACAGGTCATCTTTAAAGACAAATGAGTATCCTAATGTATAAAGAAAATACTATACTTCAATAAATGTGTCATTTATAATGACAGTACCTGTTTGCTTATACCTTTGAAGACATACTGTTTAAATATACATATATACGTATTGCTTTAGTATATTTTTCCTTTGCTAAGGTTTCCTATGTTTTTCAGTGTTAAGCCTTTTGCTCAGTCTCCTTTTGGTATGGGTGGAGAGACCAAACCCCCAGTAGGAGGTATGGGTGGCTTACTTCAACCTGCTGCTGCTCCATCTGTCACAGTACCACCATGGGAAGGAAGATCCATCGCTACACAGAAATTACGACTTGTGGAGTTCAGCGCCTTCATGGAGTCCCAAAGAGACCCCGACACAGTAAGTCTAAATTTTATAATGGTAGATTCTATATTTACCTTGGTTCTTTTTCAAAAATTATTTTAATATGATGGGTCAGTCTGAGGCTGGGATTCCCCATTAGTTCACAGTAATGACAATTGGCATCTATAGACACCTTTGATATACATGTACCTCTGATGAATTTTGAGAGTTTTTCTATTCTTGGAGCCTGGTCCTGGGTCAGGCTCGTCTGATGTTTGCCTGGTCAGTCAGGCTATTGCTATAAAGTTGGTAGAATTACCGACAATATGTAAAGTAAAAGGACACAAGTGCAACTAATGTGACATTTATTGTGGCAACGTTTCGCTCTCCAGGAGCTTTATCAAGCCATTAGGTAATGGCTTGATAAAGCTCCTGGAGAGCGAAACGTTGCCACAATAAATGTCACATTAGTTGCACTTGTGTCCTTTTACTTTACAGGCTATTGCTGTTGGTGGCCTGCTGCCTCACATATCCATCACAGACTGATTGATCTGGCACCTGGTGAAGATACTCGTCCAGTTTCATCTTGAAACTAGACATAATTACAATGAGTATTTTTATATTTATGCTTTTGTCTATAGTACATTATATGGTGCCCATGACTATGCCTCTGACAGATGTGACCATGGTGTATAGTGCATAAAATGCGTGATAAAGGAATAACAGGAAAAGTTGGTATATGGCTTTATAATTTCCTAACAAATAGAACACAAGAGTAGTAGTAAACAGAGTAAAGTCTACGGCGGCTACGGTGAAAAACTCTGTTCCACAAGGCACAGTACTCACTCCCATCCTGTTCCTCATCCTCATATCTGACAGACAGGGATGTAAGTCACAGCACTGTGTCTTCCTTTGCAGATGACACTTGAATTTGCATGATAGTGCCCTCCATTGAAGACACTGCAAGACTCCAGGTGGACATCAACCAAAATTTTAAATGGGCTGCAGAAAACAATATGAAGTTCAATGATGAGAAATTTCAATTACTCCGATATGGAAAACATGAGCGAATTAAAACTGTCGGAGTATAAAACAAATTCCAACCACACAGTAGAACGAAAAACTAATGTAAAAGATTTGGGAGTGATAATGTCAGAGGATCTCACCTTCAAAGACCACAACATTTGCATCAATTGCATCTGCTAGAAAGATGACAGGATGGATAATGAGAACCTTCAAAACTAGGGATGCCAAGCCCATGTTGACACTCTTCAGGTTGCTTGTTCTATCTAGGCTGGAATATTAATGAACACTAACAGCACCTTTCAAGGCAGGTGAAATTGCTGACCTAGAAAATGTACAGAGAACCTTCACAGCACGCATAACTGTGATAAAACACCTCAATTACTGGGAACGCTTGAAGTTCCTCAACCTATACTCCAATATAGGAGCTTCAATAGAAACTATGTATTGTGCCAAAACAAAACCATTCACATTGCTAAACTTACGAACTGTAATGCAGTTACTTAGCCTTAACACCAATATGCTCCATAATCTGTATAGAGTTTTGAATTAATCTTAGTTTGCCTGAAATGCCTAGTCATGCTAGGTGTCATAGTGGCCCTCTCTGTAATTAGTTTTATATAATATGTAAACCACACAATATCCTATAGTATTTATATAAACCCCACATTGTAATCCTCATAAAGAATAAACTTGATAGAATGCAGGTAGGAGAGATACATGATTATGTACACTTGGAAAATCCTAGAGGGATTAGTACCAAACTTGCACACGAAAATCACTCCTATGAAAGCAAAAGACTCGGCAGATGATGCAACATACAGTGGACCCCCGGTTCGCGAAGTCATCGGTATCCGATAAATCCGGTATCCGAAGCATTATATCGCAAAAAATTTGCCTCTGTTCCCATTACAAAACCCGGTATGCGATACGATTCGTACGAGACGTGTCCATGTGTGGCCTGAACTGCCCCATGTGCACCAGTGTTTACAAGCCAGCCAGTGTGCACGCATCTAAGAATACATTAGGTACATTCCATATTATCCATATTATCACTGGTTTTGGTGCTTGTTTCTGCAAAATAATTCACCATGGGCCCCAAGAAAGCTTCTAATGCCAACCCTGTAGTAAAAAGGGTGAGAATTAGTATGGAAATTAAGAAAGATTTTGAAGGGTTTGGGGCTAACCTTGAGAAGCCTATGCCAGTTGTGGACTCCATTGTGCCTACTTCAAAAATTAAGGAAATGTGTGCTAAGTGGGTTGAACTGCAAACCTTTATGGATGAAAATCACCCTAACACAGCTATTGCAAGCCGTGCTGGTGACTATTACAATGACAATGTAATGGCCCATTTTAGGAAAGTCATAAAGGAATGAGAGGTACAGGCCTCTATGGACAGATATGTTGTGCGACAGAAGTCCAGTGACTCTCAAGCTGGTCCTAGTGGCATTAAAAGAAGAAGGGAAGTAACCCCAGAAAAGGACTTGCTACCTCAAGTCCTAATGGAAGGGGATTCCCCTTCTAAACATTAAAAACTTCGACACTCTCCCCTCCTCCCATCCCGTCAATCACCACCAGATCTTCATTAAAGGTAAATGTCAATTATTCTATTGTGATTATTCTTTGTTATTATTGTTACTGTAATTATTCTATTGCATTAAACTTAATATTTCATGTGGTAAAATTTTTTTTTTTTTTTCATACTTTTGGGTGTCTTGCGCGGATTAATTTGATTTCCAATATTTCTTATGGGGAAAATTGATTCACTTTCCGATAATTTTGCTTTACGATGAGCTCTCAGGAACGGATAAATAACGTGAACCGGGGGTCCACTGTATCTCCAATGAAAAGCAGGGGTGCCATTAGCACTATAAGAGACAACACAACAAGTGTGAGGGGCCCTAGACTGTTCAGCATACATAAAGGGGATTATAGATTGTAGATGAATGGTTCAAAGAACCGACACGTTGTTAAATTAGACACATGTGCAACTCTTGGGTATCTTTATTGAGGAAACGTTTCGCCTGATGAAGCCACTGTGTGGCAAAACGTTTCCTCAATAAAGATACCCAAGAGTTGCACATGTGTCTAATTTAATAAAGGGGATTACTAATAGATCCCTGGCTGTCTTCAAGAAGGCACTGGACAGGCACCTAAAGTTAGTACCTGACCAGCCAGGCTGTGGTTCATACGTCGGGTTGCGTGCGGCCAAGAGTAACAGCCTGGTTGATCAGGTCCTGAACCACCATGAGGCCTGGTCACAGACTGGGCCACAGGGGCGTTGACCCCTGAAACCCTCTCCAGATACACTCCAGGTATACAGTAATGTACTCTGTTTATACTGATGCCAGCTATGTTTTGTAAATGCTTCTATACAAATATATTAAAATCTTGAAGTTAAGTTTTTCTTAGTACTTATAACTACTTACTGCTGTAGTTTTGTTTTGTTTATCTTAACACAGTTTTACTGATAACACTTGTCTTTCTTTTACAGTGTACAAATACTTCACAAATTAAGTGTAACTTTAATGATTTATTTGATTTATAAAGCACTGGAACAGTTTAGTTATTCATAGCATTCATAAACAGTTGTTGACATTATTATAAGTTTGCTACTAACATTACCAACTTCCTGCTACCCAGCCTAATTTATTGTCACATTACAAAAGTTACCATAAGGCAATTAAAGCAATTCAGGCACAGCAAATTTAGCCAAAAGGGGAAATATCCCTACCATATATGCCTTGACTCCATGGTATTCAACTGCTCAACTCCAAATCACAACCCATTTTCAAAGAATCATGGCGGTAAAAAACAATCCCACATCTTTGTGTCATCATTTTCAGATGACCCCAAAATTAGCATGCAAATCATCTCTGCAAAGGACAGTGATAAACTTCAAAAGCATATAAAAAGGGCTGCCAGTGGACACTAAAAATAACATGGCATTCAGTGGGGATAAATTCCAATTATAGCCTCTCCTCACTTAATGATGAAGCTCTGTTCCTAAGACCATGTTGGTAAACGAATTCATCGCTAAGCAAGGAGCATACTGTAATGGTAGTGGGTTTGCATAAACCATCTTCGATATTGTTTTAATGTCACCTTTGCTCCATTTATAACATTTTTAGCATATTTTTAAATGTTTATAGAGTAGTGTACTGTATATTGTAATAAACAGGATAGAGGAAATCAACTCTAATACACATTATTTAGGTAAGCATACTGGTCAGGGAGCCCATTGTAAGTCCGAGTCTTCGGTAAACAAATACGTCAGTAAGTGAGGAGAGGCTGTACTGAGATATGGAAAAAATGAACTCAAAAGGAAAACTATATACAAAACACAGAAGGGACACCCCATTGAGAGAAAAGAACATCTGAAAAATCTACTAGTAGGTATAATAATGCCAGTTGATCTGTCTTTTAAAAAATATAATAGTCTCTCCTCACTTAGCAATGTACTCATTTACCAACGACTCAGACTTACAACAGGCACTCTGACCAGTATGCATACCTAAATAATGTATATTAGAGCTGGTAGTAGGTTGGTAGACAGCAACCACCCAGGGAAGTACTACCGTCCTGCCAGATGACTGTGAAACAGAAACCTGTAACTGTTTTGCATGATGGTAGGATTGCTGGTGTTTTTTTTCTGTCTCATAAACACGCTAGATAACAGGGATATCTTGCTACTCCAACTTACATTTTGGTCACACTTCACAGACATGCACATGCATATATATATACATACATCTAGGTTTTTCTCCTTTTTCTACATAGCTCTTGTTCTTCTTTATTTCTTCTATTGTCCATGGGGAAGTGAAAAAGAATCTTTCCTCCGTAAGCCATGCGTGTCGTATGAGGCGACTAAAATGCCGGGAGCAATGGGCTAGTAACCCCTTCTCCTGTAGACATTTACTAAAAAAGAGAAGAAAAACTTTATAAAACAGGGATGCTTGAATGTGCGTGGATGTAGTGCAGATGACAAGAAACAGATGATTGCTGATGTTATGAATGAAAAGAAGTTGGATGTCCTGGCCCTAAGTGAAACAAAGCTGAAGGGGGTAGGGGAGTTTCGGCGGGGGGAAATAAATGGGATTAAATCTGGAGTATCTGAGAGAGTTAGAGCAAAGGAAGGGGTAGCAGTAATGTTGAATGATCAGTTATGGAAGGAGAAAAGAGAATATGGATGTGTAAATGCAAGAATTATGTGGATTAAAGTAAAGGTTGGATGCGAGAAGTGGGTCATAATAAGCGTGTATGCACCTGGAGAAGAGAGGAATGCAGAGGAGAGAGAGAGATTTTGGGAGATGTTAAGTGAATGTATAGGAGCCCTTGAACTTTTAGAGAGGGTGTGGTAGGTAAGTTTGGGGTGCCAGGTGTAAATGATAATGGGAGCCCTTTGATTGAACTTTGTATAGAAAGGGATTTAGTTATAGGTAATACATATTTTAAGAAAAAGAGGATAAATAAGTATACAAGATATGATGTAGGGCGAAATGACAGTAGTTTGTTGGATTATGTATTGATAGATAAAAGACTGTTGAGTAGACTTCAGGATGTACATGTTTATAGAGGGGCCACAGATATATCAGATCACTTTCTAGTTGTAGCTACACTGAGAGTAAAAGGTAGATGGGATACAAGGAGAATAGAAGCATCAGGGAAGAGAGAGGTGAAGGTTTATAAACTAAAAGAGGAGGCAGTTAGGGAAAGATATAAACAGCTATTGGAGGATAGATGGGCTAATGAGAGCATAGGCAATGGGGTCGAAGAGGTATGGGGTAGGTTTAAAAATGTAGTGTTAGAGTGTTCAGCAGAAGTTTGTGGTTACAGGAAAGTGGGTGCGGGAGGAAAGAGGAGCGATTGGTGGAATGATGATGTAAAGAGAGTAGTAAGGGAGAAAAAGTTAGCATATGAGAAGTTTTTACAAAGTAGAAGTGATGCAAGGAGGGAAGAGTATATGGAGAAAAAGAGAGAGGTTAAGAGAGTGGTGAAGCAATGTAAAACGAGAGCAAATGAGAGAGTGGGTGAGATGTTATCAACAAATTTTGTTGAAAATAAGAAAAAGTTTTGGAGTGAGATTAACAAGTTAAGGAAGCCTAGAGAACAAATGGATTTGTCAGTTAAAAATAGGAGAGGAGAGTTATTAAATGGAGAGTTAGAGGTATTGGGAAGATGGAGGGAATATTTTGAGGAATTGTTAAATGTTGATGAAGATAGGGAAGCTGTGATTTCGTGTATAGGGCAAGGAGGAATAACATCTTGTAGGAGTGAGGAAGAGCCAGTTGTGAGTGTGGGGGAAGTTCGTGAGGCAGTAGGTAAAATGAAAGGGGGTAAGGCAGCCGAGATTGATAGGATAAAGATAGAAATGTTAAAAGCATTTGGGGATATAGTTTTGGAGTGGTTGGTGCAATTATTTAATAAATGTATGGAAGAGGGTAAGGTACCTAGGGATTGGCAGAGAGCATGCATAGTTCCTTTGTATAAAGGCAAAGGGGACAAAAGAGAGTGCAAAAATTATAGGGGGATAAGTCTGTTGAGTATACCTGGTAAAGTGTATGGTAGAGTTATTATTGAAAGAATTAAAAGTAAGACTGAGAATAGGATAGCAGACGAACAAGGAGGCTTTAGGAAAGGTAGGGGTTGTGTGGACCAGGTGTTTACAGTGAAACATATAAGTGAACAGTATTTAGATAAGGCTAAAGAGGTCTTTGTGGCATTTATGGATTTGGAAAAGGCGTATGACAGGGTGGATAGGGGGGCAATGTGGCAGATGTTGCAGGTGTATGGTGTATGAGGTAGGTTACTGAAAGCAGTGAAGAGTTTTTACGAGGATAGTGAGGCTCAAGTTAGAGTACATAGGAAAGAGGGAAATTATTTCCCAGTAAAAGTAGGCCTTAGACAGGGATGTGTGATGTCACCGTGGTTGTTTAATATATTTATAGATGGGGTTGCAAGAGAAGTAAATGCGAGGGTCTTGACAAGAGGCATGGAGTTAAAAGATAAGGAATCACACATAAAGTGGGAGTTGTCACAGTTGCTCTTTACCTGGAGAGAGTTCCGGGGGTCAACACCCCCGCGGCCCGGTCTGTGACCAGGCCTCCTGGTGGATCAGAGCCTGATCAACCAGGCTGTTGCTGCTGGCTGCACGCAAACCAACGTACGAGCCACAGCCCAGCTGGTCCTGAACCGACTTTAGGTGCTTGTCCAGTGCCAGCTTGAAGACTGCCAGGGGTCTGTTGGTAATCCCCCTTATGTATGCTGGGAGGCAGTTGAACAGTCTCGGGCCCCTGACACTTATTGTATGGTCTCTTAATGTGCTAGTGACACCCCTGCTTTTCATTGGGGGGATGTTGCATCGTCTGCCAAGTTTGCTTTCGTAGTGAGTGATTTTCGTGTGCAAGTTCGGTACTAGTCCCTCTAGGATTTTCCAGGTGTATATAATCATGTATCTCTCCCGCCTGCATTCCAGGGAATACAGGTTCAGGAACCTCAAGCGCTTCCAGTGCCATGAAGGTTCTCTGTACATTTTCTAGGTCAGCAATTTCACCTGCCTTGAAATGTGCTGTTAGTGTGCAGCAATATTCCAGCCTAGATAGAACAAGTGACCTGAAGAGTGTCATCATGGGCTTGGCCTCCCTAGTTTTGAAGGTTCTCATTATCCATCCTGTCATTTTTCTAGCAGATGCGATTGATACAATGTTATGGTCCTTGAAGGTGAGATCCTCCGACATGATCACTCCCAGGTCTTTGACGTTGGTGTTTCGCTCTATTTTGTGGCCAGAATTTGTTTTGTACTCTGATGAAGATTTAATTTCCTCGTGTTTACCATATCTGAGTAATTGAAATTTCTCATCGTTGAACTTCATATTGTTTTCTGCAGCCCACTGAAAGATTCGGTTGATGTCCGCCTTGCAGTGTCTGCAATGGAAGACACTGTCATGCAGATTCGGGTGTCATCTGCTGATGACACTGTGCTCTTGGGAGATTCTGAAGAGAAGTTGCAGAGATTGGTGGATGAATTTGGTAGGGTGTGCAAAAGAAGAAAATTAAAAGTGAATACAGGAAAGAGTAAGGTTATGAGGATAACAAAAATATTAGGTGATGAAAGATTGGATATCAGATTGGAGGGAGAGAGTATGGAGGAGGTGAATGTATTCAGATATTTGGGAGTGGACGTGTCAGCGGATGGGTCTATGAAGGATGAGGTGAATCATAGAATTGATGAGGGGAAAAGGGTGAGTGGTGCACTTAGGAGTCTGTGGAGACAAAGAACTTTGTCCTTGGAGGCAAAGTGGGGAATGTATGAGAGTATAGTTTTACCAACACTCTTATATGGGTGTGAAGCATGGGTGATGAATGTTGCAGCGAGGAGAAGGCTGGAGGCAGTGGAGATGTCATGTCTGAGAGCAATGTGTGGTGTGAATATAATGCAGAGAATTCGTAGTTTGGAAGTTAGGAGGAGGTGCGGGATTACCAAAACTGTTGTCCAGAGGGCTGAAAAAGGGTTGTTGAGGTGGTTCGGACATGTAGAGAGAATGGAGCGAAACAGAGTGACTTCAAGAGTGTATCAGTCTGTAGTGGAAGGAAGGCGGGGTAGGGGTCGGCCTAGGAAAGGTTGGAGGGAGGGGGTAAAGGAGGTTTTGTGTGCGAGGGGCTTGGACTTCCAGCAGGCGTGCGTGAGCGTGTTTGATAGGAGTGAATGGAGACGAATGGTTTTTAATACTTGACGTGCTGTTGGAGTGCGAGCAAAGTAACATTTATGAAGGGGTTCAGGGAAACCGGCAGGCCGGACTTGAGTCCTGGAGATGGGAAGTACAGTGCCTGCACTCTGAAGGAAGGGTGTTAATGTTGCAGTTTAAAAACTGTAGTGTAAAGCACCCTTCTGGCAAGACAGTGATGGAGTGAATGATGGTGAAAGTTTTTCTTTTTCGGGCCACCCTGCCTTGGTGGGAATCGGCCAGTGTGATAATAAAAAATAAAAAAATAATAGAGCTGGTTTCCTATATTCTGTTTAATACAATACAGCCTTTCCTCACTTAGCGGCGTACTCATTTACTGATGCCTTGGACTTATGATGGGCTCTTTGACCAGTATTTATACCTAAATAATGTACAGATCTCCCTCAACATTCGAATTTTCCACTTTCATGGGCTTCGAATGTTTCCGAATTCCCACCCACCCAACCTATTTAAAATATGTCATTACATATCTTGGGAATTGTGGCAGTGACAGAGTTTTTGGAGATAGGACAAGATAGTTCTTCAATATGACACTAATATCAACTCTACAGCTTATTTATCTATCATATTTCATCTAATATGACAAAGATACAATATTAATAACATAGAAACATGACATATACAGTACTCTAGAATGAATAAAATATGTCATTAAGTACGTAAGGAATTGTGGCGGTGGCAGAGTTTGTTTGGAGATAGGACAAGATAGTCCTTCAATATGACACTGATATCAACTCTATGGCTTATTTATCTATCACAATTCATCTAATACTATGACATAATAAACAATATTAATAACATAGAAATACAGGTCCTCCATCACAAATCCGGCATCATTGGGACCTGTAGTGTGCCGGATTACTGAGTTTGCCGGATTAGGTTAGGATACACTTAATAAAATTAACCAACTTGACTTACACAGTTCATTGAACATCGGCAAAAATCGAACATTTCCGCTACTTTGAGCTCAATTTCAAGGTACTTTTCATCATGAAAGCAATCAAAATCATGTCTATTTCTGTAATATATCTTCCATTCTATCAAATGAGTCCAAAAAAATGAGAATACAACCATAAAAAACCATACGAAAATATACTGCAGAGGCGGCTAATGGCTGAGAAGCTAACTCCCTTATTTATCATCCGTCTTTTTTATTTTTGTTGTACGTTAAGAAGCATCTTTCCATCATGCATTGCCCAAGTTTCAATGAGAGAGCCCAACAAATAACCGAGAAAAAAAAATATTTACCAAAAATCATATATGGCAAGCCCAAGCCAGGTACTGGAAATAAGTCACTTTGTCTGACTTTTCTGGGTTATCCTAGGTTCTCTATACATACACTGCTATGTATGATAGTCTATGTAACTGTATTTGTGTATACCTGAATAAACTTATTTACTTCTAGTCTGTCAACTAAGTACAAGAAACCGCCCATTCACTTATTTCAACTACCCAATAAAGTGGTCAGAAATTGGCAATTTGACCGATTTCACACAAATTTCAACAGATGCCAATTTCAAAATAGGATCCAGAATAAACAATGCAAACATTCCTGGCACTAAAATAACATTTTCTCTGTTCATTAGTCACAGCTCCAGGCCCCTCTTATATTACTCTTGCTTTTCATTTGGAATTTTTTATTCACAAAAAAATAGAAGATTTACTGTTATGCAGACTGCTGCATTATTGTAATAATTGTATAAATAATGTCAAGCCATTCGTGACTCCGTACTGGAATTTAGACTGGCAGGTGGACAGGTATTGGACGGTGACATCATTTGTTTACTCTTGAGCTTCACTAAAGAATAGAACATTTTCGCTACTGTGAGCGCAATTTCAAGGTACTTTTTGTCATGAAAGCAATCAAAGTCATATCTATTTCTGTAATATATCTTTCATTCTATCAAATGAGACCGAAAAAATGAGAATATAACCATAACAACCATACAAAAATATACCGCTCAGCGGCTGCTAATGGCCGAGAAGTGAACTCCGCTATTTATGGTCTGATTTCTTTCATTTTGGGTGTACGTGAAGAAGTATCTTTCCATCATACATTGCCCAAGTTTAAATAAGATAACCCAATAAACAACTGAGAAAATAATAATAATATAATAAAAATAATAATAATAATATCTTTATTTACTACACGTACATGTACAAGGTATACAGGCCTAGCTGACATCAGTGACATACTACTGTAAAGAAAGCCGCTTGTTATGCAGAGTATTTCAAGAAAATTAGGTCATTGTCCCAGGATAACACCCACACTAGTCGACTAACACCCAGGTACCCATTTACTGATGGGTAAACATAGACAACAGGTGTAAAGAAACATGCCTAATGTTTCTACCCTGGCTGGGAATCGAATATTTACCAAAAATCATATATGGCTAACCCAAGCCAGGTACTAAAAATAAGCCATGTTGACTTTTTTTGGGTTATCCTAGGTTCTCTACACATATGCTGCTATGTGTGATATTCTATAGAGAGAAAATAACTTTTTTGTTTCAGGTTTATGGTGCAGTATGAGTGTATATCACAGTTAACCCTGTGTATGCCCCGTTTTCTCTAATATAAGCCCCCAAGACAGGGATAGGAGAATGGTATTTGTATACCATATATCCTCTTCATACCTCCGCCAACTGCTCGGTGTTATGCCAAATATTATTCATTCTGGAGTATTTAACGTGTTTTATGTTATTTATATTGTTTCTTATGTCATATTAGATCAATTGTGATAGGAAAATAAGTTGTAGTGTTGATATTAGCGTAATAATAAAGTATATTCTCCTGCATCATGAGGCTGAGTTCATGGCAACTGACAGTGGCTTCAAAGCCACCTTATCTTTAAGTAAGTAAGTAAGTAAGTTTATTCAGGTATACACAAATAGAGTTACATAGAATTATCATACATAGCATAAGTGTAGAGAACCTAGGATAACCCAAAAAAGTCAGACAGATAATGGATAATGTACTGTGTAGGTGCTTTACATAATGAGAAGCATTTCTTTTATTCATTGGAATCATGGCTAGGGCTAAAAGTAAGCAGGTTAAAACAATAAATGGGGAAAGAGAAATTGGAATGACTTAAGCAGCAAGTAGCGCCACCAAACCGTACCAGCAGGTTGGTATGGCGACCCTGGAAATTTGAAATTATGCTAGCCAAAATTAGTGCCGAATAACTGAAGGAACCGAATAACCGATTGCCGGATTTGTGATGGCGGATCTGTATATAATCTAGAATGAATAAAATACATCATTATGTCACGAGTGTTGCTGTGTTGTTGTTGTTGGGTGTATAAGGGCCAAAGGGACATAGTGGTGGTGGAGGCAGCAGCAGGGGTGGTAGAGGCTAGAGTCGGCGGTGTTGCCAGTCGCCCTATATAACTCCAACAACATTGGAGGAGTTAGGTTTGTGTTATCCTTTTTCTATCGATTAATTGCTTAACTTACTTGCTACACTGTTAATGCTACACTTTATCGCTGGCTGGCATGCTGCTTTAGTATTGTACATATCGTAGAATCACTGAAGAAGGTACATTCACCCTTCTCTCTTCCTCCTCCACTTTGGTACTCTGCTACAAGTTCTTTCTTGAATTCTATAGTTTTTCTCACCTTTACCAAAGGGCTGGCACTAGTACAATATTTTACGATGTTTTCATGTGTTTTATGATTGTTCATGGTTCAATAGGTTAAACTAAGTACAGTGGACCCCCGCATAACGATTACCTCCGAATGCGACCAATTATGTAAGTGTATTTATGTAAGTGCATTTGTACGTGTATGTTTGGGGGTCTGAAATGGACTAATCTACTTCACAATATTTCTTATGGGAACAAATTCGGTCAGTACTGGCACCTGAACATACTTCTGGAGTGAAAAAATATCGTTAACCGGGGGTCCACTGTACATGCTATTATTATATTTCCCCACAATATATTAGAGTTAGAGCTAAAGAAGGAGTAGCAATAATGTTGAAGGATAAGCTATAGCAGGAAAAGAGGGAGTATAAATGTATTCAAGGATTATGTGGAGTAAAATAAAGGTTGGATGTGAAAAGTGGGTTATAGTAAGCATATATGCACCTGGAGAAGAGAGAAGTGTAGAGGAGAGAGAGAGAGATTTTGGGAAATGTTGAGTGAATGCGTGGGGAGTTTTGAACCAAGTGTGAGAGTACTTGTGGTTGGGGATTTCATTGCTAAAGTGGGTAAAAATGTTGTGGAGGGAGTAGTAGGTAAATTTGGGGTGCCAGGGGTAAATGAAAATGGGGAGCCTTTAATTGAGCTATGTGTAGAAAGAGGTTTGGTAATAAGTAATACATATTTTATGAAAAAGAGGATAAATAAATATACAAGGTATGATATAGCACGTAATGAAAGTAGTTTGTTAGATTATGTATTGGTTGATAAAAGGTTGATGGGTAGGTTCCAGGATGTACATGTTTATAGAGGGGCAACTGATATATCGGATCATTATTTGGTTGTAGCTACAGTTAGAGTAAGAGGTAGATGGGACAAGAGGAAAATGGCAACAACAAGTAAGAGAGGTGAAAGTGTATAAATTAAGGGAGGAGGAAGTTCGGGTGAGATATAAGCAACTATTGGCAGAAAGGTGGGCTAGTGCAAGTATGAGTAGTGGGTGTGGGTTGAAGAGGGTTGGAATAGTTTTAAAAATGCAGTATTAGAATGTGGGACAGAAGTTTGTGATTATAGGAGGGTGGGTGCAGGAGGAAAGAGGAGTGATTGGTGGAATGATGAAGTAAAGGGTGTGATAAAAGAGAAAAAAGTAGCTTATGAGAGGCTTTTACAAAGTAGAAGTGTTATAAGAAGAGCAGAGTATATGGAGAGTACAAGAAAGGTGAAGAGAGTGGTGAGAGAGTGCAAAAGAAGAGCAGATGATAGAGTGGGAGAGGCACTGTCAAGAAATTTTAATGAAAATAAGAAAACATTTTGGAGTGAGTGAAACAAGTTAAGAAACCCTAAGGAACAAATGGATTAGTCAGTTAAAAAACAGAATAGGGGAGTTAGTAGATGGGGAGATAGAGGTATTGGGTAGATGGCGGGAATATTTTGAGGAACTTTTAAATGTTGACGAAGAAAGGGAGGCAGTAATTTCATGCATTAGCCAGGGAGGTATACCATCTTTTAGGAGTGAGGAAGAGCAGGATGTGACAGTGTAGGGGAGGTGCGTGAGGCATTATGTAGAATGAAAGGGGGTAAAGCAGCTGGAACTGACGGGATCATGACAGAAATGTTAAAAGCAGGGGGGAATATAGTGTTAAATTGGTTGGTATTTTTGTTTAATAATTGTATGAAAGAGGGAAGGTACCTAGGGATTGGCAGAGAGCATGTATAGTTCCTTTATATAAAGGGAAGGGGGACAAAAGGGATTGTAAAAATTATAGAGGAATTAGTTTACTGAGTATACCAGGAAAAGTGTATGGTACGGTTATTATTGAAAGAATTAGAGGCAAGACAGAATGTAGGATTGCGGATGAGCAAGGAGGTTTTAGAGTGGGTAGGGGATGTGTAGATCAAGTATTTACATTGAAGCATATATGTGAACAGTATTTAGATAAAGGTAAGGAAGTTTTCATTGCATTTATGGATTTAGAAAAGGCATATGATATTTATTTTATTTATTTATTTTATGTCTTTGCAAATAGTACATTGAGATTTTGTATTTACAATAGCAGGTTGCAATGCAAAGAGAGCCTCTATTATGCCTAGGCATTATGGGCCGACTTAACATTATTGACTTACAGACTACTTAACACTAAGGATTATATCATAGTTGTACAGTAGGATTAGTAATTATTTCATAGTTGTACAGTAGATTATTTATAAGTGAGTCTAATTCATATAAGACAAAAGATATATTCATATTTTCAATGTGGCAGATGTTGCAGGTATATGGAATAGGTGGTAAGTTACTAAATGCTGCAAAGAGCTTTTATGAGGATAGTGAGGCTCAGGTTAGGGTGTGTAGAAGAGAGGGAGACTACTTCCCAGTAAAAGTAGGTCTTAGACAGGGATGTGTAATGTCACCATGGTTGTTCAATATATTTATAGATAAGGTTGTAAAAGAAGTAAATGCTAGGGTGTTCGGGAGAGGGGTGGGGTTAAATTATGAGGAATCAAATACAAAATGGGAATTGACACAGTTACTTTTTGCTGATGATACTGTGCTTATGGGAGATTCTAAAGAAAAATTGCAAAGGTTAGTGGATGAGTTTGGGAGTGTGTGTAAAGGTAGAAAGTTGAAAGTGAACATAGAAAAGAGTAAGGTGATGAGGGTATCAAATGATTTAGATAAAGAAAAATTGGATATCAAATTGGAGAGGAGTATGAAAGAAGTGAATGTTTTCAGATATTTGGGAGTTATGTGTCAGCGGAAGGATTTATGAAGGATGAGGTTAATCATAGAATTGATGAAGGAAAAAAGGTGAGTGGTGCGTTGAGGTATATGTGGAGACAAAAAACGTTACTTATGGAGGCAATAGAAGGGAATGTATGAAAGTCAAGTGGTACCAACACTCTTATATGGGTGTGAATCTTGGACTGTAAATGCTGCAGCAAGGAGACGGTTGGAGGCAGTGGAGATGTCCTGTCTAAGGGCAGTGTGTGGTGTAAATATTATGCAGAAAATTCAGAGTGTGGAAATTAGGAGAAGGTGTGGAGTTAATAAAAGTATTAGTCAGAGGGCTGAAGAGGGGTTGTTTGAGGTGGTTTGGTTCATTTAGAGAGAGTGGATCAAAGTAGAATGACATGGAAAGCGTATAAATCTGTAGGGGAAGGAAGACGGGGTAGGGATTGTCCTCAAAAAGGTTGGAGGGAGAGGGTAAAGGAGGTTTTGTGGGAGAGGGGCTTGGACTTCCAGCAAGCGTGCATGAGCGTGTTAGATAGGAGTGAATGGAGACGAATGGTATGTGGGACCTGATGAGCTGTTGGAGTGTGAGCAGGGTAATATTTAATGAAGGGAATCAGGGAAACTGGTTATTTTTATATAGCCGGACTTGAGTCCTGGAAATGGGAAGTATAATGCCTGCACTTTAAAGGAGGGATTTGGGATATTGGCAGTTTGGAGGGGTATGTTGTGTATCTTTATACGTATATGCGTCTAAACTGTTGTATTCTGAGCACCTCTGCAAAAACAGTGATTATACACAAATAACCCGCACATAAAAGACAGAAGCTTACGACGACGTTTCGGTCCGACTTGGACCATTGACAAAGTCACACTAACAGAGGTGGAGCAGGACGGCTATATATAGGCAGGAAGAGGTCTTTCTCTCTCCTGTCTCGTGTTTCTGTTCCTTCTTTATTTTATTTCACCACTTCCCCTTTCACGCACCTCGGTGCGCTTGCTCTCCCTCTGTGGGTTTCTAGCTCTCTTGCAGTGCTCCCCTTCCTTTGTATTTGACTGGCTCGTCTTCCTTATTTCCCACTTATACCACTACCACTACTACTACCTCTTCTTCTTCTACTACATCTACTGATGAAATTAGACACATGTGCGGCGTCTGGTTGTCTTTGTTGTGGACGTTTCGCCATCCAGTGGCTGGCTGGATGGCGAAACGTCTACGGTGGGGATGCCCAGGTGTTGTGCATGTGTCATTTCATCCTGTCGGTATTATATACAATTCTTGTACTACTACTACTACTACTACTACTACCACTACTACTACCTCCACCTCTTCCTGCCTATATATAGCCGTCCTGCTCCACCTCTGTTAGTGTGACTTTGTCAATGGTCCAAGTCGGACCGAAACGTCGTCGTAAGCTTCTGTCTTTTATGTGCGGGTTATTTGTGTATCGTTCCAGTCACGGTATTGTGCCTTTTTGTTATTTACAGTGATTATGCGTGAGTGAGGTGAAAGTGTTGAGTGATGAAAGTATTTTATTTTTGGGGATTTTCTTTATTTTTGGGTCACCCTGCTTCGGTGGAAGACGGCCGACTTGTTAAAAGAAAAAAATATTTGTACACCAAACATTTGCGATTTTTTAACATTCACGAGGTTCTTGATCCCCTAACCGTCGCGAATGTGGAGGGAGACCTGTATATTAAAGCTGATTTCCTCTATTCTGTTTATTGCAGTATACAGTACACTACTGTATAAACATTTAAAAATATACTAGAAATGTTATAAATGGTGTAAAGGTGACAGTAAAACAATATCAAAGATGGTTGACACAAACCTACTACCATTATAGTATGCTCCTCACTTAGCATTGAATTCGTTTAACGACGTGATCTTAGGAACAGAACTCCGTCGTTAAGTGAGGAGAGGCTGTATACAGTACACTACTGTATAAACATTTAAAAATATACCAGAAATGTTATGAATGGTGCAAAGGTAATGTTAAAATAATATCAAATGTGGTTGACCAAACCCACTACCATTATAGTATGCTTCTTACTTAGCAATGAATTCATTTACCGATGTGATCTTTGGGATGGAACTCTGTCATTAAGTGAGGAGAGACTGTAATGCTAATGGCAGCACTATGTGAATCACTTGTGCTTTCTCACTTGGAATGCTGCTCAGTGTTAACAGCACTGCTCAGAGCTGGGAAACATAAGTGTGTGTTACAATAAAGAGAGCATATAATAAAACATTTAAACTACTGGGAACAGCTCAAAGAACTGGAAATGTAATCTCTGGAAAGAAGGCGAAAGAGAGAGAGAGCGTGATATGCAATAATGTACACTTGTAAGATACTGGGAGGCCTAGTCCCAAATCTGCACACTACCATAACACATTGGAGTGAGAGATATGGGAGGAAGTGTAAAATATAACTACTGAAAAGCAAGAGAGCCATGGGTACCATAAAAGAACACTATCAATATCTGTGGTCCCCAACCTTTCAACTTACTGCCAGCAGGTATTGGAAATATTGCTGGAACCAGTATAGAGGTCTTCAAGAGGAAACTAGATCACTACCTCCTTGGTGTGCTAGATCAGCCAGGCTGTGATATATATGTGGGATGGCAGGCCACTAACAGCAACAGCCTAGTCGGCCAGGTAATCACAAAGGAGACCTGGCCCAGGGTCTGACCGCAAGAGTATGCAAATTATAAATCTTTGTACGTTCATACCACATTACGTTTGGTTCATTGTAAAACAATTTCACCTTTTTCTGCTGAGCACCATGCTTTGGAATACTACATTCATATTTATTATTCTGGAATAACAGAGCATTACATCTTACCTCAATTTAATCTTTCATGAATACCATAGCTAAATAATTAATAAAGACCTATTTTCATTTATCACCATGTGGATTTTTTTTTTTTTACAGTACAGTAGAACCCCCATATCCACTGATTCTGTATCCAGAGTTTCAGTTATCCACGGTTTACTATGGCCCAAAAATACCTTTTAATTTTGCATGATACTGGCCCCAAAGCACAAAAGTAAGAAAAGCTGGCAGTTCTTCAAAGCCTAAGAGAAGCCGTGAAGTGCTTCCCAGCATAATTTATCAACTAAACTTTGTAATAGGTTTGTACAGGACTTTTATATAGGGTTTACTACTATCTGCGGTCTCAGTATCCATGGCAAGTCCTTGGAACGTATGACCCGCAGGTACGGGGTCATATTGTAATTACTTTTCATTTAGTTTGTATATACACTTACAAATAATGTGGTATTGAGTCATCTTACAATGAACCGGCTTTGTTGATTAATTCAGCCATTTTAAATTTTAAAACAAATTAATCACTACAGAATAGTTTTGTATTCGACCAATGAAATCTTCTTTTCCAGTATCAGAAGCATCTATTCGTACACATAGGTGGGCCAACAACGTATGCAGATCCTATATTAGAGGTGAGTTAATATGCGTGTTTATGTAATTTATTGACCATTCACAAGAAAATTGTCAGTAACATGAAAGCAAAAACTTTGTTAAATGCTAGATAGAACCCTCATCACTTTCCTTCTTTCATAAAAGGGAAAGTGATAAGATCTTCCAGCAAAATTTATCACACTGTTCTATTATTACTTCTATTATTGTTTATACGTTGGGTACATTGTTTTTCCTGGCAACTTCAACTGAAAAGATAAGTGAGGAAAATTTTTTGATTTATTCCATTCCCATTGTAATAGGTACTGGTATGTCTTAAAAAAGAAAAATTAGGATAAGCAGTTGACTCTGGTAAACTTTTTGGTAAAAATAAAGTATGAATATTTAAAAATATTAGTTTTATTGATTCATTTAACAAATAAAATTGGTAGTTGTAACATAAAATATTTCACTTACCACGGTAAAAATAATTCAATGAAATCATTCTTGAATTACAGGAAAAATGACCATTTCCTTCGCTGTAAAATTTTGGTTTACTCTGAAGATTTTTGCAATAATTTTCTAAATTGATAGAGGGGCAAAGTTTTTCAGTCTTTCCTGACCTTGAGAATTTCTTGATGAAGTTTTAATTCTCTTTAAAGCAAAGAGCTTGTGCTTTTCACATGCAGTAATTACTGGAACCATTAAAATAAATTCACAAAGGCTAGTTACTACACTGAAAACCTTTTCTAAGTTATTCACTTTTATAAAGTTCAAAATTTCTGTAATAGTTTGAGGGTTTCACTTAGGTCAACAGCTCTATGCTGTAATTTCAGTAACAAAAAATACGTGATGCACAACTTGGAACCAAACATAAGGTTTCCTTTCAAACATAAGTGTCATTATCATTGCATGTTGATGTATGCTGTTCTTTTAATCACCAAAAAACAAGCTCTTTAAACTCTTTTCTTAAACCCACAGAATGAAGGTAAATGTAAAAGCACAATGAATCTTCATAAATCCAGATTTTTTAATCTGTTATTAAGATAGTATCAAGCCACATTTCTGAGGCGCTGTTGGCAATGATCAGGAGGGATAGTAGCAAGAGAGGAATAAGGGGGAGTATGCTATGCTTTTGCTGTTCAAATCTTTAGTGAAAGGATTTCTCAGTGATGAATATTTTTGAGGGAAAATTCCAGCATTTGAATACCATTAACAGCATCCTGTTTTAATCAGAATCCTATTTACATAGATTTTGGAAAAATGGGGTAAAATTATTTAGGTATGTCATATTTTTATTGTATGTCTTGCAGTGGCATACCATTTTACCTTGCAAGAGGTTGAAGTTGATGCTGCACATCTAATGTTGCTTATTCCAGGGACAGATTTTCAAGCGATGAATGCTTCTTTCTAACAAGCTTCATTTTTAAGTTCACTAATGCATCAGTAACAAAAATGTAGAATGCTGTGTAAAATTAAATTATATATTAACTAAACAAACATATTTTAATTTTGAAGGGAAGAATTTTTTATAGGGTAAGCAGTATTTGCTTTGCTTCTTATGAATACATGCCACTGATAGAGGTTTGTATCTGTATATGTGCTGTGATGGGGTGCATTTTTATAGAAGAAAGCTAATTTGCAAAACCACATACATTGGATTTTTTTTTTGCTTGTTTTTTTATATTTTTTACATGTGTCAACCTTGCATCAACTCTACTTTTATCTGTTTATTTTTTAATCACACCAGCTGTCTCCCATCAAGGTAGGGTGACCCCAAAAAAGAAGAAACACACTCATTATCACTCACTCTATCACTGTCTTGCTGGAGGTATGCTGACAGGTCAGATGCTCCTCAAAACTGCTATATCCCTACCCCACCAGAGTGCAGACATTGTACTTCCCACCTTCAGGACTCAGGTCCAGCTAACTGGTTTTTCTGAATCCCTTCATAAATATTACCATGTTCATACTCCAACAACATATCAAGTCATAAAAAATACTTGCCTCCACTCCTCTCTAATATGCTCATACATGCCTGTTGGATGTCCAGGTACCTTATATACAAAACCTCCTTTACCCTCTCCCTCCAGTCATTCCAAGGATGACTTCTAATTCTCCTTCCCTCCTCAACAGATTTGTACACTCTCCAAGTCATTGTATTTTCCTCATCCTCTCTAAATATCCAAACCTCCTCAATAACCTCTCCTCAGCCCTCTGGATATTTTTAGTAACCCTGTATCTCCTTCTAATCTCCAAACTATAAATTCTGTGCATAATATTCATACTACATATTGCCCTCAGATATGGCATCTCCAGCCTTCTCCTTGCTGCAACATTTAAAACTCATGCTTCACACCCATATAAGTGTGTTGGCATTACTATACATTATACTCTGTCATTACCATTGAACACAAACATAAGATAGTATACAGTATATGTATAGTATCTGGTGTAATATTGTTACTCTATCACTATCCTTAAATAATTCAGTTAATTTCACGTATTTGAACACTTTTTTCCTTATTTCAACTTGACTCTGACTCGCTTCCAGTGTGCAGATAGTAAGAGTAATAATTTTTTAGTTTCACCAACTCAGGTTTAGTTCCACTACATTTATATTCATTGTAGAACATTACACCATTACTACTCTTCAGCCTTGTGTATACTATAACAATCAATTATTACAATCAAAATTAAGTGCTAAATCCAGTATACTATGACAGATTAATGAAACAATATTAATTTATTTATTCTCGAAGTGTCTTGCAAGCTATATGTGTCTGATATGTGTCTGCTAAACAAAAAACATTGACATGTAGGGCAATGAGCAAGCTGTGACCCAGGTTATCCCTTGCCACACAGCTATAAACCTGCAGCTTGTAAATACACAGCCATCATAGCCTGACTGATCAGGCACATCCTATAGAAAATTATCCAGATTCCTCTTGAAAACTTTTATCTTTATTTTAGAAATTTTACTTATATCGGCTGGTAGAAGGTTGAAGTCTTGGATCATGGAGCAGTGAGGATGTATTTTTGGTTTTAATTTTTTAATGAATTTATACTAGTAGTAAATAATCTCTGCATATTTTCCAACTTGGGCATCTTGCCCATGTTGAAAGATGAGGGCAAAACAGTATTTTTAAACAAGACTGCACAAGCATATAGAAAGACACCATCATTTGCCTGGCTGATGTGTAGTACACAGTTTTCTCTACATAAGCAAGTAAAATAGCTAGCACCACCTCTCCTTTTTAAACCTTTGCCTGTATCTCTGTTGTCTGAGACACACACTGCCATCTATCAAGTATTAAAAACTTCCCTTGATTTTGTTAATGTTACAGTACTCTTAAAAATTATTTAATTATACACCTACACTATACAGTATATGTTGACAGGTAAGTTTCTTGGAATATTTTTCATTATTATTTTGCTAGAGAAAGAATATGGTATTATGCAAGTCACTGAAGTTAATGTTTGTTTCAGGCGGTTGACATTCGACAAATCTACGACAAGTTTCCCGAAAAGAAAGGTGGCCTAAAGGAACTTTATGACAAGGGACCTCAAAATGCATTCTTCCTTGTTAAATTCTGGGCTGACCTAAATGTTAACATCCAAGATGAGTCTGGGACATTCTATGGTGTCACAAGCCAGTGAGTAATCTTGGTAGCTTTATATAAAAGTGATTGCACTATAGGTTACCTCAAATTTGTGGTAAGCACAAACTAATACTGAGCACACCATTTCCTTAGCTGAGTGTATACCCTGTAAGGAATGAATGCCATAGGGTGCTAGGCAGGCAGTTCTAGAGATGGTCTGATGCTTTTCCAATCACTCCATTTTTGCTTCATATTTTTTCATTCATTACACAGTTTCTTTCATCCCAAGACTTTAGTGGCCTTGCATGCTACATAATATCACTGCATGGAGTTACTAGCATTGATGAGATGAGAAAGTTGATAAGAAGGAAGCTCATAGCTGTTTATAATAAGCATCTCATCACAAACATAGCAAATGGGATGAATTTAGATAGAAGTATTTTTAGAATTTAGAGGAATACTTGATATGAATGAAGTGCCAGAAAAGTTTGTTGCATTAGCAAGCTTTGGGCGCTTTAGTAGAGACTTACATTAGCACCAAAAAGAAATCAGAGTTACCCAGTTTTTAAGAACCATCAGTAGTAAGTCTGTTAGATTTAAGGCATATCGATTGCATGAGATTCATTAAGAGCAGAAATAGAACCTTTAACATTTGCAACCACCAGCTACCTACCTTTTTCACATCTAGTTTGACATGAGTTAATATTGTGTATTCAGTGTTAAGTGATGAACTGCTTGCAGTTACAGGTTCAGAGTTATACTCATCCTGTCCCATCTTAAGAGTGTATGCCTTTGACTGGTTTCAAGAGTTTTCCCTGCTTCTGCAGCTTGGGCCAGGCTTGTCTAGTGTTATCTGGTCAACCAGGCTGTTGCTGTTGGTGGCCCTCTGGCCCATATATCCATCACAGTCTCCAGTGGTTACAGCACTCGCTACCTCCTCTTTTATCCCATTTTTAAATGTATCAACCATTTTCCAGCAAGGCAGGGCAGCCCAAAGAAGAAAACACATTGACCATTACTTGCACCCAAACTTTCTTCTGGAAATTTCAAAGACTTTCTAAGCTGTGGCACCGTATTCTCGTCAACAAAACTTTAAATCTGGCTAACTGGTTTTCCTGATTCCTTTCATATATATCATCTTGCTCACACTCAAACAACTCATCAGATACAAAAAACAGCACTGTTTTTTGTATCACTCCATTTTAATGTGCTTAAACATGCCAGCTGGATACTCATATTTCTACGTATTTCTCAAACCTTCCAACAATTTCTCAGATGTCCTCTTCACATTTTTTCATCCAGCTAGTTTGTACACTCTCTTGATTAAAAACTGTGTTCCATCCTTCATTAATGAAAAACTAATCTCTATAATCCCTTTATTACTCTTTGAATTAATACCTTTCATACCACCACATCATCTACCATCTTCATTCCTTATTTTTTGCATAATATTCGCATTACACAGTGTTCTCAGTCATGTCATTTCATTTGCCTCCAACTTTCACCCATACAAGAGCATTGTCATCACTATACAGTAGGGCCCCACTTATATGGCAGGTTAGGTTCCAGGCTACTGCCAGAAAGCAGACATCACCGGAAAGCAGAACACCATTTTTTTCCACTTATAAATGCATATACTACATGTAAATGCTGTAAATGCCAGATAACAAGTTTACACTAACATATATTAAGTTAGCAATAGAACTAGGCATTAAAAATAATAAAAAGTAAAATACACACATAGTACACTCATTATTTACCTCAAAATATTTGTACTCTTAATGTAGGGCAAAAGGTGAGTAGCATTTACTACAATAAGTTAGATGTGGTAGCCCTCCTGGCCACCCCACCCACATATAATATACTATGATGATGCTTAAAGCTCCATAGAGTGATAAAATGCATATACAGTACACTCATTACTACTTTAAAATATTTGTGAAAGGTGAAAAGTATTTATTTGTTGAAAGTCGTAGGGTAGTGTAGAGAAACTAGCCTGGCCACCCCACCCTCTATGTAAACAAACAGACGATGCATCTGGTTATGGTTCATAAACATTCATACAAACCCCTTACATTCTGTACAACTTGTCTCCACAGTAGTACAGTAGAATAAATAAAGACCAACACTTCCATTCTCATGTAATTTTTAGAAGGAATGATGCTCTGACAAATTATTATTATTCTTCTTTCTTTCAACACACCGGCCGTATCCCACCGAGGCGGGGTGGCCCAAAAGGAAAAACGAAAGTTTCTCCTTTTACATTTAGTAATATATACAGGAGAAGAGGTTACTAGCCCCTTGCTCCCGGCATTTTAGTTGCCTCTTACAACACGCATGGCTTACGGAGGAAGAATTCTGTTCCACTTCCCCATGGAGATAAGAGGAAATAAACAAGAATAAGAACTAGAAAGAAAATAGAAGAAAACCCAGAGGGGTGTGTATATATGTGCTTGTACATGTATGTGTAGTGTGACCTAAGTGTAAGTAGAAGTAGCAAGACGTACCTGAAATCTTGCATGTTCATGAGACAGAAAAAAGGACACCAGCAATCCTACCATCATGTAAAACAATTACAGGCTTTCGTTTTACACTCACTTGGCAGGACGGTAGTACCTCCCTGGGCGGTTGCTGTCTACCAACCTACTACCTTGATTATTATTATTATTATTACAAATTATTATTGCAAATTATTATTACAAATTATTATTATAATCATAATAAAGAAGAAGCACTAAACCCACAAGGGTTGTGAACTACTATATATAGAGTGAAGGCATACAAAAGGAATATTGTATTTATCTACAGTTATCCCCCAGTGTTTGACTAGAGAAAACGTAATTTTCCGACACTCCTACAAAGCTGCTTTGTAAACAAATCTCATATTTATGTTCAATTTTTATTCTCTGGGTATATGTATAATGTTTATATGCTATGTAATGTGTTTCTTATATAATTTTGAAGAAAATATTGTAGATGGATTAATGAAAATGTCAATATTAACGTAAAATAAGACATTTAATGTGCTCAAGAGAGAGTATTACTATGGCATCATGAGTAGAAAGGCTCTTAGTGATTTTAATGTGTACCTGCATGCCATCATAGTATATAAGTATATTTAGGTACAGGTACACATAAGCATAATTATCAGAGTATGTACACAAAATATGCAATAACTTTAAAACACTTGAAATTGTGGAAAGTTTCCAGACATAATAGATGTGCTCATGGAGAATGTAAACAAACCAGGTGTGGCGCACTGTATTTGAAAGACCCTTGCCGTATAGCATAATTTGAAATCGCCGTATTAGCGAAATGCTGTAAGGCGAAAAGCCATAAAGCGGGGCCCCACTGTACTCTGACACATTTTTTGCATCCATTTACAAACCTCTTTCCATAGATTCCTTAACATTTCTGCCATGCAAATTCCCTCATCAATTCTGTGACTTACCTTGTCTTCCATAGATCCATCTTTCTACAGATCTACTTTCAGATACCTAAATACAATTACTTCTCCATACTACTTCCTTCTGATCTGATGTTCAAGATTTCATCTTGTTCTAGATTTTGTCTTGCTCTAATTACTTCTTTTTGTGTTCACTTTCAACTTCCTTTTTTTGTGTACTTACTCTTTACCATCCTTTCCACCTACACACTCCCTATCACTGTATATGTTGCATAAATGCAACATATACAGTACTAAAGTTTCATTCCATTATCTAAAGTATATTGCACATTAATATGCTTCAGTGCAAACACTTGGTGCACATATCCCCATGTCTTTATAAATCCACTTTGTTGTTCCATAATTCTTGGTTGTCTATCCCCTAACCCTTTCAATAACACTCATACCATACATTACCCATTATACTCAACAAACTTATTCCTCTATAATTCTTACACTTCCTCTTGATGCCTTTTTTCTTACACATAAGAACTATGCTTGCTTTGTGCCAATTATTTGGTACTTCTTCTATCATACAATAAAAAAAAGTCACTAGTTCAAAACTTTATCCTCACCAGGCTTCAGAATGTCTGCCTTAATTCCATCCATCCCTGCTGCTTGCTTGTTGCCTCAGCTACTTTATTTCCTCCATACTCGCTTCCTACTCTTCCTTCCTAACAAATCTTTTTCTTCCCTGCTCTGTGCATAAAATCTATGCTGCTTTGTAATTATTTACATTAACAATTTGTAAGAGGTTCTCTCTCTCTTTAATACTTCTACTTCTTTATCCATCGTATCACTACTCTCACTCGTAATTGATAAATCCATTTGCTTTCTTTGTTTTCTGACTTATTTCTCTCTCTCCCCAAAACTATATTTCTTCTTCTTTCAACAAACCGGCCGTATCCCACTGAGGCAGGGTGGCCCAAAAAGAAAAACCAAAGTTTCTCTTTTTAAATTTAGTAATTTATACAGAAGGGGTTACTAGCCCCTTGCTCCTGGCATTTTAGTCGCCTCTTGAGGGGAGACATGATCGAAGTGTATAAGTGGAAGATAGGTATTAATAAAGGGGATATTAATGTCTTGAGGATATCTCTCCAAGAGAGAACCCGCAGTAATGGATTTAAATTAGATAAGTTTAAATTTAGAAAGGACATAGGAAAGTATTGGTTTGGAAATAGGGTAGTTGATGAACGGAACAGTCTACCTAGTTGGGTTATTGAGGCTACGACTTTGGGTAGTTTCAAATTTAGGTTGGATAAATACATGAGTGAGAGGGGTTGGATTTGAGTGGGACTTGCACATCAGAGCTTATTTCTTGGGTAGCATTGAAAATTGGGTTGGGCAAATGTTTTGTTAGTGGGATGAATTGTAAAGGACCTGCCTAGTATGGGCCAACAGGCCTGCTGCAGTGTTCCTCCTTTCTTATGTTCTTATGTTAACACGCATGGCTTACGGAGGAAAAATTCTGTTCCACTTCCTCATGGAGATAAGAGGAAATAAACAAGAACAAGAACTAGAAAGAAAATAGCAGAAAACCCAGAGGGGTGTGTGTGTATATATATGCTTGTACATGTATGTGTAGTGTGACCTAAGTGTAAGTAGAAGTAGCAAGATGTACCTGTAATCTTGTATATTTATGAGACAGACAAAAGACACCAGCAATCCTACCATCATGTAAAACAATTACAGGCTTTCGTTTCACACTCACTTGGCAGGACAGTAGTACCCCCCCTGGGTGGCTGCTGTCTACCAACCTACTACCTTCGAAACTATATTTCTTCTTTCAACATACCAGCCGTATCCCACCGAGGTGGGGTGGCCCAAAAGAAAAAACTGAAGTTTCTCCTTTTAAATTTAGTAATATATACAGGAGAAGGGGTTACTAGCCCCTTGCTCCCGGCATTTTAGTCGCCTCTTACGACACGCATGGCTTACAGAGGAAGAATTCTGTTCCACTTCCCCATGGAGATAAGAGGAAATAAACAAGAACAAGAATTAGAAAGAAAATAGAAGAAAACCCAGAGGGGTGTGTATATATATGCTTGTACATGTATGTGTAGTGTGACCTAAGTGTAAGTAGAAGTAGCAAGACTTACCTGTAATCTTGCATATTTATGAGACAGACAAAAGACACCAGCAATCCTACCATCATGTAAAACAATTACAGGCTTTCGTTTCACACTCACTTGGCAGGACAGTAGTACCCCCCCTGGGTGGCTGCTGTCTACCAACCTACTACCTTCGAAACTATATTTATCATCACCAAAATTTACTAATAATGACTCTCCCATTCTTGTATTTCTTATCCACTCCTTCGAAACACTTTTAACCTCTCTCCTCTTCTCCATATATTCCCCCTTTCTTACCATGTATCAGTTTTACACAATCAGAAACCTTTGATATGCTAACTTTTTTCTCCCACCCATTTTTTTTACCATGTCATTCTAGCAATCATTCCTCCTCTGTCTTGCACCCATCTTCTTATAACCACAAACATCTGCTGCAAACTTCAGCCTTGCATTATTAAATCTGTTCAGTACTACTTAAACCTCATCACTTTTACTGTAACCAAGAGTTATACCTATAATTTGTCACCTGAGCAGTTACTTTATTGTGTATCCCATGTTCATCCTGTGTGTAGTACCCAGTAACACACGAATCTACTTACAGATGTCATAATGGGGTTTTGTCAGATCCCACTGGGCATAGTTGCTTACCTCTTAAAGAAAATACAGCTATTTAATATATTACAGTTATATTACATAACTACATGGAAGCTACCTAATGTGATACGTGGATACAATCTCCAGAAAAATTCATGTATCTTACGATTACCTCTGCAGACATTGGTAATTTACAGTCTCTTCAAATAGTTTATTCATCTAGCCAGTACAAAATGTGAATACACCTTCAAGATTTCAGATAGCTTATCATTAACAAGGAAGTAGTTTGCCATCTACAGGGGGTCTGCTTTTTCATTAACCATCTTCTTTATACATTGACTTTCAATTATCCTTTACCCACTGACACTATTTTTGTATCCCACTAAATAATGATTGGACATATCATTCACTCCCATTTATCCACTAATACATAGCAGACTTTTCTTATGCTTTTTATCATACATCATATACATATTTATTTTCTTGGAAATATGTATTCCTATTATAAAACCTCTTGCAAGACAACTCACTCATAGGCCACCCATTTACTTTGCTATTACAGTATTTCCTACTATACTTTCTCTGACAATGATTATTTTCTCATTTGACTCAAAGTTCCCAAAACATTTACTTAATACCTCCCAAAATTCTCTCTTCTACACCATCTCTTGCTTCCAAGTGCATAAACACTTATTACACATGTGCTTCTTTCCATAATTGTTCATTCACTGCACCATAATTGCAATGCCTTATTTGTGGCCCTGACAAGTTCAAGATATTTCATCATCAAAGATTTATTCATTGCCTTGGATGCTAAGTTACTTTATTTTTAGGTTAGCTTTAAATAAGTTAATGAGAACAAGCACAGCCTTGGTGCTATAATGCAATTACCTATTTGTAACTACAGGAGTGAAGTTCTTATTGCCCCATCTTTCGCAATTAGGTTACCATAATTTTTTTTTTTTTTTTAAATTTCACAGATTGTAGCACTTACTACTTCTTTTTAAAAGTCTTTCCATTAAAGAACAAAAAGGCATTGTTCTATAACTCTGCAAAGAAAAACTTTCTAGTATGCTTTTTGAAGCTCTTCTTTCTTAGTTTATACAGCAGTTATGGTCTCTTGTTACACAGAATGACTCTGATGTTCGAGAACCGGGATGGAGGAGCTGAGCGAATGCTGGCCTGTTGTCGGGACTGCCAGAGTCGAGTTCCCTAAAAGGTGACTCCAGTGGGCAATTGCTTTGTGAATGGTTTTTAATTCTTTCCAGTTCACATGGAAAGGAAGTTGATGAGGCCACCATTTCCAAGTTGATGAGGCATCTGCCATCAGAACATATGTGGGATATAAATTCATTGGAAATGATTCCTGAATCACCCACAAAAGTAGAGCTCTGCAGAATAGAAATTGGTAGAGGAATTTTCCTGTCCCTATGGAGAGCTGAAGAACTCTGATTCATTGTTGTCACTACTTCAGACCGAATTTATTTCATCTTCCAATGGGTCATGTGTGAAGTAGAGTGAAATTCTTGAATCTGACCTAATTCATAATTGCTTTGATGGAATTGAGAGATGACAGCTGGTTGTCATCCCTGTCCTGGGGAGAGATGAGGGGTACTGAGATTATATGCAAGGAAAGTTGCAGGAATCCCCACATTGTAGTTGAAAGTGAAGGGTTGTAACTCTTCTGCAATCCCTAAAATTGTGCTTGTATAACTCGTGAACTCAAAGGCCAGGAAGTCACTGTCACACATGTAGGAATGTCCCTGAGGTGAGCTCCCTGTATCAGCTGGGAGCACATGGAATAGTGACCTTTTTCAAAGATGGCGAGAGAAGCTAATGGCTAATTCTCAGTTGGTCCTAAAATATCACTAATAATATCTGAAGAAAATCACACTGGTCCTAGCTAAAGAGTGCCACTAGTACATTGGCAAATAAGGTGTGAGATATGCTTGCTCTGCTTCCAAAACAGGACTTGTGGACAAACCATGCTATGCTTTTAAATAAAATGTCTTATTTCTATTCACCAGGCTAGGGATTTAATAAAACATGGTGTGAAATTCATCAATCTTTACTGAATAAAAACATACTGTACAAATATATTTAGTCTACCTGATACATCTATCACTCCATTTAACTATTGTAAAATCTAACATTGGACTATTCACAGAAAACAGGTCACATAAAAATCTTTGGATTTGCACAAGTATCAAGGTGTGCACCCCTTTTCCTTGGATCAAACCTGAATGCCTCCCATTTCCCAGGTGCTGTATGATCCTTACAGGATGAGCACCCCCCTCTTAACTATAATAATAATAAAGGTGTGCAACTTGCTAGCACACGACCCAACAGCCATGCAGTGCATGTGTGCAGATACCATCTAGTCAGAGTACAAAATAAAGTTTGTAGATGAATGGTTCAGAGAACCGACATGTTGATAAATTAGACACATGTGCAACTCTTGGGTATCTTTATTGAGGAAACGTTTCGCCACACAGTGGCTTCATCAGTCCATACGTAGGAGAAACTTGAAGAACAGGAGGAGAATGAGGTAATCAGTCCCTCAACCTTGAGTCGATGTGTTCAGTCCATCAATCTTGAATGGAATACGGCATATGAGCTGAGAAGCAGCTTATAAACCGTATGGCAGGAGAGGTGCAGCAGTCGTAGGTGGTGTCACATTTGTTCAATGTGGAAGTAGGTCGTGCCCAAGAATTAGGCAAGCGAAGAATTCCTAAGTATTAAGATCCCAAGAAGTTGCAGTGTCTGACAAGTTTGTAGATGAATGGTTCAGAGAACCGACATGCAACTTCTTGGGATCTTAATACTTAGGAATTCTTCGCTTGCCTAATTCTTGGGCACGACCTACTTCCACAATGAACAAATGTGACACCACCTATGACTGCTGCACCTATCCTGCCATACGGTTTATATGCCGTATTCCATTCAAGGTTGAGGGACTGATTACCTCATTCTCCTCCTGTTCTTCAAGTTTCTCCTACGTATGGACTGATGAAGCCACTGTGTGGCAAAACGTTTCCTCAAAGATACCCAAGAGTTGCACATGTGTCTAATTTATCAACATGTCGGTTCTCTGAACCATTCATCTACAAACTTGTCAGACACTGCAACTTCTTGGGATCTTAATACTTAGGAATTCTTCGCTTGCCTAATTCTTGGGCACGACCTACTTCCACATTGAACAAATGTGACACCACCTATGACTGCTGCACCTCTCCTGCCATATGGTTTATAAGCTGCTTCTCAGCTCATATGCCGTATTCCATTCAAGATTGATGGACTGAACACATCGACTCAAGGTTGAGGGACTGATTACCTCATTCTCCTCCTCTTCTTCAAGTTTCTCCTACGTATGGACTGATGAAGCCACTGTGTGGCGAAACATTTCCTCAATAAAGATACCCAAGAGTTGCACATGTGTCTAATTTATCAACAAAATAAAGTAAACACCTAAAAGGCACTCCAGAGACAAAGGCCATTCAATCCAGCATAAACCGAGTCCACAAATCTTGGCAAATACTAAATTCACTCATTACTTCGTATGCAGGAGTAAATATCATTCTTAGACTGAGTCTGTGCCAGACAATGCTAAATAAGAGTCCAAGACATTAAACATCAGTAAAGGTTAACACTACCTGAGCGAGTCAGTGTCAAGACACATCATTACTCCATTTAAGCACACAATTTGTCCACACAGGACAGATGCATCAAAAGACCCAGAACTTCCAACCCACTCCACAGAGACTATGCCCTGAAAGCAGACACAGTAAATTCATGCATGATCTAATGCTGACACCTTTCTTGAAAACTGTCAAACATGACATGGTGCTAGTACTGACACCTTTCTCTAAATCTGTCAGACATGACGTGGTGCAATATGTGTTTATGGAAGTGGAATTATTTTATTGATACTCTGGACAAAGTTCAGAGTGATGACACTTCCTCTTGGAGGCTATGTTCCACATTACAGTTAAAATGACTTAGAGTCCATCCAGCAGACAGGCTACAGACACAAGACAATCCTCAGAAATTTAGTCCCAAAAATGACAACACGTAAGGTGCTTGGATGCGAGGCTATGTTATGAAGACAGAGCAACCACTCGTGTTCTAACCCGTTGGCAACAAAACACCATTTGACTTCTCTTCATTAGGCAAATAACAGTATTGTAGTGTAAGGCAATGCCAGTCACTTTTTACCATGTTCAATGTCACAAATAAACCAATCATAAAATAGGAAAATGGTATATAATGAGAAAAATATGGGTTATTACAACAGATTGTCTAGGCATTGTCTTGGCTAAAAACAGTGACGGGTATCTTTTCTAAATGGCCACCCATATCTAACTCCTCTGCTCTCTGATTTATATCTTTCTTCCTGCCACACCTAATTGCTTCAATTTGAAGAATTTGTTTGTTATAAATACTTTTCATTTAGTTACTGCAGTGTGTTATGATTAAAGGTATATTTATTTAATAATACATTCTCTTTTTCCCACAGATACGAAAGTCCTGAGAATATGACAATCACTTGTTCCACAAAAGTGTGTTCATTTGGCAAACAAGTTGTAGAAAAAGTTGAAACAGAATATGCTCGGTTTGAGAATGGCCGATTTGTGTATCGCATCCACCGCTCGCCCATGTGTGAATATATGATAAACTTTATTCATAAACTTAAACACTTACCAGAGAAATACATGATGAATAGTGTGCTGGAGAACTTCACCATTTTACAGGTATGATATATATATACTTGGCTGTTGTAACCACAAGTTGGCCTGTATTCAGTAGAAACCACCACTTATTTTTTTCCTGTTTATATTGACATATTGATTATTACATGAAGCTCAATGTCATTTATTTAACATATCATTAATCATATTTTAAGTAGATAACAAGCAGAAGTCATCTAAATTAATTTTACTCCCTTCACAGGTAGTAACAAACCGGGACACTTTAGAAACACTATTGTGTGTGGCATATGTGTTTGAAGTATCTACGTCAGAGCATGGTGCGCAACATCACATTTACCGTCTAGTTAAAGACTAACAGTACGCCCCAGGACAGCTCATCTTTGCGTCATATCAGACGCTGAGCTGGCTTTTTGTGTAGCACTATGCTCCACAATGCAGGAAATGCCTTGCAAAGGATTACAGCTGTGCGCCTGTGTAACTCATCTGTTGCCTACAAGTGCTTGGTTACATTAAAAAATTCATCTTGGTCCTAGGCATCAGTCAAAAAGGAAGCTCACACTCCCAAGGTTGTACTGCAAGGTTTGGCAGCTTACCCCATACCAGTTAAAGTGTCCTATACAGAGATGTCCCAGCATATTGTGGCAGCTGTTCACCAGGCCAGTGGCAAAATTGACAGACAGCTACGAAGTCGAGTCAAGGACCACCATTAAAGGCACTTATGATAATGAAACTATGATACTCAAATACTGCAGATATTGCTTGCATGTGTTTTCTGCAATGTAACAGCATTAGTAGTTCAGTATTGGTTACTGGTGTATCATACAGAGATTTTGTGATCTGATATTCAGATATACAGCTCTGGATGTGCATAGCACTACTTTAAAAGGCATATGATACATTATATAGATACTTATATGAATCATTGAACTTTATTGAATATGATACAAGTGGTATTGATGGTTGCATAATAAAATGTACAGATATATATATACTTATAAGGGTGGCAGATAGTGTGTGTGTGGGGAGGAGTGAGTGTGATCTGCTCTGTGCCTCGTTGACAAACCATATACTGTATAGTGTGCTGGCTGCTGCCCATCCAGTTCATCAACATGCAAATACATTGTAATGCCTACTGTACTTAAAAACACACCTGCATTATCAAATCACGCAATGCATATTGTGACTATCCAAATGTGAACAAAGTGATTAAATATTTTTGTAATTTATACTCGGAGAAAATGAAATCTGTTTGCAAGTCCATGGTGAGGCAACATTATGACAGTGTCTTTCACATCTTAATATTGTATTATATATTACACTGTTTCTCTCCACTTTGTACAAACTATCATTGAAGGCTGTTACTGCCCAAATAAGCAGCTTCTAACGATTGTTCTACACATATCGCTTTACTTTTTCCCCCCAATCCTCTGTAGTTTAGGAATGTCAGTGTTTAAGAACTGTTGGATAGTCTAGATATCGATGGGGCAGGAAGGTCGCATGTTGTTTGCACACACCCTTAACCTTTAAATATGCAACATGCGTCCCTCTAGAGCCACCTGTATACCGGTAGATCATTATTATTATTATTATTATAATTATTATTTCTCTTTGCAAGTTGTTGATGTTGTTAGGGAATTTTTTGTGATCTCAGATGTTCTTATCCAAAGGCTTTAAAAGTCAGGAGGTGAAGTTTATGAATGGGAATAATTGTGTTGCAATTCACTGCGTTGCTGTTTTAGTGCCAAGACATGTATGTGGATACACTGAAGAACTTGTTTTGTGCAACATAACCATCATCAGTATGTTGTTATAGTCTTATTCTTTTATACAAATAAGTAAAGATTGCCATATTAAATGATAATTTGTGCTAATTCGTATCAGAGGCTTTTCTCATTTTGCACTCATTTGTGAGATATGGTCGCAAGCACACAAAGTGCCTTCATTGTTTAGCCATTCTATTCCTTGCAATCTGAGGAACAGTAAAATTAGAGTATAGTATATCTATTTGAAAACATGAAGAAAAATTATGTAGAATGTACAGTTTAAGTTATGACAGAATTTTTGCCCCATGGCCTATTGTTTCCAATTGTATAATGGCTTCTCCATAAGATGTATATCCTCAGAATGACAAGGAAAGGCAGCTTGACTATCCAGGCAACTACCTCTCCTGTCCGTCAAAACCCAATCAGACACAACACGTTTCCACACTATCCTGTGAGAGTGCGAAGCCTAATGACGCATTATCTTGGGATGGCCAACATCTTTGGCAAGTTTTTTTTTTTTTTTTTTTTTTTTAATTCTTCACTACTGACTTCATGTATCAAAACTAAAGGTGCTGTTTTTGATCACAATGTATGTGAATTCTCCATTATGTTTTAGTTTGCCATCATTATCAAGTTTTAATATAAACTTAAAAACATCCAGTATAGAGTGGGGAATTAAGCTCCTTATTCTGACATTACTGTAAGATGACCAACCCACCTTTAGAGTAGATAATCCAAGGCCAGGTCTTAAAGTATTATGAAGTTTTCAAAGTCCAGATTCTGACTGACTGCTTGTTGTCAGCTGTAAACGTACGAGACGTATGGAAAGTTTAGCAGGTGAAGAGTAGTCTAGTTAAGATTCTCAAAACTTCCATAATACTTTAAAACAGAGGTTCTAATGTGGCATTTTGTGGCATGCTGAGGCTTAAGCCAGAAACAACTCAGTATTAATGATGTGGTTTTGAAGTATAGAATACAGGATCGCATTTTTTCATATGTAGTCATTTTTTCTGTGAAGGAAATAAATTCTCAGTCCTTTTTAAAGGATCACCAATGTAAACTTCTGCTATAGGTAAATTCCGTTGTCAGGATGATGCAAGTGACATTTTCTTCTGTTTTTACATCACAGTTTTCCTTGGTTTTAATTCATGTGTTTGAAAGCTTATGTGTAGACAGAGATATTAATGTTACAGATACCATCCCTTAATGTTAGTGAGCAGTTGTTCAAATAACATGACAAAAGAGCCTCATGATTACTGTGATAAAGGAACATAGTGGATATAATATCCACCAAATGAAAAATTGCTGTTATTACATGCCACGGAGAGGTTATTGTATTTTAAATGCATTACATATATAGTTTGTTAATAATGTAACCAAGGATGCAAACAGAAAAAAAACTTTCATTACTTATTTAAATCAAGCACATCAAATTTCTTCCCATAAAGCAAAGGCCTTCAATCACCAATCACGACTGTAGAACTGACATGTCTCTGTTCAGTTCTTAGGGACGGAGTTTTAGGCAATGACGTAACTGAGTTGAGTCTGAGTTCCAGATATAAAAAAAAGTTTATATTTTAGTAAAACATTATAATGATATATTGACTTAGAACTGTCATAGACTATGTTATGCAAAATATTATTTGATGAAAGAGTTTAGGTTTTATTAGATAAATCCCTAAAGAGTACATATTTTAATTCACACTTTACTCAGACTGAAAGCAGTTAAGACTTTGTCTAAAGTTTGTCACTGAATATGACTTTGTTATAAACTGTGTTTCTTGACCATTTATAAGTTGACAGAATTATTGGCTGAAACAGTGTTTGCCCAACTGAATGTGGTAGACTGGATGAAATACCATTTTGTACAGTTGTATAAAATAGACATTTTTACGTGATTTTTTCCTTTTCCTTACCCAAATTGTTTCTTAAAGTTAGTTTGCCTATTTCACTCATTCCCGTCCATCTGAGGCAAACTCTTCCTTTATCCACTTCAAGAACATGTTATTGCTGCACCCATATATTTGATCTACAAGCTATAGATTAGATGAAAGAAAAAAGATGGGTGGTGTGTCGAGTCTGTGGAAAGAAAAGTTTATGGAGGAGGGGATGATGTTAACTTTGGGAACAGTTGCACAGCTGGGGTAAAAGAGGTCGAGCATCCAGCAGGCTTGTGTGATCATGTTTGATAGAAGTGAATGGAGGCAAGTGTTTTTTAAATGGACATGCTGTTAAGTGTGTAAGCAAAGTAAGATTTATGAAGGGATTAGGGGAAAATTAGGTAGCTGGACATTAGTCCAGGTGGTGGTTAGGGCAGTGCCTATACTCTGAAGGAGGAAGGGGGTTTGCAGCTGGAGGGTAATCTGAATTGTTTTCAGCACACTTCTGGAAAGTCATTGAATAAATGATGATGAATGTGCCTTCTTTAGGTCACCCTGCTTAGGTGTGAATGTTTTTCTTAGTATACAACATTCACTACATTCAGTTTACACAAGTTGCCTAATTTTACTCCTAGGTGGGCAAGGGTGTAAAAGAAACTTCCCTATTTATTTCTCTATACCAGAGAATGAAACCCAGGACCTTGTAATTGTAAATCAAATGCTCTTCCCTGTGAGCTAAATGGCACCCATTGATTAAAATTGTTCAAGTCTTTAAGGAGAGAGGAACTTGATACTGTACTAGTGAAGGGCTTCTGATCCAAGAAATCAGAGATACCCTCCCTTTTGTCAGGTCAAACCTGATTACCTCCCATTTCCCAAGCACTGCATGATTATGGATTTAGTTATTCCATGAATATAATACATGCTGAAGGCAAAAATAATAAGCATAGGCAATTTTAAGCACACAATGATGGCTAAGATGTAAAAAAAGACTGGTGATAGTCCAAACAGAAAACTACCCATAAAGTTGCAAATGGCTCTTAATCAGTGATGACAAAAAATTATCCTAATATGATTACAGGAAATTTTTTCTTATCTGTGATGATAGGAAAATGGTTCTAATCAGTGATGACAGGAAAATGGCTCTTTTCAATTGTAACAGGAAAATGGCTCTAATCAGAAGGTAAAAAAAAAAAAAGCCTCTTATCACAAGATTACATTAAGAAAATATCTATATAAACAGTGATGATGAGATATTATAATAAAGACTGGTAGCCTAAACAACCAGTGACTGAACTAGTGATAAATTGCCTGTTGTATCAACTGTAGCTTCAATTTTACACCCAAGGTAATCCTTGCCTCTTGCACACCCCAACCCTTCCACACCCCTACCCACAGTGCTGTATAATATGGAGATGGGTGACATTTAGCTCTGCATGCAGAAAGGCCATAGTTATGCAACATTTTGGGCAAGTTTAAGCAGTAATATTTGTTGATCTAGAAGTGTGTGTTGGGGCATACAGATGTCATAGGCACATTAAAAATACAGTACTGTATGTGGACTTACCCAGGATAATCCAATAAAGCTAGTTTGACTACATGTAGATAAAAAGGTTAAATGAAGTAATTTTTCCTACCTTAAATTATGATGTGGACAGTCAAACAAGAATATATGTAACTGAAAATATTATGTAAACTAATTTATCTTACTCTACCTTAAATTCTGGTTGTTGAAACACACTGACTTTGACATCAGCAGATGTCAAAGTCAGTGAGGAAGATGCTTGTAATTGGTGGGCACAGGTGTGTGGCTAGAAATGGTGGGGTACGGTGGATGGTTGTGGGTTGTGGACTGGGGCTGATCCAGCAGTTATACCATAGATGTTGTACTTGGTGCCTAAAGACACTACTTTCACATGTTTGTCTACATCCTGCAAGAGTTGAGGATAGCTGCAGAAATTATCATGAGTGAGAACCTCAAATGAAAGGAGTTTTTCTGACCAGGTACATATTAACCGAGGGAATAAAATAATGCTTGGACTATTCACTAAACAAAGCTTCACTCATCATCATTTGTTTGATCTTGCATGCTCATCAGCTGAAACAAGCACTAAACAATTATGGCAGTCATATTTTAATAAGGAAATACTTTTTTTTTTTTTTTTCCAATAAGTCGGCCGTCTCCCACCGAGGCAGGGTGACCCAAAAAAAAAAGAAAGAAAATACTTTCATCATCATTCAACACTTTCACCACACTCACACATTATCACTGTTTTTGCAGAGGTGGTCAGAATACAACAGTTTAGAAGCATATATGTATAAAGATACACAACATATCCCTCCAAACTGCCAATATCCCAAACCCCTCCTTTAAAGCGCAGGCATTGTACTTCCCATTTCCAGGACTCAAGTCCGATTATATGAAAATAACCGGTTTCCCTGAATCCCTTCACTAAATATTACCCTGCTCACACTCCAACAGATCGTCAGGTCCCAAGTACCATTCGTCTCCATTCACTCCTATCTAACATGCTCACGCACGCTTGCTGGAAGTCCAAGCCCCTCGCCCACAAAACCTCCTTTACCCCCTCTCTCCAACCCTTTCGAGGATGACCCCTACCCCGCCTTCCTTCCCCTATAGATTTATATGCTTTCCATGTCATTCTACTTTGATCCATTCTCTCTAAATGACCAAACCACCTCAACAACCCCTCTTCTGCCCTCTGACTAATACTTTTATTAACTCCACATCTTCTCCTAATTTCCACACTCCGAATTTTCTGCATAATATTTACACCACACATTGCCCTTAGACAGGACATCTCCACTGCCTCCAACCGTCTCCTCGCTGCTGCATTCACTGCCCAAGCTTCACATCCATATAAGAGTGTTGGTACTACTATACTTCCATACATTCCCTTCTTTGCCTCCATAGATAACGTTTTTTGACTCCACATATACCTCAACGCACCACTCACCTTTTTTCCCTCATCAATTCTATGATTAACCTCATCCTTCATAAATCCATCCGCCGACACGTCAACTCCCAAGTATCTGAAAACATTCACTCCTTCCATACTCCTCCTCCCCAATTTGATATCCAATTTTTCTTTATCTAAATCATTTGATACCCTCATCACCTTACTCTTTTCTATGTTCACTTTCAACTTTCTACCTTTACACACACTCCCAAACTCATCCACTAACCTTTGCAATTTTTCTTTAGAATCTCCCATAAGCACAGTATCATCAGCAAAAAGTAACTGTGTCAATTCCCATTTTGAATTTGATTCCCCATAATTTAATCCCACCCCTCTCCCGAACACCCTAGCATTTACTTCTTTTACAACCCCATCTATAAATATATTGAACAACCATGGTGACATTACACATTCCTGTCTAAGACCTACTTTTACCGGGAAGTAATCTCCCTCTCTAATACACACCCTAACCTGAGCCTCACTATCCTCATAAAAACTCTTTACAGCATTTAGTAACTTACCACCTATTCCATATACTTGCAACATCTGCCACATTGCTCCCCTATCCACTCTATCATATGCCTTTTCTAAATCCATAAATGCAATAAAAACTTCCCTACCTTTATCTAAATACTGTTCACATATATGCTTCAATGTAAACACTTGATCTACACATCCCCTACCCACTCTGAAACCTCCTTGCTTATCCGCAATCCTACATTCTGTCTTACCTCTAATTCTTTCAATTAAGGAAATACACTACCATAAAATTACATTCATAGGGAGGTGTTGAACCCATAAAAGTTATAAGCATATAGAGATTGGTAGGCAATCAGGTTCTAAAAAGTGAGAAGGTTACCAATTCTTCAGATCAAGAGCCCTTCAGCAACGAGGCATGGGAAAGCAGAGCAAATAAAAATATACATACTAAAAAACCAAGATAAAATGCATGATAAGTGATGCGTGAGAAAGAATAAAAAGGGTGTGAGAGTTAGTTACTCATGGGAACCTGCTCAGATGGTAAAGATGTGGCAGGGAGGGAAAGAACTGGCTGTTGCAGCAACAAATAATCAATATTAGTGGCTACAATTGTAGCACCAGCAGGAGAATCTTAAAAACCAATAGCTGCAACAACAGTAGAATTAACATCAACACAAACAGCAATACCAGTAGTAGCATCAACCCCTGCAGCTACAACATCAGCAGTCTACATCAATAGGGACATCAACACTTGTAGCTATAGCACCAGCAGGAGCATCAACGGAAGCACCTATGATACCAGCTGGAACATCAACACCAGTTGCTTCGACATTAGCAGCTACAGTACCAAAGAACATCAACGCCAGCAGCTTCTCCATAATACTAATAATAATATTCTTATTATTCTTATGGAGAAGATGCTGGTGTTGATGTTCTTTAGTACTGTAGCTGCTAGTGTTATAGCAGCTGGTGTTGTAGCGGTTGCTGCTGTTCCTGCTGGTGCTACAGCTACTACTGTTGATGCTCCTACTGATGTAGACTGCTGGTGTTGTAGCTGCAGGGGAAGTGGAACAGAATGCTTCCTCCATGAGCCATGCGTGTTTACGAGGTGACTAAAATGCCAGAAGCAAGGGGCTAGTAATCCCTTCTTCTGTATATATTACTAAATTTAAAAAGAGAAACTTTCGTTTTTTTTCTTTTGGGCCACCTTGCCTTGGTGGGATACATCTGGTTTGCTGAAATAATAATAATAATAATAATGATAATCTAAAGGGTGGACCTACTGATGGAGTTCTTACTGGAGGGCACACATTTGGATGTATTGATAGGCCTTCCCTGAAGCAGCTGTCATTGCAAGATGAACCATTTAGAGATGGTAACCATGGAAATGGAGCAGCCAGGTTTAATGCCAGATACTGATGCATGACCCAGCTTGCCTATTGTGGAAATTTGAAGGTTTTTATAAGAAGGAAGTCAGGGCATCTATTTGAAAAAGGCAAAATATGAAATATTTATCACATGTTGGTAGACAGCAACCACCCAGGGAAGTACTACTGTCCTGCCAGATGACTGTGAAACAAAAACCTGTAACTGTTTTGCATGATGGTAGGATTGCTGGTTTCTTTTTCTGTCTCATAAACACGCTAGATAACAGGGATATCTTGCTACTCCTACTTACACTTTGGTCACACTTCACAGACACGCACATGCATATATATATACATACATCTAGGTTTTTCTCCTTTTTCTAAATAGCTCTTGTTCTTCTTTATTTCTTCTATTGTCCATGGGGAAGTGGAAAAGAATCTTTCCTCCGTAAGCCATGCGTGTCGTATGAGGCGACTAAAATGCCGGGAGCAATGGGCTAGTAACCCCTTCTCCTGTATACATTTACTAAAAAAGAGAAGAAGAAAAACTTTATAAAACTGGGATGCTTAAATGTGCGTGGATGTAGTGCGGATGACAAGAAACAGATGATTGCTGATGTTATGAACGAAAAGAAGTTGGATGTCCTGGCCCTAAGCGAAACAAAGCTGAAGGGGGTAGGAGAGTTTCAGTGGGGGGAAATAAATGGGATTAAATCTGGAGTATCTGAGAGAGTTAGAGCAAAGGAAGGGGTAGCAGTAATGTTAAATGATCAGTTATGGAAGGAGAAAAGAGAATATGAATGTGTAAATTCAAGAATTATGTGGATTAAAGTAAAGGTTGGATGCGAGAAGTGGGTCATAATAAGCGTGTATGCACCTGGAGAAGAGATGAATGCAGAGGAGAGAGAGAGATTTTGGGAGATGTTAAGTGAATGTATAGGAGCCTTTGAACCAAGTGAGAGAGTAATTGTGGTAGGGGACCTGAATGCTAAAGTAGGAGAAACTTTTAGAGAGGGTGTGGTAGGTAAGTTTGGGGTGCCAGGTGTAAATGATAATGGGAGCCCTTTGATTGAACTTTGTATAGAAAGGGGTTTAGTTATAGGTAATACATATTTTAAGAAAAAGAGGATAAATAAGTATACAAGATATGATGTAGGGCGAAATGACAGTAGTTTGTTGGATTATGTATTGGTAGATAAAAGACTGTTGAGTAGACTTCAGGATGTACATGTTTATAGAGGGGCCACAGATATATCAGATCACTTTCTAGTTGTAGCTACACTGAGAGTAAAAGGTAGATGGGATACAAGGAGAATAGAAGCATCAGGGAAGAGAGAGGTGAAGGTTTATAAACTAAAAGAGGAGGCAGTTAGGGTAAGATATAAACAGCTATTGGAGGATAGATGGGCTAATGAGAGCATAGGCAATGGGGTCGAAGAGGTATGGGGTAGGTTTAAAAATGTAGTGTTAGAGTGTTCAGCAGAAGGTTGTGGTTACAGGAAAGTCGGTGCAGGAGGGAAGAGGAGCGATTGGTGGAATGATGATGTAAAGAGAGTAGTAAGGGAGAAAAAGTTAGCATATGAGAAGTTTTTACAAAGTAGAAGTGATGCAAGGAGGGAAGAGTATATGGAGAAAAAGAGAGAGGTTAAGAGAGTGGTGAAGCAATGTAAAAAGAGAGCAAATGAGAGAGTGGGTGAGATGTTATCAACAAATTTTGTTGAAAATAAGAAAAAGTTTTGGAGTGAGATTAACAAGTTAAGAAAGCCTAGAGAACAAATGGATTTGTCAGTTAAAAATAGGAGAGGAGAGTTATTAAATGGAGAGTTAGAGGTATTGGGAAGATGGAGGGAATATTTTAAGGAATTGTTAAATGTTGATGAAGATAGGGAAGCTGTGATTTCGTGTATAGGGCAAGGAGGAATAACATCTTGTAGGAGTGAGGAAGAGCCAGTTGTGAGTGTGGGGGAAGTTCGTGAGGCAGTAGGTAAAATGAAACGGGGTAAGGCAGCCGGGATTGATGGGATAAAGATTGAAATGTTAAAAGCAGGTGGGGATATAGTTTTGGAGTGGTTGGTGCAATTATTTAATAAATGTATGGAAGAGGGTAAGGTACCTAGGGATTGGCAGAGAGCATGCATAGTTCCTTTGTATAAAGGCAAAGGGGATAAAAGAGAGTGCAAAAATTATAGGGGGATAAGTCTGTTGAGTATGTGTATTGTGTATGGTAGAGTTATAATTGAAAGAATTAAGAGTAAGACGGAGAATAGGATAGCAGATGAACAAGGAGGCTTTAGGAAAGGTAGGGGGTGTGTGGACCAGGTGTTTACAGTGAAACATATAAGTGAACAGTATTTAGATAAGGCTAAAGAGGCCTTTGTGGCATTTATGGATTTGGAAAAGGCATATGACAGGGTGGATAGGGGGGCAATGTGGCAGATGTTGCAAGTGTATGGTGTAGGAGGTAGGTTACTGAAAGCAGTGAAGAGTTTTTACGAGGATAGTGAGGCTCAAGTTAGAGTATGTAGGAAAGAGGGAAATTTTTTCCCAGTAAAAGTAGGCCTTAGACAGGGATGTGTGATGTCACCGTGGTTGTTTAATATATTTATAGATGGGGTTGTAAGAGAAGTAAATGCGAGGGTCTTGGCAAGAGGCGTGGAGTTAAAAGATAAAGAATCACACACAAAGTGGGAGTTGTCACAGCTGCTCTTTGCTGATGACACTGTGCTCTTGGGAGATTCTGAAGAGAAGTTGCAGAGATTGGTGGATGAATTTGGTAGGGTGTGCAAAAGAAGAAAATTAAAAGTGAATACAGGAAAGAGTAAGGTTATGAGGATAACAAAAAGATTAGGTGATGAAAGATTGAATATCAGATTGGAGGGAGAGAGTATGGAGGAGGTGAACGTATTCAGATATTTGGGAGTGGACGTGTCAGCGGATGGGTCTATGAAAGATGAGGTGAATCATAGAATTGATGAGGGAAAAAGAGTGAGTGGTGCACTTAGGAGTCTGTGGAGACAAAGAACTTTGTCCTTGGAGGCAAAGAGGGGAATGTATGAGAGTATAGTTTTACCAACGCTCTTATATGGGTGTGAAGCGTGGGTGATGAATGTTGCAGCGAGGAGAAGGCTGGAGGCAGTGGAGATGTCATGTCTGAGGGCAATGTGTGGTGTGAATATAATGCAGAGAATTCGTAGTTTGGAAGTTAGGAGGAGGTGCGGGATTACCAAAACTGTTGTCCACAGGGCTGAGGAAGGGTTGTTGAGGTGGTTCGGACATGTAGAGAGAATGGAGCGAAACAGAATGACTTCAAGAGTGTATCAGTCTGTAGTGGAAGGAAGGCGGGGTAGGGGTCGGCCTAGGAAAGGTTGGAGGGAGGGGGTAAAGGAGGTTTTGTGTGCGAGGGGCTTGGACTTCCAGCAGGCATGCGTGAGCGTGTTTGATAGGAGTGAATGGAGACAAATGGTTTTTAATACTTGACGTGCTGTTGGAGTGTGAGCAAAGTAACATTTATGAAGGGATTCAGGGAAACCAGCAGGCCGGACTTGAGTCCTGGAGATGGGAAGTACAGTGCCTGCACTCTGAAGGAGGGGTGTTAATATTGCAGTTTAAAAACTGTAGTGTAGAACACCCTTCTGGCAAGACAGTGATGGAGTGAATGATGGTGAAAGTTTTTCTTTTTCAGGCCACCCTGCCTTGGTGGGAATCGGCCAGTGTGATAATAAAAATAATAAAAATCACTGAAGGATGGATATGTTTATGCATATGAATGGTGGGTGTTCAGCAATCAATGTCTGAGTTTACTGTTTTGTATGCAAGCTATTTGGCTCTGCCAGTAGTCCATTTACATCTGCAGACTTCAATGACTAGAAGCATACCATCAGAAAATTTGATGCTAGTATAGATCGGCCATCACTAATCCGACATCACTGAAACCTGTAGTGTGCCGGATTAGTGAGTTTGCTGGATTACAGAGTGGTTAGGTTAGAATACACTTAATTACCCTATCAATAGAGACTCTTTCTGTTACATCTTCATTTTCATCACTGCTTTCTCCTCCACTGGCTTGCTGCTGTGGATTTACAACCATCCACACAATTCCTGAGCCAGTATAATGATGAAATTTGAGTCAGTATAATGATGAAATTTGAAATTATGCTAGCTGAAATTAGTGCCGGATTACTGATGGAATTGGATAACTGATTACAGGATTAGTGATGGCCAACCTGTAATTTTCAAATCATATCAGTGGAGTGCCCAATGCAGCTTAGTATGAAAAAATAGGAGGCTGCATTGACCAGCAATTCAGAATAAAAATGATGAGCTGGCAAACTACTGGCAATATGAAGTGAAGTGCTTAGTTAGTGCCATAATATTTCATGTAGAATGACTGCTGACTTTCAGATTTTTTTTATTAACACATCGGCCATTTCCCACCAAGGCAGTGAGACCTGAAAAAGAAGAAACACTTTCATCATCATTTATTCCATCACTGTCTTGCCAGAGGCACACCTACACTGCAGTTAAAAAACTGCAACATGTCAACACCCTTTCTTCACTTCAGATATAATGATCAAATGTTTGGTTTTAAACAGTGAAAGCTATCTTCATCTGTTGAAACATATCAGGGATAATTACTTTAATTATGGGAAAATGTCAGACTTGTAGGGGGTCATACACCACAAAGGAAATGGGAGGCAAATTAAGTTTGATATAAGTACAGGGTTGATTAAATTTCTTGGATCAAGAGCCCTTTACCTTGGCATCTTTCCCTTGAAGGTAATACTGTATTTTGCAGATTGCGAATTCTGAGCACAGTAAATGTGTGTCAAGAGATAATCTGATTATAGGAAAACTCTGGATGGCTTTAAAAGGTACAGTCATGATGCACATTTGTGTGTGCACACACGTGTGCCAGCTGAGCATGTTGCTGGAAATTTCTCTTTACTTTGGGGAAATAATTTCAGAAAATGGTTAGTGTACTGAGTAAGTGTTTAATGCTGACAAGACGGCTATGTTGAAAGTGTATACCATTATGTGCTTACATTAGCACATATGAAAAAATTCACCTGGTTTCAATTCAGGTAAGAAATGCTTCAGGAACTGGTGATTTAGTGTAAGTCCAGAGTAATTTACTGTGCAGAGAACCTGTGTGCCTGTTATTTAGTGGTCTAACAAAGCATCATGTTATCCTAATACAGAGGAAGTCTTCTGCAACTTCTTTGCTGAACGACTGTTGCGGATGACCTACTTTCACTAGTGGGGCATGCTACCCTATGACATTATCTTCAGCTGCTACACCTCACTTCTGCTCCTGTATATAAGGTTTGGCTGTATGCCTCTCGTATAGGCTGAAGGACTGACCACCTATCAAAGTTGAGAGATTGATCACCTCAAAATTACCTCTACTGTTTCTAGTGTTATATTTGCCTGCATTCAACTGAAGAAGCCAACTACGCTTGTGAAATATTTTGGCAATAAAGATATTCAAGTTTTGTGTGCGTCTTTTTCATCAACTTGTCACTATTGTATACTATCAATATACAACATATCATCAGTATACAATACACCATCAGTATATACCAGTATTGTATACTATCAATATGATGGATTAGTTTGTGGAATGGTTTAAGCATAACTTTATTCATGCAGTCAAGATGTACCTGGCCAGAAAGAACCTTGCATTCAAGGTTCTCCTTACTCCTGATAATTCCTGTAGTCATCCTGCAATCCTTCAGTCTGTGGACCCAAGATGTGAATTTGGTGTTTTTGTCACCCAGTACGATATCTTTGATATTGCCATTCAATTGAAAAGTTAAGACATACATGAAAAAATTTATAGCAGCAATGGATGACAGATCTGAGATAGGACTGCCATGTTCTGGCATAAATATAACAATGCAGATGAATTTCTGCACATAAAAGTGTCTAGGTTAGTTCTGGCAAGGACTGTGAGAGGAGGGTTATGAAAATATGCAATCATAATTGACCAAATATGTGGACTAATATACTATGCCTCTACCTTTGATACACCTTTGAAGAGTTTCGAGTTTCACTACTCTCCCCTTAAATCAGGGATAAGCACAGACAGCACTACTGACCACTACTCCACCTTCCTCTTAACAAACATTAATAAACAACCAGTGGAATACAACAAGGTCTCTTTTAGACTCCATAATGAGGCATCAATAAATAACTTCAAAACAGAGCTAGGTACAGTTGACTGGCCTACAGAATTCTCCAGTGCCAATGGTATTGATGATTGGATAGACATATTTCTTTACAAATTACTTAGATTATATAACAAACACTGTCCCATAAAAACGAAACAGATTACGAATAAATGGCTAGCTTGCCCACAGCTAACTAACAGCATATTAAGATCCATTGATAAGAAACATCAATATGAAAAGCAATACAGACAGGGATTAATAAACAAAGATATTATTAAACACTACACATCAGTCTAAGCAATTGTACTACTCTAATAGATTCACCAAAACAAGGGGAGATATTAAAAAGACCTGGAAGACACACACTCAGATTCTGGGCACCCACAAACTGAAAAAACTAGGGATACTGTCTTAACTAAACTTAATGAAACACAACTACAGCCTATTGATACATTTAACAAGATAAATGACTTTTTCTCAACCATAGGATCAAATCTCGCAAGTAAAATCCCAGGTACCAATGCCCGAGTAAGTGATTACTCAGATGGGAATTTCCCAACCTCCTTCTATCCTGCACCAAATGAGCCCACAGAAGTCGCCACAATTATTAAGTCGCTTAAAAATAAATCAGGAAATCTGGCTCAAGTCCCGCCGTTATTGTACAGACAAGCAGCTCATGTTCTTTCACCCACTATTTCATTACTCTTTAACAAATCACTAGAAACCAGCACTTCCTGACACTACTCAAGATAGCAAGAATTACATCAATACACAAAGGTGGTGACCCCACAGATGCAAACAACCACAGGCCAATATCGAACTTACCATTGCTATCCAAAATCTTTGAGAAACTTGTGCACAAGAGATTATACTCCTTTAAACAGCACAAAACATTTTCAACTCCTGCCAATTTGACTTCAGGAAAAGCAAAAGCACAAACGACGCAATTGTAAAAATGCTAGACCTGCTTTACACAGTAGTACTTGGAAAAAATTAATATCCATTAGGACTCTCGGCATAAGGAAAGCTTTTGATACAGTAGACCACAGCATCCTACTCCACAAACTTGATCATTAGGGTATAAGAGGCCATGCACTTACATATTTCAAATCCTACCTTACTAACAGACATCAATACATCTCTAGTAAGGAGACAACCTCATCAACAAGACCACTGGATACTGGAGTACCATAGAGAAGTGTCGTTGGTCCCCTGCTCTTCCTCTTATACGTCAATGATCTTCTTAATGTATCACAACACCTTAAACCTATTCTCTATGCTGACGACATGACTTATGTCATCTCCCACCCTAATCTTGCCTCACTCAACACCATTGTTAACGAAGAACTAGTAAAAATATCGACCTGGATGACTGCCAATAAATTTATACTTAATATTGACAAAACCTACATTATGTTTGGGAGTAGAACAGGTGATGCCCAGCTGAGGATAAATTCCTGAGTCTGCACCTTGCCAGCAACCTGAAATTCAACACATAACAAAAAAAGTATCCAAAACAGTTGGGATCCTCTCCAAGATATGTTACTATGTACCACAATCAGCCCTACTCACCCTATACTATTCACTCATCTATCCCTACCTCACCTATGCTATTTGTGCCTGGGGATCAACAGCAGCAACCCACCTAAAGCCAATAATAACCTAAGAAAAAGCTGCAGTAAGAGATATCACACAATCCAATGCTAGACAACACCCTCCCCCACCCCTCATCTCTTCAAAGACCTAAACTTACTCACTGTACAAAACATTCACACCTACTACTGTGCAAACTACATTTACAGCACCATAAATTCTAATATTAACAATGAACTAAAACACCTTAATAGTTACAACAGGACCCACAGACAGACACAATACTAGACACAAAAATCTCTATGACATTCCTCGTGTCTGGCTAAATCTCCACAAAAACTCAATGTACATAAAAGAGCCTAAAATCTGGAACTCCCTGCCTGAAAACTCTAGAACTGCAGACTCGACCACCATTTTCAAAACTACTGTTAAAAAACATCTTATCTCCCTAACACACCTCATCATCAGCTAACTATGTGAAAAACCACCTATTCTCCTTTTAGTACAGTATCATGAAAACATCCAAAACAAAATAGACTTACTCTCGTTATCTGTAATTCTCCCTAATTTACACTTACACTCACCCAAATGACTGTAAACATAAAATTCCTAATATAGCTATTGTCTAATAAATCTTAAGTTAGTCCTAAGTTTCCCTGAAATACTCTCCCAACACAGGAGCTTTTATAGAAACATCATATTGTGCTGAGATAAAACCATTCCCACTACTAAATTTACTAATTGTAATATTGTTATATGTTTTGTACTACCTCACTTATTATCAATCTAATTAATGTTAATCACTTCAGTTACCTAACTTTTATATCAGTATGCAATAATATACGTATATTATAGTGTACTGCTCATTAACCTGTGTCAATACGTATAGAGTAAAAATTAGGATTAGTCTGCCCGAAATGCCTAGGCATGCTAGTGGCCTTCTTTGTAATTGATATTTTATAATATGTAAACTACACATTGTAAGCTTTGCAAGGAGATAAACCTTTTCATTTTCATGCATGAAGACATAAATGAACCATTAGAAGATAATGACAAGGAAAAAACTGCAAAAGAAATGCTAGAGAAGCTCAAATCCCTCAACCCTCTTCACATACTTCTATGTCAACAAGCAACCAAATTAGAGTTGTAAAGAACATAACCCTACTTTTCCTACATGCTCTTTCACTTCATGTAATGTGATTCTATGCTAATTATGTTCCTGAAAAATCAATTCTTATCACATTAAAATTGAGGGTTTTGTTTTATCAGCATTTGCATGTAAACAAAAAATCATTATCTGGCATTTATCTCAACCAATGCTGGCTGAGTTGATTAAAAAGTCTAATAGAGTATATTTGCTAATACATTATGGTAAACTTAGGATCTAAGAACATGTAATAGTCGCACATCACCTGAGTTCTACACTGGCATCATACAAATGTAGTAATCTCAAATATGCCCAGTAATACTTGACATTACTTATACTGTACATGTGCAAATTTTACCATAGACTGGGCAACTGATTTTTGCAAGAAAAATTATGGGTATAATGTTTATTAAACATAACTAACAGTTCACATTTTAAAATTGAAATTCAACCAGCCATATTATAAACAACAATTATAGGGTTACAGTGCTACACCTGCAAGATCAGTGGTACCAGCAGGAATATTAATAACAACAGCTACAGCATGAGTAGGAACAGCATTACACTAGCACCTATAGCACCAGAAGGACAACTGCTACAGTACCAGTAGAACAATATTAATTCCAGCAAGAAAATTATTATTACATTCAGAGGGAAGTACTAAACCCATAAGGATCATACAGTACCTGAAGAATGGGAGCCAATCAGGATAGATTAAAGGAAGAGAAGAGTGCAGTAGTTTCAATTCATTGGATTAAGAGTCTTTCACTGGCTTCAAGGCATCCCATTGGAAGGGACCAGTAAAAACTACACCAGAAGTGGCTTCATCAACACCAGCAAGTACAGTGGACCCCCGGTTAACGATATTTTTTCACTCCAGAAGTATGTTCAGGTGCCAGTACTGACCGAATTTGTTCCCATAAGAAATATTGTGAAGCAGATTAGTCCATTTCAGACCCCCAAACATACACGTACAAACGCACTTACATAAATACACTTACATAATTGGTCGCATTCGGAGGTAATCGTTATGCGGGGGTCCACTGTACACTGTAAAGTGTACTAAGAAGTGAAGTGGAAAAAGGAAATGGAAGGCAAACCAGATTGTGGAAGTAACAATTTAAACTGCCAAGAGGCAAAATTACACATAAGAAATATGGAATCAATAAAATGAGAGACAAAAGGGAATGAATTAGCAATGAATGTGTAAGAATAAAGTAAACTGACTGGCAATTTAATAACATAACATCAAAGGCCAAAGCTGACTTAAGTTACTACACAGCCAAATAAAAGATGACAGTAAAGATTATTATAAACAAAAAGAAGTGCTAAACCTTCAAGGATCATACAGCTATGACTGTAAAGAACCAAGTAGGAAAGCTGAAGGAAGGAAGGAAGGAAGGAAGGAAGGACTTTGTCTGAGGATGACAGAGAAGTATAATAGAGCTTAGCTTAGATCAGGGGAGTTAGAACAGACCAACTGGACCTACAAAACTACACAATAAAAACTGAGATGAAACCACAAAAGTAGTTTGATAAAACAAAAACAATGGGACCAGACAACATATCCTCATGGGCACTGATAAAAGCAGATCCACTGTACAACCCATCAGTGAAAGTCTTCAATCTCTCCAGATCTGGCAGCTGCCAGAAAACTCAAAATGCAAATATTCTTCTCATATATATAAGGGAGACACACTTGAAGCACTGAATCGTAGGCCAATAATTTTTACATAGATATTATGAAAAGTTTTGGAGAGGAGTGAAAGGAAATAGTACCAAAACATTATTATTATAATAAGAAGAAACACTAAACTTACTAGGGTCATACAGAGGTACCAAAACAAATTGACCATTCTGGTAAAGAACACCTGATGGGAGGTTCCTTGATGCCCATCAGATCCAAGTAATTGGACCTGGCCTCTCTTTCCCTGGATCAAACCTGATAGCCTTCCACCCCCATTGGCACTGCACGATCTTTATGGGTTTAGCACTCTCCCATAAATGTAATAATGCATGGAACAGAAATTATGATATACCTTTGATAATTTCTTTATTACATTCATTTTATTCATACACAAGATAAGATAAAAATCAAGATTATAACATTCTGTTTTATATAAAGGTAAAAGATTTATAATACTGTAGTTTTGAAGATAAACCAAGCTCTTCCCTAACAAGTGAGGTGTTCCCTTCAAACTTTATCTCTAGGCTAAAAGAAAAAGAAGAATGATTAGAGGTCAATGTGTCCCCAGGCACCATTCTTTAGTCGGCCATCCACTTTCAGCTTGCTAGTAGTGACCACCACCTTGCTCCAGCAGCCTTTCTGCACTGAGTAGATGCTGTTGTCACTAATGTTCAGTGCTGACATCTGTGGAAATGGATGTTAAAATACTGTCAAGTTTTAAGCAGAGGATGTAATTCTCTCGTGCTTGATGCTACAGAATGCCAGCTAGACTCGGAAACAACTTCAAGAAATGAGATGGTCTTCTTACACTCAATCAACATTAAACACAACTCCTGCATCTACTATCTCAATTAATTGCCCTTTCACTTTTTTTCGTGTGAAATGCACAACTATATGCATATGCTAAACAACTTGGCAACTACAGGAGCCTACACAGCACTACAGAGAGACTGAGACGGGGAAAGCTTACATCTGGGAAGATGCCGAAGTCAAGGACAGAGCCATCAGCACCTGTGTCGTGGTCCGTGTTAGGGAAGACACAAAGGCTCTCACCCAAAAAGTTCTCGCGACTGTCAGAGAAACAGAGATACAAGTTAGAGTATTTTCAAGATAAGATACATATTCATACAGTAATTCAACAAATTACAGTACTATATGAATATGTCTGAAGATGATGCAATAAATTGAGCAAATGGTGTAGTAAAGAAAATTTTCATGAAAAATTCATGCGTTACATTACATCTAAACTTGACACTACTCCCATTCATTAATACCACTAAGGACTAGTAACATCATGCCCAATTTCTCATAATTTGCCATGCTAGATATGAATAGGGACATTACTATTTCCAGTAAAGGAATCTGGAGAGGTACAATATATGGAAGTTGATAAAACAATCTCATCACAGCCAAATCTGAAGAGGAAGAGGGTCTTCCAGTGGTTATACTATGTAAATAAAAAATTATGAAGCTGACACAAGGAATACTATTATAGGGATTAAAATGTTATTGACTGGTGGTATACCTTAAATGACCAATACGCAGTCAATAAGATTTAAACTCAGTAAACCAACCAGCCAACAAGAGTGAAATTTACATTAGGTAACAGTTAAGTTTTTGGCAATGTTAGTCTCAAACCACTGGGTCCAGCACAGCTCAGCCATGTCTACAACAGTGGCAATGGCTACACCACCTTCATGTGTCCTTAGATGTGTTCTACATTCTACAATAGTGCCAACAGCACTATTATGAATTATGATGAAAGGCTGAAAGCACTAAAGATACCCACTCTGGCTGATAAGAGGAAATATGAGAACCATATACAGCAACATAAAAGGACATGAGACTAAATAATGATGATGTTTTGTACAGTACCAGCAACAAGGATAGGAAGAGGTCACAGTTATAAACTGACTAAAAAGTGAAGCTGAAGGGATACTAGGAAATTTTGCTCACAGAATGGTAAATTATTGGAATGAATTACAAGAGAATGCAGTAAATGCTACAATCACTGTTAGGTTAAAAAAATGACATGATGAAATTATGGAAGACAGGACTCCACGAGCATAACTCTGCTCCTGTACCTAGGTAATTACTGTAAGACCTCCACAGGCACCACTTAAGAACTACACCAGATAATTTTTTCCTGATGAATAAACTAACATGTTCAAGTCACCTGTAGATGGTCCAGGGGCTGACACCAGTGAGGATGAGGGAGGAGACCTTTCCTGCCAGGTTCTCAAAGGTGGCACTATCATAGTTACCATAGTACTCACTCCCTGAGAAGGCTGTCCCCTCATACACGGTCCAAGAGTCCTCATTTACGTAGTAGGGGCTCCCGGCAAAGCGCAGGGATGAGCACTGGAAAGAGAGAGAGATACAAGTGGAGCCTTATACTTGTGATGGTGAGATTGGCTCACAATCAAAAGGACCTCAATTTAATCCTGAGAAGGGCGAGATATGGGCAAGTCTCCTAACACCTACTGCCCCTATTCACCTAGCAGTAAATACAAATTTTAGGAGTTTGTCTGAAGTTGTGGGTTGCATTCTAGGAAAGGACCATAGGATCCTGATGGAAATAAGCCACATTGTTTTTTTTATCTAACTGCACAATTGCTTCTCACCAATTCATTGGCTTATTCATTACTCTGGCTTCTTACTTCGCACTCCAATGTCATTCTAAAGTATTTCATCATTCTAACTCACTTGTTAATACAACTATTTTCTAATAATTCTCATCCATTCTGCTGTTGGTTTTCATCATGTTCTTTCTCCCTATTCTGACTCCATCACTAGTCTCTAATCCAACCTCATTCTCTTCCTCTCATGTCATCACTGTTCCACATTCTCTATCATTTTAAATGACCTTTGCATAACTTTCACTCCATCAGCATCTCTTATTCTCCCCATCATTGCATCATTGTAACTTACCATATCTATGTAGTCGCTGGGAAAATTGACAGCGATGTCAATGCCATGAACCCAGTATACCCTGCCTGACTGCAGGTTGTAGTCGGTGTTCTCGTAATACATCCACCTGATAGTTTTAGCCATTAGTAAGGTAGGTTTATTAGTTAAGCACAACTGTGTGAGCAATGCGAGATTACCCCATTCAATATGAGTTACAGATGGTGTGAATGACTGCAGTGTGTGACTACCATACTCTATACAAGTACGTATTATTTGTTGGGAACACCCATAATGCTGGTTATGTTGATCTATACGAGTTATTTGGAGTAATACCTGCAGTGTGCAGCCACCCTATTCTATAAAATATTTTAGTTTCATAGTGGGAACAAAACTTAACTATGTTTCCATGTCATATTCCATCACACAGGATGGATTTTTGTTTACAAGTAATGAAATTTGTCAGTTTAATTAAGCCAGGAGATTTCAGTAGGGCAATAAAGACATCATCAAGTATTACACTTTGGGCTCAGCAGCTACAGCAATTTCTTTTTCCAAGAGAACCAGAGTTACTATTACAGTATACTTGGGAACTGCCATCTGTAGGGTTAGTGTGTATCTGAGTGGAGAGAACTTTGTGCCAGCACTTAGTATGGTCCAATAGATTATGCTGAATGCTGTGTAAAAGGTATGGAAGGCTATTCTTAAGTGTGCAAAAGAAATGAACAAAAAAAGGGGCAGCCCCTTTGATAACAAAACTAGGTAACTATGAACAAATAATGATGAAGATTACAATGATTGAAAGGATGAAAAAATTGAAATATGAAGACTAATTGCTATATATCTATTCCTCCTTTCCCATAATGAGAAGGCGGCCCAGCAAAACAAAAAACAAACAACTTTATAGAGTGGAGTACAGTATACAGTTGACATCTGGGTAAATGACATAAATAAACCACCTTACAGAAAGCCTTCTGTTATGAAGAGCATTTTGGGTAGCCTTAAAATAACTTATAATTACCAGACAATGAGATAAAAGTTTATTAGAATGCTAATGTTTGTCATATTTGACATTTAAATACTGTAATAATTTGGTGAATGACATCTTGAGATTAATATATGTATACTAAAACAGACTGGTGAGTGTGAACATCAGTAGGAATGTACTATTTGCAAAGACATAAATAAATAAATTTGGATTAAAAGGACTGCAAATGATACATCAGGCTTAAAGATAAGAATTGTTTGGATGTTTAATTAACCAGAAGTGTTAGTCACCCTGGATAACCCAATAAAGTCAGTGCGTCATCAAATTCCTTCAATCTTGTCCACCAGGTGCAACTTGCAACAGTTGCCTAACACCCAGGTACCTATTTACTGCTAGGTGAACAGGGGCAGCAGGTGCAAGGAAACACCCAACGTTTCCACCCATGCCGGGGACTCTACCACGGACACTCGCTATGCAAGGCAAGTGCGCTATCAACCAAGCCACGGAAGATTGTCCAAGTAGGATTTAAACATTTAAGAGGTGCTTGTGACAAGTTTTGAAACAGGAGGCTAAAATGAAAAATTTCTGCATCATATGGAAAGGAGTTCAAGATTTCAAGCCTTTTATTAGAATGGAGTTTCTGAAGAGGTAGCGTCAAACATACAGTTTATTAAAGAAATTCTTATTTTGTATTGTCTGTGTTCTGTGTCAGCTCCCCAGGGGTAATATGACATACTAGAGCTGCTAACAAGATGGGAATCTGCTATTACTAAATATTGCTCCTCGGCAAACTATGGCATTATTGTTTTTTATTTTCCATCTATTACTAAATATTGCTCCTCGGCAAACTATGGCATTATTGTTTTTTATTTTCCATCTATTACTAAATATTGCTCCTCGGCAAACTATGGCATTATTGTTTTTTATTTTCCATAAGTTACATCTGTCTAAACCACTTAATATATTTTTTTACTTGTGCAAATTGTTATCTTGGGAGATATTTGCCCTGATGCTGAAATGTAGCGTCATGGCAAACCGTAATGGATTATTATTATTATTATAATCAAGAGGGAAGCGCTAAACCCGGAGGATTATACAGCGCCTGGGAGGGGGGATGTGGAAGGCATTCAGGCTTAATTCGGGGAACTGGAGCACAGATCCAATTCCCTAAATCAAGAGCCCCTCACCAACATCAAGGAACCTTCCTTGAGGGGTAACCGTAATGGAGCATGTTAGTAAATAACAAAAAGGCACAATACCGTGACTGGAACGATACACAAATAACCC
>NC_091301.1:12123294-12183224 GCF_038502225.1 Cherax quadricarinatus
CGGGTGGCCCGGTGGCCTGGTGGCTAAAGCTCCCGCTTCACACACGGAGGGCCCGGGTTCGATTCCCGGCGGGTGGAAACATTTCGACACGTTTCCTTACACCTGTTGTCCTGTTCACCTAGCAGCAAATAGGTACCTGGGTGTTAGTCGACTGGTGTGGGTCGCATCCTGGGGGACAAGATTAAGGACCCCAATGGAAATAAGTTAGACAGTCCTCGATGACGCACTGACTTTCTTGGGTTATCCTGGGTGGCTAACCCTCCGGGGTTAAAAATCCGAACGAAATCTTATCTTATCTTATCTTACCTAGGTCACAAAAAATGTCCCCCTTCGATGCCTACTATTGTCATATCCGGTGGCTAAAGCTCCCCGCTTCACACACGGAGGGCCCGGGTTCGATTCCCGGCGGGTGGAAACATTTCGACATGTTTCCTTACACCTGTTGTCCTGTTCACCTAGCAGCAAATAGGTACCTGGGTGTTAGTCGACTGGTGTGGGTCGCATCCTGGGGGACAAGATTGAGGACCCCAATGGAAATAAGTTAGAGTCATCGATGACGCACTGACTTTCTTGGGTTATCCTGGGTGGCTTACCCTCCGGGGTTAAAAATCCAAACGAAATCTTATCTTATCTTAATCTTACCTATACCTAAATAAACTTACTTAGTCCTCCAGGATATCCTTACTTCTTGGTACTGATATGTTAACCAAAAGTTTAATACAAGGGAACTGCTGATGGGAAAGCAGGATTACCTGGAGTTTACCTGGAGAGAGTTCCGGGGGTCAACGTCCCCGCGGCCCGGTCTGTGACCAGGCCTCCTGGTGGATCAGAGCCTGATCAACCAGGCTGTTACTGCTGGCTGCACGCAAACCAACGTACGAGCCACAGCCCGGCTGGTCAGGAACCGACTTTAGGTGCTTGTCCAGTGCCAGCTTGAAGACTGCCAGGGGTCTGTTGGTAATCCCCCTTATGTATGCTGGGAGGCAGTTGAACAGTCTCGGGCCCCTGACACTTATTGTATGGTCTCTTAACGTGCTAGTGACACCCCTGCTTTTCATTGGGGGGATGTTGCATCGTCTGCCAAGTCTTTTGCTTTCGTAGTGAGTGATTTTCGTGTGCAAGTTCGGTACTAGTCCCTCTAGGATTTTCCAGGTGTATATAATCATGTATCTCTCCCGCCTGCGTTCCAGGGAATACAGGTTTAGGAACCTCAAGCGCTCCCAGTAATTGAGGTGTTTTATCTCCGTTATGCGCGCTGTGAAGGTTCTCTGTACATTTTCTAGGTCAGCAATTTCACCTGCCTTGAAAGGTGCTGTTAGTGTGCAGCAATATTCCAGCCTAGATAGAACAAGTGACCTGAAGAGTGTCATCATGGGCTTGGCCTCCCTAGTTTTGAAGGTTCTCATTATCCATCCTGTCATTTTTCTAGCAGATGCGATTGATACAATGTTATGGTCCTTGAAGGTGAGATCCTCCGACATGATCACTCCCAGGTCTTTGACGTTGGTGTTTCGCTCTATTTTGTGGCCAGAATTTGTTTTGTACTCTGATGAAGATTTAATTTCCTCGTGTTTACCATATCTGAGTAATTGAAATTTCTCATCGTTGAACTTCATATTGTTTTCTGCAGCCCACTGAAAGATTTGGTTGATGTCCGCCTGGAGCCTTGCAGTGTCTGCAATGGAAGACACTGTCATGCAGATTCGGGTGTCATCTGCAAAGGAAGACACGGTGCTGTGGCTGACATCCTTGTCTATGTCAGATATGAGGATGAGGAACAAGATGGGAGCGAGTACTGTGCCTTGTGGAACAGAGCTTTTCACCGTAGCTGCCTCGGACTTTACTCTGTTGACGACTACTCTCTGTGTTCTGTTAGTGAGGAAATTATAGATCCATCGACCGACTTTTCCTGTTATTCCTTTAGCACGCATTTTGTGCGCTATTACGCCATGGTCACACTTGTCGAAGGCTTTTGCAAAGTCTGTATATATTACATCTGCATTCTTCTTTTTATCTTCTAGTGCATTTAGGACCTTGTCGTAGTGATCCAATAGTTGAGACAGACAGGAGCGACCTGTTCTAAACCCATGTTGCCCTGGGTTGTGTAACTGATGGGTTTCTAGATGGGTGGTGATCTTGCTTCTTAGGACCCTTTCAAAGATTTTTATGATATGGGATGTTAGTGCTATCGGTCTGTAGTTCTTTGCTGTTGCTTTACTGCCCCCTTTGTGGAGTGGGGCTACGTCTGTTGTTTTTAGTAACTGTGGGACGACCCCCGTGTCCATGCTCCCTCTCCATATACACATTTATGTAACAGAAGAATTGATCTTAATAGCACTCACCAATTAGTCTGGAGATTACTGTGTGTCATGTACAGAACCCCCTGCCTAAAATATGGAGAAAATACTGGCCAGAATTTCAACATAAATATATAGACATGACTTAGCTGGTGTAATATCCTGTTTCACCTAATTACGGAGTCCTGTCCAGTCGCCTGATTTCTCACGTCATGCAGGACTGCAATTCCAAGAATTTCGGCTCCTATTTGAGAGGTTTTAAGCCCAATATAACCTCTAGAGTGACGAAAATTTATGCACATTTCATTAGCATACCTTCACCACATTCAAACACAATGGCGACTCCCTCCCAGCAACGCTCACCCATCACTGGTTCTTTATTTACAAATTAATTTTTATTACCTACAATATAGGCCATCAATTTACATATAAAATACTGTATTTCCGGAAAACATATACAGTATTTTCCATATGCTCCTTACTGGATTTTGACTATTAATTATAGTTTAAATTGTACAATATGGTTTGTTTCACAGCTGAGATATTATTTTGCTGTGCAAATGTGAAATAAGTAAAGTAACCTAACTTAACCTTACTCTGCCATCGGTATAGCGCGTGTTTACACTCACTAATATCAGTCGTTGATTGGTCGAGATGACCTGCACCACCAAAAGGTACTATTTTCGCTAATATCTCAAAAAATAATTTACACAAATATTTATTCCATGCTGTGAACAAGTTGTGTATTGTATTATTATTAAAATCAAAACTAGGCACTAAACCCACATGGGTGTGGAAATTTATTTGGTCCCTAAAGTTCCACAAGACAGACACGGCGAACCAAGGGATCCCAGCAAGGCCGTAATGGAAGGGCTGAGCTGGGTGGCCCTTAAACCCACCCAAACAAAAAGCGTTCTCCCTGAACATAAACACATTTCTCTCCCCGAGTTGGCGTGGATGAAGGTACTATTTAAGTTATAGATTTACCCTTCAGGGAAGGAGTAGGTAGTTTTACTGGAAGTACACTAATATTAGGATCATTGAGGCAACTGTAGATAATAATAATGTAGACCTAAGACCTTAACATAGGTAGTAATAGGCCGATAATGTAGGCAAACACTAGGTTAAGTTAGCTAGGGAGAACTGGCAGCCCTAGCTTGAATGACGAGGCGTGGGTCTCAAAGACACAATAGCATCCTTCTTAAGACAGACACCAACTGGACAAGACGTGCCGTGATCAGCAGACGGCGCCCCCCACGTGTCTTCACATTTGAGACCTGGGGAAATCTGGTAGAGGCACCTCGATGTACTGTAGATGACCTCCTCCGTCAGGCCCATACAGTAAGACAAGACCTCCACTTTATCTCGTAGATTTCTGGCCAGTGTCTGGGGAGAATTGTGAGTGAGTTTGATCTGTGGGTCCGGTGTGCAGCAGGCAGTGCATGCCCAGTAAGTACCAGTGTCTCTTGGAAGTCTGGAAGCTAGTGTCCGTGTCTGCATAGTTATACTAGGGGATACATACCCTCTTGGATATAGGAATTTCTGAGGTGCAGGCAGGTCACTAATAACGATTGAATATTGCAGGAATTAAGGCTCCCAGTTGCACGTGGTTTCTGAGGGGAAGTCCAAAGGGGCTAAGGCTAAGCTTAGGGAAGTTGAAGATCAGGATATATGCTGCAACACCAAGTAAGTTAGTCCTTTATACGTGCATGCAGGCGAGTTTCTTGCAACATCAATCATTTGTGAAAATTTGTCCTATAAGCCACTTGTGAGGCTGAGGTACCCACCTCAGAGCTCGGTGTCAACAGAGTTTGCCAGGGTAGGCGACTCACTTTGGAGGCAGTCCACACAAATTTTCACAATGGGTTCAGCGCCACAAGATTACGTATTGTAAAATGTAAACTAATGCAAAAGTTCTGCTGAGTAGCAATCAGTTAGTACAGCTAAATTAGTAATTACATGTGGAAAAAGACACTTAAAGGACATAAAAACCGAGCCACGGTGTGGGTGGGATAGAACCCATGGCAGGTGAGACACTTAAGTGTCTTTTTCTACATCTTGCCAGTATCACCATGCCATATTTAGTACTTACATGCCAGTCTGTTGAACACTCTCAATAACATTATCAAAGTTAGCAGCAAGCAGGTCAGGTACATAGTCAGTGACGTCAAGATAGTCGCCCTGGCCATCTGGACCACTGAATACCCGAGTGGTCCATTCACCAGCACTCACACCTGTCCAGACAGAATAAGCTTTATTTTGAAATGTATATAATTATTATTTCAGTTATCATCAATCCAGTAATTTTATAGGTACAACCTTGAGATACAAAACGTACCGATGGTGTTTAGTAGCTCAAGTGTTAAGGGATTTTAATCTATGAAAGACGTGGCTTTATTTTTGTGCTTAACATTATTTTATTGCACGTAAACTACATTTTGTGTACCACAGAAAAGAAATCAAGTTGTATTGTATTGTATTCGGATTTGATTCCCAGAAGGAAGTTTCCTTACACCTGGCTGGAGAACAGGTGTGGTGATACTAACAGTTATCACCATACCTGTATCACCATACCTGTATCACCATACCTGTATCACCATACCTGTATCACCATACACCAGTATCACCATACACCATAGTATATCACCACACATTTATTCACAGTTCAAGGCATCTGCTGAACTGTGCAGATGACTGAACTTCTCCAGGCCGAGGGACTGACAACCTCAATTCTACGACTTTAAGGGTGATGGACTGATTACATCGTCTTCACATCTCTACTGTTCCTGCCTACTTTCTGTATTCGACTGAAGAAGCCTACTGTGTAGGCGAAACGTTTCGGAATAAAGTTGTCTAACTGTTGCATATGTGTCTTACCTAACAACCTGTCGGTATTGTATACCATTTTGATGTGCTTACACCTGCTGCACCTGTCCACTGAACAGTAAATAGGTATCTGGGCGTTTTATATATATATATATATATATATATATATATATATATATATATATATATATATATATATATATATATATATATATATATATATATATATATATATATATATATATATATATATATATATATATATATATATATATATATATATATATATATATATATATAAATATATGGTTATAATTATAACCTTGATTTTTAAAGGGGTGGACCGGTAAGCCAGCGGAAGGCCTCGGTCAGATGACGGAAAGCTCCAGCGGCGGGTCACCATGTGACTAAGACCCCATCAGGAAACACCTTTCCTGTTTCCTGAAAAATCTAACCTAGCAACAATTATGCGTCACATCCTAGCGAGAAACTCCAATTAAAATAAGCGATATAGCTTCAATTTACTTGGTTTTGATGGGTTACAGGAACCTTAATGGAAATAAGTCACTTTATCTTACTTGTTTGTGGGGTATTGTGGGTTTTGCGCTTAGTTATGATGATGATGATAATAATAATAATATCCTAGGTAATTTATGCGTATATTACTTTGTTTGATAATTGTAATCATCTAAATTTTATAAACCTGTACCTAAGTAAACTTATTTATCCTTGGTTAATAATCATCAAGATTTAAATAAGCCAAATTATTACTATTCATATGGAAGTACTAATCCTATACCTGGAGGATGTTTCGGGGGTCAGCGCCCCCGCGGCCCGGTCCATGACCAGGCCTCGTGGTAGATCATGGTCTGATCGATCAGGCTGTTACTGCTGGCCGCACACAAACCAACGTAAGAACCACAGCCCGGCTGGTCAGGTACTGACTTGAGGTGCCTATCTTGCTCCCTCTTGAAGACAGCCAGGGGTAAACGTATTGGTAATCCTTCTTATGTATGCTGGGAAGTTGAACAATCTTGGGCCCCTGACACTTATTGTGTTGTCTTAGCGTACTCATGGCGCCCCTGTTTTTCATTGGGGAGATGTTACACCACCTGCCGAATCTTGCTTTTGTAGTGATTTCCGTGTGCAGATTTGGGACTAGCCCCTCTAGGATTTTCCAAGTGTATATTATCAAGCATCTTTCTCATATTATTAGTATTACATTCATGTGACAGTGGTAAACCCACAGGAGTCAAGCGGCGCCTGGGGAATGGATGACATTTAGACTCAGTTCAAGGAATTGGACCTGTTTCAATTCCTTGAACTGACATCAAGAGTCCTTCAGCAGCATCAAGGAACCTCCCTTAAAGGAAGTAGGAGTCAAAGAACATCTTAAGTAATTCTAAGTATGTCGGAGGATCTCACCTTCAAGGACCATAACATTGTATCAATCGCATCTGCTAGAAAAATGACAGGATGGATAATGAGAACCTTCAAAACTAGGGAGGCCAAGCCCATGATGACACTCTTCAGGTCACTTGTTCTATCTAGGCTGGAATATTGCTGCACTCTAACAGCACCTTTTAAGGCAGGTGAAATTGCCGACCTAGAAAATGTACAGAGAACTTTCACGGCGCGCATAACGGAGATAAAACACCTCAATTACTGGGAGCGCTTGAGGTTTCTAAACCTGTATTCCCTGGAACGCAGGAGGGAGAGATACATGATTATATACACCTGGAAAATCCTAGAGGGACTAGTACCGAACTTGCACACGAAAATCACTCATTACGAAAGCAAAAGACTTGGCAGACGATGCACCATCCCCCCAATGAAAAGCAGGGGTGTCACTAGCACGTTAAGAGACCATACAATAAGTGTCAGGGGCCCGAGACTGTTCAACTGCCTCCCAGCACACATAAGGGGGATTACCAACAGACCCCTGGCAGTCTTCAAGCTGGCACTGGACAAGCACCTAAAGTCAGTTCCTGATCAGCCGGGCTGTGGCTCGTACGTTGGTTTGCGTGCAGCCAGCAGCAACAGCCTGGTTGATCAGGCGCTGATCCACCAGGAGGCCTGGTCACAGACCGGGCCGCGGGGGCGTTGACCCCCGAAACTCTCTCCAGGTCTCCAGGTAAACTCTCAGAATTCTATCCTGTTACCCACTTTTCATAGATTGTTATTTATTACCTCCCTCGTTAACGTCAAATGTTTAATTGAAATTCAAGTGAATGGTTCGCAGGTTTCTACAGTATCTTGCACAAAAACAAAAAAAAAACAGTGCGTGTAAACTTGGAAAAGTGTTTATGTCAATATGTATAATTCTGAGCTTATTTTAAGCCCTATATTAGGAATTCAATCATCCTTGACAGGTGGTGAACAGGTTATATGCAGCAAGGCACCCTTAGATCCCCTGTATAGTCGATGGGCCTTGGGCATAATTGATCAAGGAGAAAATGCATATTATTGTATAGTATTTCGATAGTGCAAACTAGTGGCTTTCTTTTGTACTTAAGACGAGGGATAGTGCTGCTTCTGAGGAATGGGAGGCAATCCGTTTTGATCCAAGGAAATGGATTGATGAACCTCCTTTGAAAGGACTACAAAATTTTTAGCAAAGAGCTGTTATAAAATGTATTAAATCAAGAGAATAACATGCCAGACAAGATAATAATTCATACCAGCAACAAGAAGAGGAAGGATTAGCAGCTTCATGCTGAACAAGTGTTGACTGGTGATTAGTGATGAGTGATGAATGAGACTCAGTTTATTCCAGAGAGGCTGGTGAGTGATGCTCTATATACCCGGCTGATGGTACTGCGCTAGCCAGACCAGGCTTATAAACTCACATGGAGACGCTGGGAAAACTTGTTGATAACATCACCTGTTCTCACCCTCCAATTGCCCCTCAATGGTGGTTCCTTGAAACCGGTGAGGGGCTCTTGATCCAAGGAATTGGATCCGCCCTTTGATCGAACCTAAAATACCTGCTTTCTGCAGGTGCTGTATGCCACCTATAGATTTAAGGTTCTCGGCATTATTATTATTATCAAAACTAAGCACTAAACCCACAAGGACTATATAGGTCGCTTCTCATTTAATTCATGTAAAACAAAGTTTGGAAATTCACATTATAGAGGACGGATGAGGCAAACTGTATTGATAAGAGAGCAAACTCCTCTCAAAGGTGATTTGATGCCGGTGAAGGGTTCTTGATCCAAGGAATTGGGTCCATCCTCCCCTTCCTTGGATCGAACATGATTGCCTTCTATTCCTCGGGCGTTATATGGCCCCTATGGATTTAGCTCTACTCTCATGAATGTGATAATGACTGGGTCGATGGTCTCACCAGGGTCACTGCCCTCTCCATTGTAAACGACGATTACTTCGTGAAAAAAAAAATGAGATTCTTTAATATGGACAGAACGTTTATTTCGTAATATATGTAAAGTGCGCCATGTCCTCAGGAAATGCTTCAAGTGATAAAATATCACCATCAGTGTGATCAAACATTTGCTTCACCTTAATAAAAGGGAATACCAGAGGTGGAAATGGTAACCAGGTTGGTGATGACTGACAACAAACACACCTGACGTCTCACACACACGAAATAATTTTTTATCTTCGGAAGTCTGGGAAAGATTTTTTTTATGTTGTCTGGGCATGAAACGCATATCTGTCTAGGAAGAAAGTACGTCTTCATATATTAATCTTTCGGAATTATATATATATATATATATATATATATATATATATATATATATATATATATATATATATATATATATATATATATATATATATATATATATATATATATATATATATATATATATATATATATATATATCAATTCGCAAACAAGCGAAATTATTGACAAACACTGTCTCTACATCCATAGTAGGATTCGAACCTGCAAACTCTGTATCAGAGTCCATAGTACTTTACCACGGAGCCAGACCCGTGGTAAAGTACTGTGGTCTCTGATACAGAGTTTGCAGGTTCGAGTCCTGCTGTGGGCGTAGAGACAATGTAAATAATTTTGCCTTTTTGTGAATTTTTAAAGCATTTCAAATCTCTTTCGTTGTCCATTGCATGTGGCAGGATTTGATGAAATAGCTGAAAACAAGCCTGGTGCCCGGGGGTATGGGGAAACATCATCTAGCTTCGGCCAGGCACCCATACTTATCTGGGGCAGTGGCGTCGGAAGGGGGGGGGGGCAGCAAAGGTGACACCATTTAGAGGGTGACACCATAGTCTCTAAAGAAGATGACATTAATGACTATTGTCACACCTTGCGTCATTATGTACTGGAGTGTGATCAAATTAATGAATTTAGAGACAACTCACTCAGAAATGTTCAAGAAATGGCAAAATATTATCCACAGTGGTATATTACAGACCATTCTGGAGAAATACCCTGACTTCGCTAGCTGTAAATAATGCACTACCATGTGTGTGTGAGTGTGTGTGTGTGTGTGTGTATGTTTACCTGGAGAGAGTTCCGGGGATCAACGCCCCCGCGGCCCGGTCTATGACCAGGCCTCCTGGTGCATCAGAGCCTGATCAACCAGGCTGTTACTGCTGGCTGCACGCAATCCAACGTACGAGCCACAGCCCGGCTGGTCAGGTACCGACTTTAGGTGCTTGTCCAGTGCCAGCTTGAAGACTGCCAGGGGTCTATTGGTAATCCCCCTTATGTATGCTGGGAGGCCGTTGAACAGTCTCGGGCCCCTGACACTTATTGTATTGTCTCTTAACGTGCTAGTGACACCCCTGCTTTTCACTGGGGGGATGTTGCATCGTCTGCCAAGTCTTTTGCTTTCGTTGTGAGTGATTTTCGTGTGCAAGTTTGGTACTAGTCCCTCTAGGATTTTCCAGGTGTATATAATCATGTATCTCTCCCGCCTGCGTTCCAGGGAGTACAGGCTCAGGAACTTCAAGCGCTCCCAGTAATTGAGGTGTTTTATCTCCGTTATGCGTGCCATGAAGGTTCTCTGTACATTTTCTAGGTCAGCAATTTCACCTGCCTTGAAAGGTGCTGTTAGTGTGCAGCAATATTCCATCCTAGATAGAAGAAGCGACCTGAAGAGTGTCATCATGGGCTTGGCATCCCTAGTTTTGAAGGTTCTCATTATCCATCCTGTCATTTTTCTAGCAGATGCGATTGATGCAATGTTATGGTCCTTGAAGGTGAGATCCTCCGACATGATCACTCCCAGGTCTTTGACGTGGGTGTTTCGGTCTATTTTGTGGCCGGAATTTGTTTTGTACTCTGATGAAGATTTAATTTCCTCGTATTTACCATATCTGAGTAATTGAAATTTCTCATCGTTGAACTTCATATTGTTTTCTGCAGCCCACTGAAAGATTTGGTTGATGTCCGCCTGGAGCTTTGCAGTGTCTGCAATGGAAGACACTGTCATGCAGATTCGGGTGTCATCTGCAAAGGAAGACACGGTGCTGTGGCTGACATCCTTGTCTGTGTCGGATATGAGGATGAGGAACAAGATGGGAGCGAGTACTGTGCCTTGTAGAACAGAGCTTTACACCGTAGCTCTCCGCTGGGGGGGAGGGGGAGGGCGTGTGTAGTAAACAGTGACCCTCTCATAACGCCTCGCCCCTGCCCGTCTCCCCCGCCTCACCCACCCAACTCCCAGCGCCACCCCATCTGTAGAGGGTACTTCTCCCCTAACCCACGATGTCAGCGATGGCACTGCAGGGAGTGCCGGGCTCACAGGAACTTCCACTACAGGGACAGCATCGTGGAGTTCGACTGCGAGGCAGCTGCCAGGTGTGCCACAGGCAGTGTGTACTCAGTTCCTCAAGCTTCAACATCCGTGCACACGAGGGCCTGGGATCTTCAGTCAACTTGGCGTCCACCAGGACGCTGACATGTCCCTAGGACAGCTCTCCATCGGGCTGCTAACGGAGTCACTGGCTTCTTGGACCTCTTGGGGAGGGTCGATGGTGCTTGTGCAAGCAGCAGATCCCGGGGCAACTTGCTGCTGTTTGCAATGGCTGTCTGCCGAGGAGAGACAGGCACCTAGCAACATCTGTTGTTGGGGCAATGGATGAATTCCCTACTATGTTTGTTAACTGCTCATTACTCTGTAATTTGTCTATGATTGTAATCATGTCATAACGTGTTTATCATTCATTACCTTTGAAACTTGTCATGATTTTGACCAGCTCTACCTGGAGCTCATTACCTTTGTAAATTCTCATGATTAATGTGTTTATGATTCATTACCTTTGCAATTATTCATGAGTGTGACCAGCTCTACCTGGAGCTCATTACCTTTGTAACTTGGTCATGATTATGACCAGATCTAGTTCATTACCTTTGTAACTTGCTCAGCTATCAAAACTTTGGAGTCCAGTCCCTGGACCAATTATGTACCTCTGTAATCTTTTGACTACCGCCCACAGGATGGGTATGGGGTGCATAATAAACATATTAAACTAACTAAACAATGGAAGACACTGTCATGCAGATTCGGGTGTCATCTGCAAAGGAAGGCACGGTGCTGTGGCTGACATCCTTGTCAATGTCAAATATGAGGATGAGGAACAAGATAGGAGCAAGTACTGTGCCTTGTGGAACAGAGCTTTTCACCGTAGCTGCCTCGGACTTTACTCTGTTGACTACTACTCTCTGTGTTCTGCCTAAAGTGTTTCACAACATTGTCAGTGTAATAATCACCAGCACGGCTTGCAATAGCTGTGTGAGGGTGATTTTCATCCATGAAGGTTTGCACTTCAAGCCACTTTGCACAGATTTCCTTTATCTTTGTAGTAGGCAACTTCTTCAATTTCTCTCTCCCCTCCTCTGAACCAGTTTCCCCAGGTCTGGCCTCTTGCTCTTGAAGTTGATCTATCAGCTCATCAGTGGTTAGTTCTTCATTGTCCTCCTCCACCAACTCTTCCACATCCTCCCCACTAACCTCCAACCCCAAGGACTTTCCCAATGCCACAATGGATTCCTCAACTGGCATAGGATTCTCAGGGTTAGCCTCAAACCCTTCAAAATCCCTTTTGTCTTCACATTCTGGCCACAGTTTCTTCCAAGCAGAGTTCAAGGTCCTCTTAGTCACTTCCTCCCAAGCCTTACCTATAAGGTTTACACAATTGAGGATATTAAAGTGATCTCTCCAAAACTCTCTTAGAGTCAGTTGAGTTTCTGAGGTCACTACAAAGCACCTTTCAAACAGAGCTTTTGTGTACAGTTTCTTGAAGTTGGAAATAACCTGCTGGTCCATGGGCTGCAGGAGAGGAGTGGTATTAGGAGGCAAAAACTTCACCTTAATGAAGCTCATGTCCCCATAAAGTCGCTCTGCCACGTCTGTAGGATGACCAGGGGCATTGTCTAACACCAGGAGGCACTTAAGTTCTAATTTCTTTTCAGTTAGGTAATCTTTCACATTGGGGGCAAATGCATGGTGTAACCAGTTATAGAAAAAGTCCCTAGTGACCCATGCCTTACTGTTTGCCCTCCACAGCACACACAAATTATCCTTGAGGACATTCTTTTGCCTGAATGCTCTGGGAGTTTCAGAGTGATACACTAATAAAGGCTTCACTTTGCAATCACCACTAGCATTGGCACACATCAACAGAGTAAGCCTGTCTTTCATAGGCTTATGTCCTGGGAGTGCCTTTTCCTCCTGAGTAATGTAGGTCCTGCTTGGCATTTTCTTCCAGAACAGGCCTGTTTCATCACAATTAAACACTTGTTCAGGTTTCAGTCCTTCACTGTCTATGTACTCCTTGAATTCCTGCACATATTTTTCAGCCGCTTTGTGGTCCGAACTGGCAGCCTCACCATGCCTTATCACACTATGGATGCCACTACGCTTCTTAAATCTCTCAAACCAACCTTTGCTGGCCTTAAATTCACTCACATCATCACTAGTTGCAGGCATTTTTTTAATTAAATCCTCATGCAACTTCCTAGCCTTTTCACATATGATCGCTTGAGAGACGCTATCTCCTGCTAGCTGTTTTTCATTTATCCACACCAATAAGAGTCTCTCAACATCTTCCATCACTTGCGATCTTTGTTTCGAAAACACAGTTAAACCTTTGGCAAGAACAGCTTCCTTGATTGTCTTTTCTGGTGCCCACAATAGTAGCGATGGTTGATTGGGGTTTCTTGTACAATTTGACTAGGTCGGCGATACGCACTCCACTTTTATACTTATCAATGATCTCTTTCTTCATTTCAATGGAAATTCTCACCCTTATTGGTGTACGGTTGGCACTAGAAGCTTTCTTGGGGCCCATGGTCACTTATTTTCCAGAAACAGCACCGAAAACACTGTAATAATACGAAATATTCCGAGTGTATGCTTGGATGTTACCGCGGAGGCTGGCTGGTAAACAATGGCACGGGCGGCACATGTGAGGCTGGCTGAGGGCGCACATTGGACGCGTCTCGGACGAAAATCGGTGAGCGGGTTTTTAATCGGTATGCGCGGCAAAATTTTTGCGATTAAAGTAAGCGGTATGCGGATTAATCGCTAAGTGATGCCATCGTTATGCGGGGGTCCACTGTATAACAAAAAAAAAAGTAGATCAAAGTTTTTTACACATTTTCAAATGTAAAAAAAAAAAAAAGATCTACTTTTTTTACATACAGTGGTCCCTCGTTTTTCGTAATTAATCCGTTCCTGGAGACGTTACTATAAACGAAATTTACGATTTGCGAATCAATTTTCCCCATAAGATAATAATGTATTAAAACAAAAAAATTTAACATAAATACAATTAATCCGTTTGCCAGTACTGACACCCAGATTAGTATTAAAACAAAAAAACTTTTTTACATGAAATATACATGTAGTACATAAACAATACAATGGGAAATGATGAATGAAACATTAACAGCATAACACTTACCTTTATTGGAGATTCTTCTTAGTGTATGGGAGACTGGAGGAGGAGAGAGATTGGATTGTTTACAGTTTGGAAGGGGAATCCCCTTCCAGCAACACCTCAGGTACCAATTGCTTCTCTGGGGTTGCTTCTCTTCTCTGTTTCTTAATGCCACTAGGACCACCTTGAGAGTCACTCTAGTCCTGTCTCGCAAAGTAACTGTGGAGAGAGCTCTGTTTCTGGCGTCTCTTTAACACTTCCCTAAAATGGCCCAAGACTTTGTCACTGTACATATTTCTCACCTTCTTTACCACAGGCTTGGCACTAGGAGCTTTCTTTGGAGCCATGGTAGCTTATTTAGTACTTGCAAGCACTAAAATGAGTGGAATATTATGAAATATTTCGTAGGAGCACTTGAGGGGACCTTCACTCACTGGTAAACAATGCCAGACTGGCTGGGTAGGGAGGCCGCCCCGGCTCACACCGTGCATACGCGTCCCAGACGAACTACTATTCGCGAGTCAACCTATGAAAAGCGAGTCCATGTTTATACGAAAATACCCCTATGATTGGCGAAATTTACGATTGCCGAGAACTACGAAAAGAGAGGGACCACTGTAAGGCCTCATGGTGGATCAGGGCCTGATCAACCAGGCTGTTACTGCTGGCCGCACGCAAGTTGACATATGAACCACAGCCCGGCTGGTCAGGGCCGACTTTAGGTACCTGTCCAGCTTGAAGACAGCCAGGGGTCTACTGGTAATCCCCCTGATGTATGCTGGGAGGCAGTTGAACAGTCTTGGGCCCCTGACACTTATTGTATTATTTTTTATTGTGCTAGTGGCACCCCTGCTTTTCATGGGGAAATTTTGCACCATCTGCTGAGTTTTTTGCTTTTGTAGGGAGTGGTTTTCGTGTGCAAGTTTGGTACTAGTCCCTCTAGGATTTTCCAAGCGTATATAATCAGGTATCTCTCTCCCCTGCATTCCAGGGAGTACAGGTTCAGGAACTTCAAGCGTTCCCAGTAATTGAGGTGATTTATCTTAGTTATGCATGCCGTGAAGGTTCTCTGTACATTTTCTAGGTCAGCAATTTCACCTGCCTTGAAAGGTGCTGTTAGTGTGCAGCAATATTCCAGCCTAGATAGAACAAGCGACCTGAAGAGTGTTATTATGGGCTTGGCATCCCTAGTTTTGAAGGTTCTCATTATCCATCCTGTCATTTTTCTGGCAGATGCGATTCATACAATGGTATGTTCCGTGAAGGTGAGATCCTCTGACATGATCACCCCTAGGTCTTTGACATTAATTTTTCGCTCTATTGTGTGGTTGGAATTTGTTTTGTAGTCCGATGAGTAATTGAAATTTCTCATCATTGAGCTTCATATTGTTTTCTGCAGCCCATTTAAAGATTTGGTTGATGTCCTCCTGGAGTCTTGCAGTGTCTTCAATGGAGAACACTGTCATGCAAATTCAGGTGTCATCTGCAAAGGAAGACACGGCACTGTGGCTTATATCCCTGTCTATGTCTGATATGAGGATGAGTAACAAGATGGGAGTGAGTACTGTGCCTTGCGGAACAGAGCTTTATACCGTAGCTGCCTCAGACTTTACTTTCTTGACTACTACTCTGTGTTCTATTTGTCAGGAAATTATAGATCCATCTGTCAACTTTTCCTGTTATTCCCTTGTCACGCTATCACACCATGGTCACACTTGTCGAAGGCTTTTTCCGCATTCAGTTTGTCTTCTAGAGTATCCAGGACCTTATCGTAGTGGTCCAGTAGTTGGGACAGACAGGAGCAACCTGCTTTAAACCCATGCTGCTCTGGGTTGTGTAACTGATGATTATCTAGATGGGTGATGATCTTGCTTCTTAGAACCCTTTCAAAGATTTTTATGATATGGAACGTTAGCGCTATCGGTCAGTAGTTTTTTGCTATTGCTTTACTGCTCCCTTTGTTGAGTGGGTGTATGTCTGTTGTTTTTATTAGCTGTGGGGTGACCCCAGTGTCCAAGCTCCCTCTCCACAGGATGTTAAAAGCAAGGGGCTTCTTGCAGTTCTTGAACACAGAGTTCCATGAGTCTGGGCCTGAGGCAGAGTGCATGGGCATGTCATTTATCGTCTTTTCGAAGTCATTTGGCGTCAAGGTTTTGTGTGCGAGGGGACTGGACTTCCAGCAGGTATGCATGAGCGTGTTTGATAGGAGTGAATGGAGACAAATGGTTTTTAATACTTGACGTGCTGTTGGCGTGTGAGCAAAGTAACATTTATGAAGGGGTTCAGGGAAACCGGCAGGCTGGACTTGAGTCCTGGAGATGGGAAGTACAGTGCCTGCACTCTGAAGGAGGGGTGTTAATGTTGCAGTTTAAAAACTGTAGTGTAAAGCACCCTTCTGGCAAGACAGTGATGGAGTGAATGATGGTGAAAGTTTTTCTTTTTCGGGCCACCCTGCCTTGGTGGGAATCGGCCAGTGTGATAATAAAAAAAAAAAAAAAAAAATAATAATAATAATATCAGATAGGTGTGAGTCTACCAAATTCTGTCTCTCATAAAAATTTCATTTAGGTCTTCAACTCTCAGTCTGGTTAGTGGTTCGCTAAAAACCGAGTCATATTGGGACTTGAGTAGCTCACTCATTTCCTTGCTGTCATCTGTATAGGACCCATCCCATTTAAGTAGGGGCCCAATACTGGATGTTGCTCTAGGCTTTGATTTGGCTTAAGAAAATAAATATTTTGGGTTTCTTTCAATTTCATTTATGGCTTTTAGTTCGTCTCGCATTTCTTGACTCCTGTAAGATTCCTTTAGCTTTAGTTTGATGTTTGCTATTTCTCTGACCAGTGTCTCCCTATGTATTGCAGATATATTGGCCTCTTGTAGCTGCTCTGTTATTCGTTGCCTTTGCCTGTATAGGAAGCGCCTTTCACTTTCTAGTTTACATCTTCTCCTCCTTTTCCTAAAGAGAATATGCCTTGAGCATACCTCAAGTACCACAGAGTTAATTTGTTCTAGACATAGGGTAGGATCCGTGTTGCTTAGTCTATCTTCCCAGTTTATATCATTTAGGACTTGGTTTACTTGGTCCCACCTGATGCTTTTGCTATTGAAGTTGAATTTGGTGAAGGCTCCCACGTGACTGATCATATTTTGTCGGTCTGGGGCTCCCTGCATACATGTCTGGACCTTTATGTTGTGATCTGAGTATATTGTTTTTGATATGATGACATTTCATATCAGATCATCATTGTTAGTGAAGATGAGGTCCAGCATATTCTCCAATCTTGTAGGCTCTATTATTTGCTGGTTTAAGATGAATTTGGTGCAGAGAGAGAGACACACACACGTGGTAATGCTTTATTTACAGCTAGCAAACTCAAGGTATTTCTCCAGAATGGTCTGTAATATACCACTGTGGATAAAGTACTTTGCCATTTCTTGAACATTTCTGAGTAAGTTGTCTCTAAATTCATTAATTTGATCGCACTCCAGTACATAATGACGCAAGGTGTGACAATAGTCCATCTGGCAAAGTTTACATTTCGTTTGGTCTACCAGGAGGAGCTGGAAGATTTTTCAGACAGTGGTCAATTTTCAAAAGCTGTTTCTGGAATTGTTGGGACGTTGCATCCGGGGGTTTGTATACAACCACAATGACTAGGTTTTGATTCTCGACCTTTACTGCTAAAACTTCAACTACATCATTTGAGGCATTCAGTAGTTCTGAGCATATAAGTGACTCTGTGATATACAGGCCAACCCCCCACCTTTGCCTGTTCACCCTGTCACATAGGTATAGGTTGTAACCCGGGATCCATATTTCGTTGTCCAAGTGATGCTTTATGTGGGTCTTTGTGAAAACCACAAACATTCATTTGACTCCGTAAGCAGTCCACGGATGAAATGTATTTTGTTATTCGTTGCTGGCTTTAGACCCTGTTTATTTGCAAAGATGAATGTCGTTGGATTGGTGGTATGGAAAGAGGGGATGTCTTTTTATCCTGGCACTAATATCTGTTGTTTTGGAGTGGAGGCCATCGACTGTGATTCCACTCCAGCAATGATTGGAGCTGGTGTACAATTTCTGTCATTTATTGCCAGCTTGTTTTCCTCCCTGGCACTAAAAAACCTCTCTGGAATGGCTGTGGCTACCCAGGTTTTCCCACGATCTGGATGTTCTGTATCTTCTTGTACCCTTTAGGTGGTGTGCCTGGCAATATAAGTTATAGCACTGTCTTTCCTGAACTGGAGAGTGACACATTTCAAGGTGGAAAAGCTTACAGGAAGGGAGGTTGCATTTTCCTGTTGTCATATGGGCACGGCATTTTCTGGGGTGGTCAAAGTTGCACGTCCCATCTGTTTTTCCAGATATTCCATGCCTGCAGATACTAAGTGCACAGTATTTGCATAGACCTGGTTTCTCTTTGCCTTGGTTTTTTGTGACTGTATTCCCTACTGGTGCGTATTCTCCTGTCTCATTTCTATCTTCAGCATTAATACTAACAATGGAGTCTTCATCAGTTATTTCTGGTAATTTATCCTCACTATTTCTCGGGGCATCCCCCTGTTTACTATCTCCTATGGTATTGCTAGTTTGTAACATTGGTTTTTGGATGTCCTTGTCCTTGTCTACACCTGTTTCCCCACTAGAGCTCCTGTCCCCCTCCAGGCCACCCTCATTTATTTCTCTATTCTTAGTTACTGTCTACCAGGACCATGGAACCCCGGTTTTCGTCCAGTCCGGTTATTGTACAATTCAGTTTTCAACCACTTTTTTCTGCGAAATTTTCCGTTTTCTTACATCCGCTCAGAAATCATCCATACCAGATGCGTCTGCCCGCCCATGGGACGCAGCCGCTCATACGTTTGTGGCTCAGTCTGCCTTTGTTAATCGTAGAGGGTGGCAGAGATGGTGGTAGTGGGTGTGATGGTGGTAGAGAGTGGGAGTGATGGTGGTAGAGGGTGGGAGTGATGGTGGTAGAGGGTGGTAGTGATGGTGGTCGTAGAGATTACTTACTTACCCTCTCCTCTTTCTCCCCTCCTCGCCGTCTTCCATATGCCAACAAGAGTCTTCAGTAAAGGTAAAAGTGATTTAAATGTTCATTTATTCATTTCATTAGTGCTTTATATTTCTCATTGTTTTCTGTATGCAAAACTATAGTTATTCTCTGTATAACATATTTTTTGTTAATACTTTTGGGTGTCTGGAATGGATTAATTGGATTTACATGACATGCACTTATGTGAAATATTACTTCAGTTTTCGTACAAATCGGTTTTCGTGGAGTGGAACCCCGAAAACCGGGGTTCCACTGAAGAGATTATATATATATATATATATATATATATATATATATATATATATATATATATATATATATATATATATATATATATATATATATATATATATATAATATATATATATATACACAGTGGACCCCCGGTTAACGATATTTTTTCACTCCAGAAGTATGTTCAGGTGCCAGTACTGACCGAATTTGTTCCCATAAGAAATATTGTGAATTAGAATAGTCCATTTCAGACCCCCAAACATACACGTACAAACACACTTACATAAATACACTTACATAATTGGTCACATTCGGAGGTAATCGTTATGCGGGGGTCCACTGTATATATATATATATGTCATGTCGAATAGGCAGAACTTGCGATCTTGGCTTAAATATAGGACAAGCGAAAATTTGTGTATGGAATAATTTCACCAAAATCATTCTTAACCTAACGAAAAAAATATATTTCACTGTGTTTGTTTAGTATTAAATTATTGTAAACAAATCTAAAATATATTTAGTTGGGTTAGGCTAAAATAAATTACTCTTCTTATAATAAGGTTAGGTAAGTTTTCTAAGATTCTTTTAGTGCAAAATTATAAATTTTTACATTAACATTAATGAAAAAAATATATCTTTAAACGTATAAGAGAAAATTTTAGAAAGGACTTAATTTTAAACGAGTTCTTGCTAATTGACCAATTTTACATATTCGGCACGACATATATATATATATATATATATATATATATATATATATATATATATATATATATATATATATATATATATATATATATATATATATATATATACTATATATATATATATATAGATATATACATGTATGTGTGGGAATTTTATATGGTTACCTATTTGAACCTCGTCATTACATTCATACAAATAATCTCCTCGGGAGGTGACAACCATATATTGTTTACAGTAGTTACCCCACTAAAGCGTGTAGGAAAACTCGAGTCACTCCTGGCCGCTTTGAGTTACTCTCTCCGATGCCACATGCACTAGGCACACCTGTCCCATTATAACATGCCTAACTGGCCAGTATCAGTCTGCTGTAACTAGAAAGGTTACTTAACTGTGGGTGAGGAGGTCGCATTCCTTGTCTGTCTTATTTCTTCCTCTGATCTCGATGTCCTGCTAAGCCGATACGGTTCTTCTTCCAGCAGGACAATGGTATCAATTGGTTTGTCCTGATTTAGGAGCAGTGACTCCGTATAACCTCCACGATCCTCGGGGCAGGAAACATGAGGTTAACACATGGTCATTTGGGTAATGGTGACTAGTATCACTTCACACATTCCCTTAACTTAGTGTTATTATCACTGATTTCACTACAACTCACAAGATGACTTGATGTGTCATTAATTTACACATGGTAGAAGTTGATCCATTAAGATCTGAGCCCAATGAGTGTCGATTGAATAGTCTGGTATTCTCCCCAATCCCCAATGAACTCGTTCATCATGGCGTTGTCGTGTCGTTCACTATTCTTCGTTGTTTCCACCCTATTATGGTTTTGACAACCTACTGTCCCAGAATATGTGCCCAGAACAGTTACAACACTTCCTATTATGAAGTGAGACCGCTAATCACGTTTCGGCCGACGGAACCGTCAGTTCCTGGCTCCATGTTAACTAGGACACCCATGCCATAGGCCTATGCTCCATGAGACTGCCCATGCATGACCATGGCGTCCCCTCTCCCACCAGGTGCATGCGCAGAGCTTCTCCGTTGGTTCTCCTCCACTTTCAAATATATTTCAGACCAACAGCAATCCATTAATTACATATCTACATGATACAATATAAGTTTGGGAAAATTACACTAGAATTTTCCACTATATATAATAGGATGGCATATATATAATTGGGGCTCTGATATTGTAATTATTTCAGGTCACTTTTTATATTGTATCTTTGTACGTATATGCTTCTAAACTGTTGTATCTGGGCGCCTCTGCAAAAACATTGATTATGTATGAGTGAGGTGAAAGTGTTGAATGATGAAAGTATTTTCGTTTTGGGGATTTTTTCTTTCTTTTTGGGTCACCCTGCCTAGGTGGGAGAAGGCTGAGTTGAAAAAAAAAATGTATATATAATGCAAAAATTGCAAACAAGCAATACAAGATACAAAATAACCATGGGGGGAGAGTTGAATGATAGCTCTAGGTCTTCCTTTTGTGTTGCAATTGACACATTAATGTTGCAAAAAAGAGGTCCAAGCAAATATGATCACAGAGAGTACCTTCACTGGAGTGAGGCAGAGGTGGGAGATATGAGGCAGGCAGGAAGTGCCCCAGGCATACCAATACCCATAGACTGAAAGATTGGCCTCAGATCAAGAATGTGCTAGTTCTCTCATACAATGAGAATTTATCTGCCCTGCCAAATGCCCTCAAAAGATTTAATATATAAGTAGTTTTTAAGAATTCACAGACTGTTAGTAATATTCTGATAAAGAATTCTCCCCATAAGTGTGTTGGTGGTGTCTACAGAATTGGTTCCAGCTTATCCTGTGTGAGAAAGACTGGCAAACCTCTAGATGTCAAGATATCACAACATCGTTATTTGATATGTACCGCACAGGAGTCAACTGCATTATTATTATAATCATGGGGGAGTGCTAAAACCATAGGATTATACAGCACGTGTTGGGGGGTAGGGTTATGGAAATGCATTCAGGCTCAAGACAGGGAACTGGAGCACAGATCCAATTCCCTATATCAAGAGCCCCTCACCAGCATCAAGGAACTTCCTTTGAGGGGAGTCAAATGCAATTTGCAGCCACATTAGAGCTTGCAATAACCCAGCCAAATGGTCAGAAGCAAGAGTCACTGACCCTTGTTCCTTTTGACTTCAATGGAATATTGTAAAACTGACAATTATTAACTCTTACACTGTCCAAACGTAGATCTACGTTCGCACGCGTAGCGCTCCGAACATAGATCTACGTTCGATTTTACATTGTTTCTTATGTAAAAAGAAACATATACAGTATCTACGTTTGGAGCGCTATGCGTGCAAAGGTAGATCTACGTTTGAACAGTTTAAGGGTTAAGTATGATAAGCATTCATTATACAGTAAAAGTGGTGGGTTGTTCAAATTACATTAGTTTTTAGTCGAGGCAATTGTACATAGCAAATAAAGTAATAAGGAAAGGAAATTGCAAAATTCTTACATTTTTTATTAAATCTACAGTTTTGAGTAAGTCATGAATGGTAAAGATGTTGAAAAGTTCTTCCTTAAATCTTGAAATATGCCTGGTAACATTAATAAATATATGAAGCCCTTCCACAAACCAAAATCTGAAAAGAGAAAATTAAAAATAATTAAAATTAGAACATTTTAATTAAATATACCGTATTTCATTATAAAACTGCAGCAAACAAATTAAAGATTTTCTACAGGTAAGCCATGAAGAGAATATTTTTGCAGGAATCACCCAGAAACATTCTGGGTTCAAAAAGACAGCAATGAATATAGAAATGTAAAGGAGGTCAAAAAAATAAAAAGTCGGCACTAGAAAGATAAAAAAAAAAAAAGACTAAAGTTTGTACAAAGGAAACTAAACTGTGCAAGAAAATATAGTACACAGAGTGACAGAACAGGTGACATAACTACTAAATTGGAGGAGGAAATACAAGATACTAAATATGAAGTTCTACATGTAGGAAATTTGAATTACAAATGACAAATGAAATGGAAATACCACCTAAAAAAAGTAACGAAGCTACTATTGGAAGGCCTTAAAACAATGAAAATAATGTATAAAGATTAAGCAATTATTAAGATTTTCTTGAAATTTAACTGCAAAAAACAAACTACGTATTTACAAGAGATGAAAATAGGAAAGATTATTATCGAGAGGAAAATCACCTGCAGGGTGCATATAGATCAGTGTTTACAAAAATAATTTTTCTTATTTATACTAACTTGTCAGAAGGAATAAAAAAAATTAATTTTTTTTATTATTAATCATCGGCTATTTCTCACCAAGGTAGGTTGGCCCGAAAAAGAAAAGCTTTTACCATCATTCACTCCATCACTGCCTTGCCAGAGATGCGCTTTAAACTACAGTTATAAAACTGCAACATTAACACCCCTCCTTCAGAGTGCAGGCACTGTACTTCCCATCTCCAGGACTCGAGTCCAGCCTGCCGGTTTCCCTGAATCCCTTCATAAATATTACCCTGCTCACACTCCAACAGTATGTCAAGTCCCAAACACCATTTGTCTCCATTCGCTCCTATCTAACATGCTCACGCATACTTGCTGGAAGTCCAAGACCCTCGCACACAAGCCCTCCTTTACCCCCTCCCTCCAACCTTCCCTAGGCCAACCTTTACCCTGCCTTTTCTCCACTGCAGATTTATACACTTGAGGTCATTCTATTTTGTTCCATCCTCTCTACATGTCCGAATCCTCTCTACATGTCCGAACCACCTCAACAACTCCTCAGCCTTCTGAATAATAGCTTTGGTAATCCTGCACCTCCTCCTAATTTCCAAACTACGAATTCTCTGCATTATATTCACACCACACATTGCCCTCAGACACGACATCTCAACTTCCTCCAGCATTCTCCTTGTTGCAACATTCACCACCCATGTTACACACCCATATAAGAGTGTTGGTATAACTATACTCTCATACATTCCCCTCTTTGCTTCCATGGATAAAGTTCTGTCTCCACAAACTCCTCAGTGCACCACTCACCTTTTTTCCCTTGTCAATTCTATGATTCCCCTCATCTCTCATAGACCCATCTGCTGACACGCCCACTCCTAAATATCTGAATACATTCACTTCCTCCATATTCTCTCCCGCCAATTTGATATCCAATCTTTCGTTACCTGATTTTTTTGTTATCCTCATCACAGAGACCCACATAAAGGATCATTATGACAACGAAATATGGATCCCAGTTTATAATCTATTCCAATGCGACAAACTAAACAGGTAAAAAGGGGGGGGGGGTTGGCCTGTATGTCACAGAGTCGCTCATTTGCACAGAACTACTAAACACCTCAAATAATGTAGTTGAAGTTTTGGCAGTAAGGATTGAAAACCAAAACCTTGTCATTGTGGTAGTATACAAGCCTCCAGATGCAACTTCCCAGCAATTCCAAGAACAGCTTGAGAAAATTGACCACTGTCTGGAAAATCTCCCAACTCTGCCCCAAACATCTTACTAATAAGAGATTTCAACTTGAGACACCTAAAATGGAGGCGTATGGCAAACAATGTTTTAGCAGAGATCACCCCGGGAGGCAGCTCAGATGAAAATTCACACACACACACGAACTATTAAATATCTGCACCAAATTTGCCTTAAACCAGCAAATAGTAGAGCCTACAAGACTAGAAAATATGCTGGGCCTCATCTTCACTAACAATGACAATCTGATACATAATATAACTGTATCAAAGACAATACACTCGGATCACAACATAATAGAGGTACAGACATGTATGCACAGGGCTCCGGACCAGCAAAATGTGAGCAGTCATGAAGGTCTCTTCATGAAACTCAATTTCAATAACAAAAACATACAATGGGATCAAGTAAGCCATGTCCTAAATGAAACAAGTTAGGAAGATATCCTAAACAACACAGATCCGAACATTTGCCTTGAAAAAATGAATTCTGCGGTTGTCGAGATCTGCTCAAGACACATTCCATTAAGAAAAAGAAAGAGAAGATGTAAACTAGAAAGAGAGAGACATTCCTTATACAGACGAAGGCGAAGAGTCACAGAGCTGTTGAGTGGGGCCAATATATCTGAAATACGAAGGAAGGCACTAGCCACTGAAATTGCAAATATTGAACTTAAGCTGAAGGAATCTTATAGAAGACAAGAATCACAGGAAGAACTAAAGGCCATAAATGAAATTGAAAACAACCCAAAATACTTCTTCTCTTATGCCAAATCTAAGGGAAAAACAACATCCAGTATTGGGCCCCTGCTCAGGTGGGATGGGACATACACAGATGATAGCCAAGAAATGAGTGAGATACTAAATTCCCAATATGACTCACTGTTCAGCAAGCCACTGCCCAGACTAAGGGTCAACAATCCAAATGAATTCTTTATGAATGAAACTCAAAATTTGGTCATCCCAAAAATCTCGGATATTATTCTAACTCCAAAAGATTTTGAAGAGGCAATTGATAATATGCCCATGCACTTTGCCCCAGGCCTAGACTCGTGGAACTCAGTGTTCGTCAAGAATTGCAATAAGCCCCTATCGCATGCCTTCAGCATTTTATGAAGAGGGAGCATGGACAGGCGACGGAAAAGAATAACAGAGCGGCTAAAAGAGGTCAATATATCTGAAATGCGTAGGGAGACACTGGTCAGAGAAATAGCAAGCATCGAACTTAAGCTAAAAGAATCCTTTAGGAGTCAGGAATCGCGGGAAGAACTAAAAGCCATAAATGAAATCGAAAGAAACCCAAAGTATTTCTTCTCCTATGCCAAATCAAAATCGAGAACAACGTCCAGTATTGGGCCCCTACTTAAACAAGATGGGTCCTACACAGATGACAACAAGGAAATGAGTGAGCTACTCAAGTCCCAATATGACTCAGTTTTTAGCAAGCCGCTAACCAGACTGAGAGTCGAAGATCAAAATGAATTTTTTATGAGAGAGCCACAAAATTTGATTAACACAAGCCTATCCGATGTTATCCTGACGCCAAATGACTTCGAACAGGCGATAAATGACATGCCCATGCACTCTGCCCCAGGGCCAGACTCATGGAACTCTGTGTTCATCAAGAACTGCAAGAAGCCCCTATCACGAGCCTTTTCCATCCTATGGAGAGGGAGCATGGACACGGGGGTCGTCCCACAGTTACTAAAAACAACAGACATAGCCCCACTCCACAAAGGGGGCAGTAAAGCAACAGCAAAGAACTACAGACCAATAGCACTAACATCCCATATCATAAAAATCTTTGAAAGGGTCCTAAGAAGCAAGATCACCACGCATCTAGAAACCCATCAGTTACACAACCCAGGGCAACATGGGTTTAGAACAGGTCGCTCCTGTCTGTCTCAACTATTGGACCACTACGACAAGGTCCTAAATGCACTAGAAGACAAAAAGAATGCAGATGTAATATATACAGACTTTGCAAAAGCCTTCGACAAGTGTGACCATGGCGTAATAGCGCACAAAATGCGTGCTAAAGGAATAACAGGAAAAGTCGGTCGATGGATCTATAATTTCCTCACTAACAGAACACAGAGAGTAGTCGTCAACAGAGTAAAGTCCGAGGCAGCTACGGTGAAAAGCTCTGTTCCACAAGGCACAGTACTCGCTCCCATCTTGTTCCTCATCCTTATATCCGACATAGACAAGGATGTCAGCCACAGCACCGTGTCTTCCTTTGCAGATGACACCCGAATCTGCATGACAGTGTCTTCCATTGCAGACACTGCAAAGCTCCAGGCAGACATCAACCAAATCTTTCAGTGGGCTGCAGAAAACAATATGAAGTTCAACGATGAGAAATTTCAATTACTCAGATATGGTAAACATGAGGAAATTAAATCTTCATCAGAGTACAAAACAAATTCTGGCCACAAAATAGAGCGAAACACCAACGTCAAAGACCTGGGAGTGATCATGTCGGAGGATCTCACCTTCAAGGACCATAACATTGTATCAATCGCATCTGCTAGAAAAATGACAGGATGGATAATGAGAACCTTCAAAACTAGGGAGGCCAAGCCCATGATGACACTCTTCAGGTCACTTGTTCTATCTAGGCTGGAATATTGCTGCACACTAACAGCACCTTTCAAGGCAGGTGAAATTGCCGACCTAGAAAATGTACAGAGAACTTTCACGGCGCGCATAACGGAGATAAAACACCTCAATTATTGGGAGCGCTTGAGGTTCCTAAACCTGTATTCCCTGGAACGCAGGAGGGAGAGATACATGATTATATACACCTGGAAAATCCTAGAGGGACTAGTACCGAACTTGCACACGAAAATCACCCACTACGAAAGCAAAAGACTTGGCAGACGATGCACCATCCCCCCAATGAAAAGCAGGGGTGTCACTAGCACGTTAAGAGACCATACAATAAGTGTCAGGGGCCCGAGACTGTTCAACTGCCTCCCAGCACACATAAGGGGGATTACCAACAGACCCCTGGCAGTCTTCAAGCTGGCACTGGACAAGCACCTAAAGTCAGTTCCGGATCAGCCGGGCTGTGGCTCGTATGTTGGTTTGCGTGCAGCCAGCAGCAACAGCCTGGTTGATCAGGCTCTGATCCACCAGGAGGCCTGGTCTCAGACCGGGCCGCGGGGGCGTTGACCCCCGGAACTCTCTCCAGGTAAACTCCAGGTAAACACAGACTTTCTAATACGGTCACCGTGCCCCACCCTGTTTGTTTACATTCTCCATGAGCTCAGTAAGCACTAAGTCTCTCCATTTTGTATGGAAACTCCAAAATTTCAAATGTTTTTAAAAGTTATTTCATATTTTATATATACTCTGATAATTATACTTATGTATACCTGTACCTAAATAAACTTACATACATCGAGTCATTTAAATGTCGTATATTACGTTAATATACACATTTTCATTAATCCATCCATGATATTTTTTTCAAAATTATATAATAAACACGATGCATAACATATAAATAAGATAAATACACCCCACAGTAGAATAAATAAACAAATGTGAGATGTGAGCAGACGACTTGCACAAGTGGTGATAATAACAATACTGAGTCTCATTAAATGTCGTATATTACGGTAATATACACATTTTCATTAATCCATCCATGATATTTTTTTCAAAATTATATAATAAACACGATGCATAACATATAAATAAGATAAATACACCCCACAGTAGAATAAATAAACAAATGTGAGATGTCGTAGCAGACGACTTGCACAAGTGGTGATAATAACAATACTGAGTCTCATTAAATGTCGTATATTACGGTAATATACACATTTTCATTAATCCATCCATGATATTTTTTCAAAATTATATAATAAACACGATGCATAACATATAAATAAGATAAATACACCCCACAGTAGAATAAATAAACAAATGTGAGATGTCGTAGCAGACGACTTGCACAAGTGGTGATAATAACAATACCGAGTCTCATTAAATGTCGTATATTACGGTAATATACACATTTTCATTAATCCATCCATGATATTTTTTTCAAAATTATATAATAAACACGATACATAACATAAAAAGATGATAAATACACCCCACAATAGAATAAATAAACATAAATATAAGATGTGGGAGCCACATAACTTGTACAAGTGACGGCAAGAATAACATTTTCTCTAATCTAACATAAGAGTAAATGTGTCCTTGATCTGTATTCCCAAGAACGTAGACAAGAAAGAGGGATTGGTACCAAACCTGCACACGAAAATCACTCCCCATGAAAGCAAAAGATTCAGCAGGAAATGCAACATTTCCCCGACGAAAAGCAGGGGCGCCACGAGTACATTGAGAGACAACACAGTAAGTGTCCGGGGCCCAAGACTGTTCAACTGCCTCCCAGCATACATAAGGGGGATTACCAATAGACCCCTGGCTGTCTTCAAGAAGGCACTGGACAGGCACCTAAAGTCAGTACCTGACCAACCGGGCTGTGGTTCGTACGTCAGCTTGCGTGCGGCCAGCAGTAACAGCCTGGTTGATCAGACCCTGATCCACCATGAGGCCTGGTCTCAGACCGAGCCGCGGGGGCGTTGACCCCCGAAACCCTCTCCAGGTAAACTCCAGGTAAACCTAACATGAACCTCACTACCCTTGTAAAAGCTTTTCACCGCTTTCAATAACGTACCTCCTATTCCATACATTTGCAACATCTGCCACATTGCCCCCTTATTCACCCCATCATATGCCTTTTCCAAATCCATAAATGCCACAAAAACCTCTTTACCCTTATCTAAATATTGTTCACCTATGCATTTCACTCCAAGCACTTGGTGTACACACCCCCTACCTTTCCTAAAGCCTCCTTGTTCATCTGCTATCCTGCTCTCCGTCTTACTCATAATTCTATCTATAATAACTCTACCATACACTTTACCAGGTATACTCAGCAGACTTATTCCCCTATAATTTTTACACTTTCTTTTGTCCCCTTTGCCTTTATACAAAGGAACTATGCATGCTCTCTGCCAATCCCTAGGTACCTTACCCTCTTCCATACATTTATTAAGTAAAAACACTAACCAAAAACTATATCCTCACCTACTTTTAACATTTCCACCCTTATCCAATCAATCCCAGCTGCTTTACCTACAATAACAATAAAATAATTGACACTTACCTTTAATGAAGATCTGGTGATGATTGATGGGATGGGATGAGGGGAGAGGTGTTAGTGTTTAGAAGGGGAATCCTCTTCCATTAGGACTTGAGGTAGCAAGTCCTTTTCCGGGGTTACTTCCCTTCTTCTTTTAATGCCACTAGGACCAGCTTGAGAGTCACTGGACCTCTGTCGCACAACAAATCTGTCCATAGAGCTCTGTACCTCCCATTCCTTTACGATTTGTCTAAAATGGGCCACAACATTGTTATTGTAATAGTCACCAGCACGGCTTGCAATAGCTGTGTTAGGGTGATTTTCATCCATAAAGGTTTGCACTTCAACTCACTGTGCACACATTTCCTTAATTTTTGAAGTAGACACAATGGATTCCACAACTGGCATAGGCTTCTCAGGGTTAGCCCCAAACCCTTCAAAATCTTTCTTAATTTCCATACTAATTCTCACCCTTTTTACCACAGGGTTGGCACTAGAAGCTTTCTTGGGGCCCATGGTGACTTATTTTGCAGAAACAAGCACCAAACACAGTGATAATATGGATAATATGGAATGTACCGAATGTATCCTTAGATGCACGCACACTGGCTGGCTTGTAAACACTGGCACATGGGGCAGTTCTGGCCACACATGGACAGGTCTCGTACGAATCGTATCGAATACCGGGTTTTCAATCGAATACCGAGGAAATTTTTTTGCGATATAATGCATCGAATACCGGATTTATCGAATACCGATGCCATCGAATACCGGGGGTCCGCTGTACAGATATATACCTGGATCATAATTAAGCATATACATGTATATAAAGCATGTACTGTAGGCACTAGTTAATCTCTGCATCAAGATTACCATTTTTAACAAAGTTTTTCCTACATTTTTTTAAAAACTATTACATACATAGCCAAAATATAAAATACAACTTTTTTCATGACACACCTAGGCAGGTGATGCAATATTTTATGAGGCAATAACAGAACTTGATTGTTTAATATCTACAATTTCATCACACATAAATTAATTAATAAACATTTGGCTTAAGCTTACCACATTACTTCTCCAGCGGAGCATAGTTGAGTAGCTTCTCAATGAGGTCTACGTGTCCCAACAACATCCTCCGGCAGCAGTATCGCTTCAAGCCTAGAGCATCGAGTGCATCACTGGCAAGGAATAATTACATGGTTAAATGCTTGCATACAAGAGATATGAAAATAGCAAGTCTCAATACTGTGGCTGGAAATATTACTACAAGTTAATTCCAGACATACCATAATGTTATCTAGCTTGTTTCCAATTTGTGGGTTAATTGTGAGAACTGTTTTGCGTACATGATATGGCAGAAGTAGAATTTTTGGATGCTGCATGCTTTCTGCAAATATACATTATTATTTGACATTTCTACACTTACAGTGCATGTGAAAGTGTACAGGATTTAGCTTCTGCAGCTAGCCTCTATAATTCAATATTGAATTAATACAGGTCTGCCATCACAAATCCAGCAATCAGTTATTCGGTTCCTTCAGTTATTCGGCACTAATTTCAGCTAGCATAATTTCAAATTTCCAGGGTCGCCACACCAACCTGCTGGTACTGTTTGGCGGTGCTACTTGCTGCATAAGTCATTCTAATTTCTTTTTCTCCATTTATTGTTATAACCTGATTACTTTTAGCCCTAGCCATGGTTCCAATGAATAAAAGAAATGCTTTTCGTTGTGTAAAGCATCTACACAGTACATTGTCCATTAAAGATAAGGTGGCTTTGAAGCCACTGTTGGTTGCTATGAGCTCAGTCTCGTGATGCAGGAGAATATGCTTTATTATTACGCTAATATCAACACTACAGCTTATTGCTTATCACAATTGATCTAATATGACATAATAAACAATATAAATAATATAAAACATGTTAAATATTCCAGAATGAATAATATTTGACATGATACCGAGCAGTTCGACGGAGGTATGAAGAGGATTGACTCAAGAAATCGTAATGACACGATTGCAAATAAACCATACCCCCGGCCGGGATTGAACCCGCGGTCATAGAGTCTCAAAACTCCAGCCCGTCGCGTTAGCCACTAGACCAGCTAGCCACAATAAGATTCATCCAACTAGGTATATTTCTACACCATAGGAAAGTTAGCACAGGCACCTCTGTGACCACAAATGCAAGTTTTTACAGACGAATCTCCAGCTAGCGTGGCCGTGACGAACTCTAGCTCAAGTCCCTTCACTGCCGTCAACATGACTCAAGAAATCGTAATGACACGATTGCAAATAAACCATACCCCCGGCCGGGATTGAACCCGCGGTCATAGAGTCTCAAAACTCCAGCCCGTCGCGTTAGCCACTAGACCAGCTAGCCACAATAAGATTCATCCAACTAGGTATATTTCTACACCATAGGAAAGTTAGCACAGGCACCTCTGTGACGGCAGTGAAGGGACTTGAGCTAGAGTTCGTCACGGCCACGCTAGCTGGAGATTCGTCTGTAAAAACTTGCATTTGTGGTCACAGAGGTGCCTGTGCTAACTTTCCTATGGTGTAGAAATATACCTAGTTGGATGAATCTTATTGTGGCTAGCTGGTCTAGTGGCTAACGCGACGGGCTGGAGTTTTGAGACTCTATGACCGCGGGTTCAATCCCGGCCGGGGGTATGGTTTATTTGCAATCGTGTCATTACGATTTCTTGAGTCATGTTGACGGCAGTGAAGGGACTTGAGCTAGAGTTCGTCACGGCCACGCTAGCTGGAGATTCGTCTGTAAAAACTTGCATTTGTGGTCACAGAGGTGCCTGTGCTAACTTTCCTATGGTGTAGAAATATACCTAGTTGGATGAATCTTATTGTGGCTAGCTGGTCTAGTGGCTAACGCGACGGGCTGGAGTTTTGAGACTCTATGACCGCGGGTTCAATCCCGGCCGGGGGTATGGTTTATTTGCAATCGTGTCATTACGATTTCTTGAGTCATGTTGACGGCAGTGAAGGGACTTGAGCTAGAGTTCGTCACGGCCACGCTAGCTGGAGATTCGTCTGTAAAAACTTGCATTTGTGGTCACAGAGGTGCCTGTGCTAACTTTCCTATGGTGTAGAAATATACCTAGTTGGATGAATCTTATTGTGGCTAGCTGGTCTAGTGGCTAACGCGACGGGCTGGAGTTTTGAGACTCTATGACCGCGGGTTCAATCCCGGCCGGGGGTATGGTTTATGGGCCAGGCTCGTCTGGTGCTTGCCTGGTCAACCAGGCTGTTGCTGCTGGAGGCCCGCTGCCCCACATATCCATCACAGCCTGGTTGATCTGGCACCTGGTGAAGATACTTGTCCAGTTTCTTGAAGGCTTCTACACTTGTTCGAGCCGTGTTTCTGATATCTTCTGGTAAGATATTGAATAGTCTGAGACACCGGATGTTGATACAGTGTTCCCTTATTGTGCCAACGCACCCCTGCTCCTCACTGGGTTTATTTTACACTTACCCCCATATATCTCACTCCAGTATGTTGTTATGGCAGTATGCAGATTTGGGACCAAGCCCTCGAGTACTTTCTATGTGTATATTATCCTGTATCTCTCCTCCGCTCCAGTGAGTACATGTTCAAGACTTAGACGTTCCTAGTAATTAGGTGCTTTACTGGCTCAATGTGAGCCGTAAACGATCTCTGTATTTGTTCCAGCTCTGATATTTCACCTGCTTTGAACGGGGCCGTCAGCACTGAGCAATATTCTAAGTGAGGGAGCACTAGCGATTTGAAGAGTGTCACCATCGGCATTATTTCCCTTGTTTTGAAAGTTCTCAATACCCACCCCGTCATCTTCCTGGCTGTCGTGATCTTTGTCTTGTTATGGTCTTTAAAAGAAAGGTCAGCTGACATAATTATTCCCAGGTCTTTTACGTGTTCCTTACGTTCTATTTGGTGACCCTCTTGAGTTTTGTATATAGTGTTCCTTTTGAGTTCTTCATTCTTTCCATACCTAAGCAGCTGGAACTTATCCCCATTGAACATCATGTTCTTCTCCACTGCCCACTGGAAAACCCTGCTTATGTCTTCCTGTAATTTTTCAGTGTCCTCTACCGTAGTGATTTTCATGCCTATTTAAGTGTCTGCAAATGATGATACAAAAGTGTGACGGGTGTTTTGATCTATGTCTTCTGTAAGGATGTGAAACAGCAAAGGTACCAGGATAGTGCCTTGGGGCACTGAGCTTTTGACCTCGCTGATGCTGAATCTTGCTCTTTTTACTACTTGTTGTGTGTGTTAGGAACCCGAAAATCCATCTGTCTACCTTCCCTGTAATGCCCATGGCCTTCATTTTGTGCACTGTCACTCCATGATCGCATTTGTCAAACGCCTTTGCAAAATCTGTGTAAATCACATCTGCGTTTTGGTCGTCTTCCAATGCCTCCGTAATTCTGTCATAATGGTTCAGCAGCTGTGACAGGCATGATCGTCCTGCTCTAAAACCATGCTGGTTCAGGTTATGTTGGTTGTGCTGGTCCATGAAATTTGTAATCTGCCGTCTCATCACTCTTTCGAAGATTTTTATGATGTGAGAAGTTAGGGCTACTGGTCTGTAATTTTTAGCTAGTGCTCTACTACCTCTCTTATGGTGAGTGGGCATGTTTTCCATTTCTTTTTCGAAATCTATGGGATTTGTACTAATGTCAGTTAGTTGGTCTGTCAGTATATGAGCAGTTGTGGCCTTCTTAGCTGCGTAGGTGAAAAATATTTCTGTTCCCATTTTCTACCTTGCTCTAATTCATTTAGTGGGTTGCTGAACATCTATGTTCACTCATGCTCCTGATCTACATTTTTTTTACATATTTTCAAATTTTCAAAGGATTTCACTTTCAAATGTTGAAAAAATGTAGATCTACGTTTTTTTCTTATGAAAAGATAGAGAATCTTTTTCTGATCATAATGACATCAAAGGTATGAAATTTGATGGAAAACTTACGGAATTATGCTCTCGAGAAGTTAGCGGTCTCGGCGATGTTTACACATCGGCGATTTCGCCCACTTTGAGCCCTATTTTCGGCAAATTCCATTGTACTAGTTGACAAAAATCATAACTATTTCGCTAGAACTCCATTTTTTCTATCGAATGAGTACAAGAAACCACCCATTTACAAATTTCAACTATCCAATAAAGTGGTCAGAAATTAGCAATTTTGCCAAATTCACACAAATTTCAAAAGATGCCAATTTCCAAATAGGGTCCAGAATAAACAAGACAGACATTCCTGGCACTAAAATAACATTTCCTCTGTTCATTAGTCACATCCCCAGGCCCCTCTTACATTTCTTTTGCTTTCCACTTTGAAGTTTTATTCTCACAAAAAATAGAAGATTTACTGTTATGCAGACTACTGTAGAAATGTAGAAATGGTATAAATAATATCAACACACTTGTGAAAGAATATTAGACTCACCAGTTGACATGTATTGGATGTGTAGCATGATTTGTTTACTTTTGAAGTTTGGCAAAAATCAAACATCTCTACTACTTTGAGCTCAATTTCAAGGTACTTTTCATTGTGAAACCAATCAAAATCATCTCAATTTCTGTAATATGTCTTCCATTCTATAAAATGAGACCAGGAAAACTAGAATACAACCATAAATACCATACAAAAATACAGTGCAAGATTGTGCTGCAAGATTTTTTTATACTGTGCACACTGACCACATAGACCCATTCTTTCATATGCAGGCCTACCAGCTTTCTCTCACTAGATTTGAAGGTGCTAGAATTTACGCGTACTAGTACGTCAATAACCCAAGTGCGTAAGCCATACTAGTAAGTCGGAAACCCCGAAAGGGTTAAAATTAAACTTACTGAACATCCCGTCTCTAACATTAGTGATGCAGTTTCCTAACCCTGAGTTAATACTCGTCTGAACCTCTATGATGTTATGATCAGAGTATATTGTTTTTGTAACTGCTATGTCTCTGATCAGTTCCTCGTTGTTTGTGAATATCAAATCCAGGGTATTTTCATTTATAGTGGGATCATTTACCTGTTGGTTTAAAGAGTAATTTTCACAAAGCCTCATTGGTTCCCTGGTATGTGCCTGTTGAACCAGGGTGCTTCCTGGAGATATTTCTGGTATAACATTACATTGCACCATCTTCCATTTTACATGAGGGAGATTAAAGTCTCCAAGGAGTAAAATATTTGGTGTGGGATTTTCTAGTCTATCCAGATAGCTATCTATCTTCCTTAGCTAATCTGTGAATTCCTCAGCAGTTGCTGGTGGTGGTTTGTATACTAGGATAATTACCAAATTCCTATTTTCAACTTTAATGCCTAGAATTTCTACTATATCATTCGTAGAGTTCAGCACTTCTGTGCAACAGAAAGTATCCTTTACATAGATTACTACTCCTCCCTGTGACCTATTGATTCTATCACATCTTACATGTATTCTTTCCCAGTCACCTGCAGTAGCATTACCTACACAATTTAGTTTTACTCTGTTGCCAGAAGGGAGATAAGTTGTTCATTACTGTACATTGCTTGAGAGAGAGAGAGAGAGAGAGAGAGAGAGAGAGAGAGAGAGAGAGAGAAAAAACAGAGAGAGAGAGAGGGGGATCAGTTTTTTTTTTTCAACAAGTCGGCTGTCTCCCACCTTGGCAGGGTGACCCAAAAAGAAAGAAAATCCCCAAAATGAAAATACTTTCATCACTCAATACTTTCACCTCACTCATACATAATCACTGTTTTTTCAGAGGCACCCAGATACAACAGGTTAGAAGCATATATAAAAATCATCATCTTTCAACAAACCGGCCGTATCCCACCGAGGCAGGGTGGCCCCCCCCAAAAAAAAAAGTTTCTCTTTTTTAAATTTAGTAATTTATACAGGAGAAGGGGTTACTAACCCCTTGCTCCCGGCATTTTAGTTGCCTCTTACAACACCCATGGCTTACGGAGGAAGAATTCTGTTCTACTTCCCCATGGAGATAAGAGGAAATAAACAAGAACTAGAAAGAAAATAGCAGTATATAAACCCAGAGACGGGATCTTGTGTGTGTATATATATGCTTGTACATGTATGTGTAGTGTGACTCAAGTACAATGTCCAAACCGTAGATCTACGCCATGAGCTCAGCTCACTCTGATAAACTGTGAGTGGTACATTTGGGCCTAGATATGAGAGAATACATCTATGTGGTATGTGTGCACCACATAAAACAGATCCTGCAGCACACTGTGTATAATGAGAGAAAAAAACTGAAATCATGATTTTTCGATTAAAACAGCAACTTTGCAGTGTTTTTTCGTATGTTTTTTATAGTTGTATTTGCGATTTCTTGGTCTCATTTGATAGAATGGAAGACATATTACAGAAATAGAGATGATTTTGATTGGTTTTAGCACTGGAAATGGCTTGAAACTAATTCAATTCAATTCAAGTTTATTCTCTATAAGGGTTACAATGTGGGGTTTACAGGTTTTGGGTATTGTGTGGTTTACATGTTATAAAATACTAATTACAGAGGGGGCCACTAGGACACCTAGCATGGCTAGGCATTTCGAGCAGACTTAGATTAATTCTTAACATTAAATCCTTACAGATTATGGTATTAAGGCTAAGTGACTACATCATAATTTGTGAGTTTAGCAATGTGAATGCTTTTGTTTTGGCACAATACAAGGTGTCTATATTGGAGTATCATAGGCAAACTTATGACTAGTTAGGATTTATTATTTTAAGATTAAGATTAGTATTTCTGGGTTTATAGTCAGTGGGTGAGTGAGTGTAATTGTGAACCACCAGGTGGTTATCATGTAGTTAGTTGTCGGGGTGGATCAGGGAGATAAGATGTTTTCTAACTGTAGTTTTGAAAGTGATGAATGTGTCTGCAGTTCTAGAGTTTTCAGGTAGGGTGTTCCAGATTTTAGGTCCTTTGAAATACATTGAATTTTTGTAAAGGTTTAGTCGAACACGGGGAATGTCATAGAGATGTTTGTGTCTGGTGTTATGCCTGTGGATCCTGTCACAACTATCAAGAAAGCGTTTTAGGTCAAGGTTAATATTGGAATTTAAGGTCCTGTAGATATAGATTGCACAGTAGTAAGTGTGGATGTTCTGAACAGGGAGTAAGTTTAGATCTATGAAGAATGGGAGGGGTGTGTTGCCAGGGATGGGATTTAGTGATTATTCTTACTGCGGCTTTTTGTTGGGTTATTATTGGCTTTAGGTGTGTTGCTGCAGTTGAACCCCAAGCACAGATAGCATAGGTGAGGTATGGATATATAAGTGAATGGTATAGTGTGAGAAGGGCAGTTTGCGGCACGTAGTATCGTATCTTGGAGAGGATCCCCACCGTTTTGGATACTTTTTTTGTTATGTGTTGGATATGGGTGCTGAAATTTAGGTTGTTGTCGAGGTATAGGCCAAGGAATTTGCCCTCATTATGTCTGGCAATTAGAGTGTTGTCGATCTTAATGTTAAGTTGCGCAACACCTGCTCTGCTACCAAACATAATATAGTAGGTTTTGCCAGTGTTAAGTGTAAGTTTATTGGCTGTCATCCAAGTCGATATTTTGAGCAGCTCCTCGTTAACAATGGTGTTGAGGGTGGCAAGATTAGGGTGGGAGATGACATAAGTCGTGTCGTCAGCAAAGAGAATGGGTTTCAGGTGTTGGGATATGTTTGGAAGATCATTGATGTAAATGAGGAAGAGCAGGGGTCCAAGGACACTTCCCTGCGGAACTCCAGTATCAAGTGGCCGTATTGATGAGGCTGTGTCTTTAATGGTGACATACTGATACCTATTAGAAAGGTAGGATTTAAAATATGCAAGCGCATGGCCTCTTATACCATAGTGGTCAAGTTTGTGGAGTAGGATGCCGTGGTCTACTGTGTCAAACGCTTTTCTTAGGTCAATAAAAATTCCTAGCGGATATTCCTTATTTTCCAATGCTGTGTAAAGCAGGTCTAGCATTTTTATAATTGCATCATTAGTGCTTTTATTTTTCCTGAATCCAAATTGGCAGGGGTTGAGTATGTTTTGTGACGTTATAAATGAATATAGTCTCCTGTGCACGAGTTTCTCGAAGATTTTGGATAGCAATGGTAAGTTTGATATTGGCCTATAGTTGTTTACGTCTGTAGGGTCACCACCTTTATGTATTGGTGTAACCCTTGCTGTCTTGAGTAGTGTCGGGAAAGTGCTAGTTTCTAGTGACTTGTTAAAAAGTAATGTAATAGCATGCGAAAGGACATGGGCCGCTCGCTTGTACAATAATGGTGGGACGTGAGACAGATTCCCCGAGTTATTTTTAAGTGACTTTATGATCGCGGTGACTTCCGTGGGCTCAGTTGGTACAAGATAGAAGGAATTTGGGAAATTCCCATCTAGGTAGTCCCCGGCACGGGCATTGGTACGTGGGATTTTACTGGCGAGATTAGATCCTATGTTTGAGAAGAAGTCGTTTATCTTGTTAGCTGTATCAGTGGGATGCAGTGGTGTTTCATGAGGTTTAGTTAGAACAATATTCTTGTTTTTTTTTTTTCAGTTTGTGGGTCCCCAGAATCTGGGAAAGTGTTTTCCAGGTCTTTTTTATATCTCCTCTTGTGTCAGTGAATCTGCTGGAGTAGTACAGTTGTTTGGCTTTCTTTATTAATTTGGTGAGAACTGTTGAATATTGTTTAAGAATATCTTTGTGTATTAAGCCCTGTCTATATTGCTTTTCATATTGGTGTTTCTTATCAATGGATTTCAGAATGGTGCTGGTTAGCCATGGGCAACCAAGCCGTTTATTCGTGATCTGTTTCGTTTTTATAGGACAATGTTTGTTGTATAGTCTAAGTATTTTGTTAAGAAAAATGTCTGTCCAATCGTCAATACCATTGGCATTGGAGAATTCTGTAGGCCAGTCAACAGTCTCTAGGTCTGCTGTGAAATTCCTTATTGAGGCCTCGTCATGGAGTCTAAATGAAACTTTGTTGTATTCGAGTGGTGGCTTACTAATGTTTGTTAAGAGGAAGGTTGGGTAGTGGTCAGTAGTGCTGTCTGTGATTATCCCTGATTTAAGGGGGGCTAGTATATTGGTCCATATGTGGTCTATTATGGTTGCACTTGTCTCAGTCAGCCTGGTTGGTTTAGTTATTGTTGGTATGAGAAGTGTGTTGTTCATATTGTTGATGAAATCAGTTACAGTCTGATCATCTGGTAGGCCAAGGTTGATATTGAAGTCTCCAGCTAAGAGAAGGTGGTGCTTGTTCATTTGTCTGTTTGTTATTAGTGACTTTAGATTCTCACTGAAGTTTGGGATGTTTGTGTGGGGTATCCGGTATATGGCACCGATTGTTATAGGCGTCTTGAGGTTTTTTACAGTAAAATTAGCAAAAATGTATTCCCCATATTCATCACTAAAGCAATTAGTGCTAATACAAGATAGTTGGTTAGAGTAATAGATTGCAGTACCACCCCCAACTTGGTATGGTCTGCAGTTGTGGATTGCTGTGTATCCTGGTAGTGGGTAGATATCAATTGTGTCCTGCTTAAGCCAGGTCTCAGTAAGAATAATGCAGGAGAAGGGTGTCTTTAGTGACTCAAGGAGTGCCAGGAGGTCATCATAGTGTTTGCTTAAGGACCTGATGTTGTAGTTAAGAACTGATAGACTTTGAGCAGTGTTCAGGATAGTGCTGGCTTGTGATGCTGTGTAATAAAGGCAGTTACTTTCCAATAAGTTTTGATTGTGTGTTAGATTATGGAGGTTTAGATCAGGGTCAACGTGATCATTCATCTTTTAGGTTTAAATAGTGGTTGTTTATATCCTGTATTATGTGGTGAGTTCTAATACTGATTTCTGTAGTGGTGGGAGGTTTGGATAAGTATACCGCTAAAGCACTTTGGTCATATAGAGTATAGTCACTAATAAACATAATGAAATTGATATTGTCTATGTGTTGTGCTAGAATGAGCTAAAGTACAACTAGGTATAAACTAATACTATAAAAAACAAAAATTGCACTAGGGTCTGATATATAACAAGAACAATTGCACTGTTGTCTGATATAGGTTGTTAACAAGAACAATTGCACTAGGGTCTGATATAGGTTGTTAACAAGAACAATTGCACTAGGGTCTGATATAGGTTGTTAACAAGAATCTTCTCAACAAAATGCCATAAAACACATATTCTATTGGTTAGAAATGAATAAAATATAAAGGCATTCATGGAGGTGCCTGATCAGTTAGTTGTGATGATTCATCAGATGATAATACACATGGGATACTATGTATAATAACTGTAATCAATACAACTTTATTACTATTCTACATTATACAATATGTAGTTTACATGTAATAAAATATTGTTAAGTACAAAAGAAAGCCACTAGCATGCAGCACATTTCGGACAATTTGTGTAACCGTACTTAGTTGATTTAGGCAGAGGTACACACAAGTACAATTATCATATATAGTATTGTTTGCAAAACAACCACGGGGGGGATGTTTGCGATATTTGCATAATAATATTGTTTGTAACAGCTTGACAAAGCTCCTGAAGAGCGAAACGTTGCCTCAGTAAAATGTCACATTAGTTGCATTTGTATCCCTTTACCTAACATACCTAGGATAACCCAAAAGAGTCAATACAAAGTGCCTTATTTCCATTGGAGCCCTTAAGATAAGATTTTGTTGGGATTTTTAACCCTGGAGGGTTCATCAACAAGGATAACCCAAGTGAGTCATCGAGGACTCTATTTCCACTTGATCCCCCAGGATGTGACCCACACCAGTCGACTAACACCCAGGTACCTACTTATCTACTAGGTGAACAGGAAACACGCCGAATATTTCCATCGTTGCCGGGGATCAAACCACGGACACTGAGACGAGCGTTGCCTACCAGGACACGGGCCACCATGTTATTTCCTGTCCCTAAATAAACTTACTGAACCTCACCGCAATATAACCCGATAGTCAGTGTGCCTTATTACCATTATAATAAACTCGTTTGCCATTTGGAGTTTTAATAATATATATATATATAGAAACCAAATACCTTGAAATAAGTACGCCAGATACAGCTGTAATTCTGGAGACTTCTTGTTGGGCTTGTAAAAGCTACTCACAACTTACGCCTTACACACTTGCTGCGCTGTATGACCCTTGTAGGTTTAGCGCTTCTTTATGATAATTTATTTATTTATTTATTTATTTATTTATTTGAACATGATACATAGAGGTACAAGGAAATACAAATTTATTTATTTATTTATTTATTAATTTGAACATGATACATAGAGGTACAAGGAAATACAGTGCTTAAGTGTAACAATTATTATTGTATTATTATTAAAGTACATATGATACACTCATATGCAGCAATCGAAAACGAGCGATACAAGATACAGGTAAGTAACTTTATTCAGGTATAGGTATACATAAATAAAGTTACATAAGGATCCTTGGAAGGGCCATTCACATGAATGAACCCTTCTGGGCATCCTACTCTATTTCTGCATTATTATTATTACAATCAAGGGGGAAGCGCTAAACCCAGAGGATTATACAGCGCCTGGGGGGGTATGTGGAAGGCATTCAGGCTTAATTTGGGGAACTGGAGCACAGATCCAATTCCCTAAATCAAGAGCCCCTCACCAACATCAAGGAACCTTCCTTGAGGGGTCTATTTCTGCAACATTGCAAGCTTCTATTGATGTGTTGATTGCAATACGAGAGACCTAGTGCTAATATTGAAATTTTTCATACACTTATATGTACAATGCACATACGTATATGTACAGTGAGAAAGGTGTTCCCGTAGCTCGATCGGTAGCGCACTCAGCTCACACATTGAGTTCCGGGGCTCGAATCTCCTCCGGTACGGCTGGAAAACATTAGGGACGTGTTTCCATAAGACACCTGCTGTCCCTGTCCCTGTTCACCCATCAGTTTAAAATTGGTACCTGGGTGTTAGTTGACTGGTCGCATCCTGGGACAGAACTGACCTAATTTGCCCGAAATGCTCAGCATAACAAGTAGCTTTCTATATAGTAGTATATCATTGATGTCAGCTAGGCCTGTATACCTTGTACATGTACTTGTAGTAAATAAAGATATTATTATTATTATTATTATTATTATTATTATTATTATCACCATACCATGGGCGGGATTTGAACCCGCGGTCAGAGAGTCTCAAAACTCCAGACCGTCGCGTTAGCCACTGGACGAATCTTATTGTGGCTAGCTGGTCCAGTGGTAACGCAACGGTCTGGAGTTTTGAGATTCTCTGACCGCGGGTTCAAATCCCGCCCGTGGTATGGTTTGTTTGCAATCGTGTCATTACGATTTCGTGAGTCATGTTGACGGCAGTGAGGCGACTTGAGCTAGAGTTAGTCACGGCCACGCTAGCTGGAGATTCGTCTGTAAAAACTTGCATTTGTGGTCACAATGGTGCCTATGCTAACCTTCCTATGGTTTAGAAATATACCTAGTTGGACGAATCTTATTGTGGCTAGCTGGTCCAGTGGCTAACGCGACGGTCTGGAGTTTTGAGACTCTCTGACCGCGGGTTCAAATCCCGCCTGTGGTATAGTTTGTTTGCAATCGTGTCATTACGATTCTCTCCGTCCTCCGGGAAGCCGTGTTTGATACGGCATAAATTGTGAGTGGCCTTTACAAACCCAACAAGAAGTTCTTTCGGAAATTTCTGGTGTAGGTTTGTTTAGTTGCAAGGTAAAAATACGTATAAATATAGAGTAAAAGGACACAAGTGCAACTAATGTGACACTTTATAGTGGCGACGTTTCGTTCTCCAGGAGCTTTAGCAAGCCGTCACAAACAATACATGGACACGACGGGTATATATAGGCTCAGAGTGAGGTGCAATACTAGTACTGTAGTAGTGATATAAGTTGTAGTTGTTTTATTTATTTATTTATTTATTTAGTAATTTGAGCATACATACAGAGGTACAAAAAAATACAGGTAAGAGCAGCATCCCAAAGCCACTTATATGCATAGCATTACGGGCTGGCTTAAAATTAACTTAAGATTAACTAAGCAATGATGTAATCAATGATAAGACATTATTGTAAACAGATAACTATAAAGCACAAATGAGTATTACAAAGACAGGTCATATGGTTGCATGCATTGCTGTACATTCAGTGAAATTGAGTATTCTGTTAGGTAGTGTATTTAAAAAATAACAAAGTTAGATTGGGTCCTAGGTTTAACATTTATGTGATATAATTGTGAGAAACATTTAGGATATACAATTTATAAGGTTCAGTTATTCAGTATTTATTTGGTTTTGAGTGAGTAAGTGAACTTTGAGAAGAGACTTGAATTTATAAACAGGTAGTGTTTCTTTTATATTTACAGGTAATGAATTCCAGATTTTAGGGCCTTTTATGTGCATTGAGTTTTTGCATTAGCGTGAGATGGACACAAGGAACATCAAAGAGTGATCTGTGCCTTGTGTTATGGTCATGTGTTCTGTTGAGGTTGGCAAGGAGATGTTTGAGGGGAGGGTTAATATCAGAGTTAAGTGTTCTATGTATGTAATAAGTGCAATAATAAGTATGGATGTTTTGTATGGTGAGTAGGTTGAGTGTTTTGAATATTGGTGGAGTGTGCTGCCTTTAGTGAGAATTTGTTATCATTCTAACTGCAGCCTTTTGTTGGGTAATTAGTGGTCTGAGATTGTTAATTGTTGTTGAGCCCCATGCACAAATTCCATAGGTGAGATAGGGGTAAATAAGAGAGTGATAAAGGGCCAGGAGGGCTGACTGCACCATGAACCAGTCAATGCAGGGGATTACACTATACCCTGTGGAGGCTGCGACAAGATTCATGTAGGTGAAACAGCAAGAAACCTCGACGCAAGCCTCAATGAACACATTTATGTATGTAGGAATGATAACTTGAACAACGCCTGCGTACAACACCGAAATTTCACCAATCATCTCATGAAATTCAGGGATGGCCAATTAGTGATCCAAGAAACTAATTTCCGCAGACGCAAGTGCCTGAAATCATCACTAATCGTTGTTTCTAATACAAACAAAACAAAGGCAGCTTCATCATCTCTGAAGTCTTAGCAAGAATCCTCCTGAAAACAGTAAACCCTACCATCACATATTCTCTCCCGCTAATGCTACACAAGCACATTACAGAGGATGAACATTGAAACAGGCCTTCTCTAATTCAACCTCCAATAGAATATTTGTCTAACCTTTTATTTTTATGCTACCCAAGTAATAGACTTTATATCCTTTTACTCATGTGCAAGTTAATTGTTCTACCATATTGCATCACTACTACTACCACTAGCATTGCACCTCACTCTAAGCCAATATATACCATCTGTGTCCATGTATTGTTTGTAACGGCTTGACAAAGCTCCTGGAGAGCGAAATGTTACCACTATAAAATGAAGAGGGGTTGTTGAGGTGGTTTGGTCATTTAGAGAGAATGGATCAAAGAATGACATGGAGAGCGTATAAATCTGTAGGGGAAGGAAGGTGGGGTAGGGGTCGTCCTCGAAAAGGTTGGAGGGAGGGGGTAAAAAAGGTTTTGTGGGGCTTGGACTTCCAGCAAGCATACGTGAGCGTATTAGCTATGAGTGAATGGAGACGAATGGTTTTTGGGACCTGGCAAGCTGTTGGAGTGTGAGCAGGGTAATATTTAGTGAAGGGATTCAGGGAAACCAGTTATTTTTTATAGCCAGATTTGAGTACTGGAAATGGGAAGTACAGTGCCTGCATTTTAAAGTTGGGGGTTTGGGATATTGGCAGTTTGGAGGGATATGTTATATATCTTTATACATATATGCTTCTAAACTGTTGTATCTGGGTGCCTCTGCAAAGACAGTGATCATGTATGAGTGAGGTGTAAGTGTTGAATGAGGAAAGTATATTCTTTTTGGGGATTTTCTTTCTTTTTGGGTCACCCTGCCTCAGTGGGAGACAGCCAACTTGTTGAAAAAAAAAATTGTCTTTTCATTTACAATAATTTTCATGATTGTAATTGGAAATACAATTACAATCATTGGAAATACAATTACAATCATTTTCATGATTGTAATTTTCAGAGTCTGTGCAATATACATTCGACGTATAGACCATTTTGTCAAAAGAAATAATGAGCCGTCGACAAACTCCAAATGAATTTCTCCAGCAAATTATTGGCCGTCCTGTAGTAGTCAAGCTAAACTCTGGTGTTGATTATCGAGGTTCGTATATTTTTCTCAAGACTTTGTTGAACTCTGTGTACAGTATATCTAAAATATAAAACAGTTTATGCTTTTTGTTTATTATCATATTTAATAATTATAACATTTAATTCACAATAAATCAGTTATGATTGTTATTAAGTAATTTGTATCTTATATAGTTGTCACTGAATAATGACTAAAATGGTGCAGTAATATATTTTGGACTAATTTGCAGTCATAATTTTAGTAAATTTACTTTTATAATTCTACACTACTAAATATTTTACATATTTTTTTATATAGGTGTTCTAGCTTGTCTAGATGGTTACATGAACATAGCACTTGAACAGAGTGAAGAATACCTGAATGGGCAACTCAAGAACAAGTATGGTGATGCATTTATTAGAGGCAATAATGTCCTTTATATCTCCACACAAAAGAGAAGAGGCTAATTCTATATCCCAAATTGTATATTGATAACACTGGAGCAGTTTTTGTGCATTGTTTCTAAATTATTTTGATTAATGTACATATTATTTTTCTTTATCATTTGCAGTTGAAAATTATTATACTTGGGGGAAGCACTAAACCCATAGGGGTCATATAGCACCTGGGGAATGGAATCTAATAAGGTTTGAAGGTAATCGAGAAGAGGAAAACAGGGTTAACTCCTTGGATCAAGAGCCCCATCACTGGCATCTAGTAGCCTACCTTGAGGGAGAATTGAAAAGTGAATGGGATTTCATTTCTAGGTATTGTGCAATCCCTATGGGTTTAGTGCCCCCTGAATGTAATAATAGTAGTAATCCATCTTGTATGTATTTACCAAACCATTGTCCTGTTTTCCCTTTCAATCTGTGAACTTATGATTTGTTGCTGACATAGTATTTTAATTAATTATCATTTTTTTCTGAAGTTTGATGGATCACATTTTCTCTTTGTAAACTAAAGAAATTTTTCAGCATATAAATTCAGAAACTAATTTATATTTTTCCATATTTAATCATCTGAAATTTTGTTATATTTTAACTACAGTAAATGGTTAGAAAAATATTCATGTTCTTACTGTATTGTAAAATTGGTCTTTATTTTGTTTTTATTGGATATTGATAACTTGCTGGTAACCTTGCACTCTACTTGAGTATTGACAACTTTTCATGCAATATTGCTGTTATACTGTACCTTAGTTTGATTCTTGGAGATGTTTTATTGAATAAATTATTTCTGTATCAAACATCCAGTGATCTGATAATACCAGCACAAACATTAGTTATTTGTTCTTGCTGCAGAATTGTGATTTTTATATATTGTACATGGATACATGCTTAGGGTATTTTGATATATTGTATCATTTATCATATCACTAGGCATAATGTACTGTATATTGATTTTTGTTTGCCACTTAAAATTAATGTTGTAGTGTTACAATAATCTCAAAATCAATTACTCCTTTGTTGTAATGATTAAGAATACAGCTGTTTCTAATTATTTTGTATTGTGACAGATACTTGAAATAAAGTGTTACATTACTGGAACTTTTTTCAAAGTTTTTTTCTTTCTTTCAACGCACCAGCTGTATCCCACCAAGTCAGGGTGGCCTAAAAGGAAAAACGAAAGTTTCTCCTTTTACATTTAGTAATATATACAGGAGAAGGGGTTACTAGCCCCTTGCTCCTGGCATTGTAGTCGTTTCTTACGACATGCATGGCTTATGGAGGAAGAATTCTCTTCCTCTTCCCCATGGAGATAAGTGGAAATAAACAAGAACAAGAACTAGTAAGAAAAATAGAAGAAAACCCAGAAGGGTGTGTGTATATATATGCTTGTACATGCATGTGTAGTGTGACCTTAATTTAAGTAGAAGTATGTACCAAGACATACCTGAAATCTTGCATGTTTATGAGACAGAAAAAACACCAACAATCCTAACATGTAAAACAATTACAGGACAGTAGTACCTCCCTGGGTGGTTGCTGTCTACCAACCTACCACCTAGGAGTTTTCAAAGTTATAAAGTATTAAAAAATATTGATTATATAATAGCCCTTCTTAGATATAGAAAATGATCTAAGTATTTCATGACATTTCTTCATTAATATCAGTTAAGCAAGAGTATTGGTATCTTGCCCTTCAACACAGTACAGTGGACCCCTCGACCAACAATGGCATTGTCTAACGTTAAATCCGACTAGCGATACATTTTAACGCAAAAATTTTGCCTCGACTAGCGCTAAAAAACTCGACCAACGAGATTCGTTCTGTTCGAGATGTCTCAGTGCGCCAGTGTTTACAAGCCAGCCAGCCACCGCGGTCCCATCCAAACATACAATCGGAACATTTCATATTATCACAGCGTTTTTAGTGATTGCACCTGCAAAATAAGTCGCCATGGGCCCCAAGTACAGGTCTCCCTCAACATTCGCGAGGGTTAGGGGATCAAGAGCCTCGCGAATGTTGAAAAACCGTGAATGTTTGGTGCCCCAATATATTGTAGGGAAATATATTACAATACTGCTTCCTTAACTTGTTGAACCATGAATAATCATAAAATACATGAAAACGTCGTAAATTGTACTAAATATATACATGTTATGCTTTAATAACGTATGTTATTTAATAACATGTATGTTAATAACATGTATGTTATTAAATACCAATGCCTCCACCACTGCGAGTCCCTACTACCCTCCCTCCGACCCCAGCAACTGGCAGCCAGCCCTCCCACCACTCAGTGTGGTGAGTGTTTTGTTTGTTCATTATTTGCTATTAAACTACAGAATAAATAATGTAAACCCATTCATGACTGCATATTGGAATGGCTATTAGGAAAGGTATTAGACGGTGACATCATGTGTTTACTCTTGAACACAGCAAAGAATCGAACATTTCTGCTATTGCTAATAATAACAATAGTAATAATAATAATAATAATAATAATAATAATAATAATAATAAATACGATATAATTGAAGAAGGAAATTGTACAAAAATACGAGGGAGTGGTTGACACATCGTCAGTGTGACTTTGTTTATGCTGGAGTGAACATTAGTCTCCCTGCTCTTCCAAACATTTCACAATAATTCAGCGGTTGAGGCAGTGGTATTTAATAACATATATGTTATAAATAATAATAGTACATGTTATTATTAATAACATGTATTATTATTAACATGTATGTATTTAATAACATATATGTTATAAATAATAATAGTACATATTATTAATAACATGTATTATTATTAACATGTATGTTATTAAATACCATTGCCTCAATCACTGCCTCTACCACTCCAGTCACACTCAATCTACAAGCACCAAACACAATGAATTATTGTGAAATGTTTGGAAGAGCAGGGAGACTAATGTTCACTCCAGCATAAACAAAGTCACACTGACGATGTGTCAACCACTCCCTCGTATTTTTGTACAATTTCCTTCTTCAATTATATCATATTTATTATTATTATTATTATTATATTATTATTATTATTATTATTATTATTATTATTATTATTCTTTGCAGTGTTATTTTTTTTTTTTTTTTTTTATTATCACACTGGCCGATTCCCACCAAGGCAGGGTGGCCCGAAAAAGAAAAACTTTCACCATCATTCACTCCATCACTGTCTTGCCAGAAGGGTGCTTTACACTACAGTTTTTAAACTGCAACATTAACACCCCTCCTTCAGAGTGCAGGCACTGTACTTCCCATCTCCAGGACTCAAGTCCGGCCTGCCGGTTTCCCTGAATCCCTTCATAAATGTTACTTTGCTCACACTCCAACAGCACGTCAAGTATTAAAAACCATTTGTCTCCATTCACTCCTATCAAACACGCTCACGCATGCCTGCTGGAAGTCCAAGCCCCTCGCACACAAAACCTCCTTTACCCCCTCCCTCCAACCCTTCCTAGGCCGACCCCTACCCCGCCTTCCTTCCACTACAGACTGATACACTCTTGAAGTCATTCTGTTTCGCTCCATTCTCTCTACATGTCCGAACCACCTCAACAACCCTTCCTCAGCCCTCTGGACAACAGTTTTGGTAATCCCGCACCTCCTCCTAACTTCCAAACTACGAATTCTCTGCATTATATTCACACCACACATTGCCCTCAGACATGACATCTCCACTGCCTCCAGCCTTCTCCTCGCTGCAACATTCATCACCCACGCTTCACACCCATATAAGAGCGTTGGTAAAACTATACTCTCATACATTCCCCTCTTTGCCTCCAAGGACAAAGTTCTTTGTCTCCACAGACTCCTAAGTGCACCACTCACTCTTTTTCCCTCATCAATTCTATGATTCACCTCATCTTTCATAGACCCATCCGCTGACACGTCCACTCCCAAATATCTGAATACGTTCACCTCCTCCATACTCTCTCCCTCCAATCTGATATTCAATCTTTCATCACCTAATCTTTTTGTTATCCTCATAACCTTACTCTTTCCTGTATTCACCTTTAATTTTCTTCTTTTGCACACCCTACCAAATTCATCCACCAATCTCTGCAACTTCTCTTCAGAATCTCCCAAGAGCACAGTGTCATCAGCAAAGAGCAGCTGTGACAACTCCCACTTTGTGTGTGATTCTTTATCTTTTAACTCCACGCCTCTTGCCAAGACCCTCGCATTTACTTCTCTTACAACCCCATCTATAAATATATTAAACAACCACGGTGACATCACACATCCTTGTCTAAGGCCTACTTTTACTGGGAAAAAATTTCCCTCTTTCCTACATACTCTAACTTGAGCCTCACTATCCTCGTAAAAACTCTTCACTGCTTTCAGTAACCTACCTCCTACACCATACACTTGCAACATCTGCCACATTGCCCCCCTATCCACCCTGTCATACGCCTTTTCCAAATCCATAAATGCCACAAAGACCTCTTTAGCCTTATCTAAATACTGTTCACTTATATGTTTCACTGTAAACACCTGGTCCACACACCCCCTACCTTTCCTAAAGCCTCCTTGTTCATCTGCTATCCTATTCTCCGTCTTACTCTTAATTCTTTCAATTATAACTCTACCATACACTTTACCAGGTACACTCAACAGACTTATCCCCCTATAATTTTTGCACTCTCTTTTATCCCCTTTGCCTTTATACAAAGGAACTATGCATGCTCTCTGCCAATCCCTAGGTACCTTACCCTCTTCCATACATTTATTAAATAATTGCACCAACCACTCCAAAACTATATCCCCACCTGCTTTTAACATTTCTATCTTTATCCCATCAATCCCGGCTGCCTTACCCCCTTTCATTTTACCTACTGCCTCACGAACTTCCCCCACACTCACAACTGGCTCTTCCTCACTCCTACAAGATGTTATTCCTCCTTGCCCTATACACGAAATCACAGCTTCCCTATCTTCATCAACATTTAACAATTCCTCAAAATATTCCTTCCATCTTCCCAATACCTCTAACTCTCCATTTAATAACTCTCCTCTCCTATTTTTAACTGACAAATCCATTTGTTCTCTAGGCTTTCTTAACTTGTTAATCTCACTCCAAAACTTTTTCTTATTTTCAACAAAATTTGTTGATAACATCTCACCCACTCTCTCATTTGCTCTCTTTTTACATTGCTTCACCACTCTCTTAACTTCTCTCTTTTTCTCCATATACTCTTCCCTCCTTGCATCACTTCTACTTTGTAAAAACTTCTCATATGCTAACTTTTTCTCCCTTACTACTCTCTTTACATCATCATTCCACCAATCGCTCCTCTTCCCTCCTGCACCCACTTTCCTGTAACCACAAACTTCTGCTGAACACTCTAACACTACATTTTTAAACCTACCCCATACCTCTTCGACCCCATTGCCTATGCTCTCATTAGCCCATCTATCCTCCAATAGCTGTTTATATCTTACCCTAACTGCCTCCTCTTTTAGTTTATAAACCTTCACCTCTCTCTTCCCTGATGCTTCTATTCTCCTTGTATCCCATCTACCTTTTACTCTCAGTGTAGCTACAACTAGAAAGTGATCTGATATATCTGTGGCCCCTCTATAAACATGTACATCCTGAAGTCTACTCAACAGTCTTTTATCTACCAATACATAATCCAACAAACTACTGTCATTTCGCCCTACATCATATCGTGTATACTTATTTATCCTCTTTTTCTTAAAATATGTATTACCTATAACTAAACCCCTTTCTATACAAAGTTCAATCAAAGGGCTCCCATTATCATTTACACCTGGCACCCCAAACTTACCTACCACACCCTCTCTAAAAGTTTCTCCTACTTTAGCATTCAAGTCCCCTACCACAATTACTCTCTCACTTGGTTCAAAGGCTCCTATACATTCACTTAACATCTCCCAAAATCTCTCTCTCTCCTCTGCATTCCTCTCTTCTCCAGGTGCATACACGCTTATTATGACCCACTTCTCGCATCCAACCTTTACTTTAATCCACATAATTCTTGAATTTACACATTCATATTCTCTTTTCTCCTTCCATAACTGATCATTTAACATTACTGCTACCCCTTCCTTTGCTCTAACTCTCTCAGATACTCCAGATTTAATCCCATTTATTTCCCCCCACTGAAACTCTCCTACCCCCTTCAGCTTTGTTTGAATGGGTTTACATTATTTATACTGTAGTTTAATAGCAAATAATGAACAAACAAAACACTCACCACACTGAGTGGTGGGAGGGCTGGCTGCCAGTTGCGGGGGTCGGAGGGAGGGTAGTAGGGACTCGCAGGTGGCGGGAAACTTAAATATGATTTGGTGGCTGGGAATTTGGCGGTTGGGAATTCGCGAATGTGTGAAGCCCGCGAAAGTTGAAAACGTGAATGTTGAGGGAGACCTGTACACTGATCCAATTCCCTAGATCAAGAGCCCCTCACCAGCATCAAGAAACCTTCCTCGAGGGGTCACTCCTCTATAAATGTACCGCTTGAACCCAACGCAGCACTTAAAATAGTTGTTACAGTACAGCACATTCCTTGATAGAAGACATTTTAGCAGTGTTTGAATTACAGTCACTTTAGGGAATCTGTTATACCAGGTACTGGTACAAAAAAAAATATATAGGCTTACCTAACCTCCCAGTTGAAGCTGTTTCCCTCCAAGTAGTCTCCCTGAGAGACTGTACACTGATGTAGTGCCTCGGATAAAGATGCTACATCATGCTTATTTAGATACAGCTTTGCCATCTTGCCTTAATACTATATTCAAGAAAAAAAAAAAGATATATCCATAAGGGTCATACAGCACCTGGGAAATGGGGGGTATTCAGGTTTGATCCAAGGAAGGGAAAGATAGCTCAAAGTCATGGGATGAAGAGCTTCTCACCATGAATGGACTCCACTTGAATGGGGCAGAGATTTATTGAGAAGCAGCTGTTCTGCCAAAATGAAAAGTCAGTGTTGCAATAATTCTGTGAAAATCATTCTGAAATTATTGAAATGTGGAGAATAGCTAAACCTGTAGAGTCATACAGTCTCCAGGGAAAGGGAGGCAATCAAGTTTGATCCAAGAAAGGGGAAGATATGTCCAGTTCCTTGGATCAAGAGCCCCTTACTTTGTGCCTGCCTAATTCCTTAAGTTTAAAAATAGTGGTGTGGCATGCAAAGAGTACGTAACCTTTATTCGGCGCATGTACACACCATCTCATTCACAGGCTATCTCCCCCAACCAGCGAACCAGGTAACTGAGGGTTGACGATGGGGCCCCGTCGTTCAACCAGTAACCAGGTTCCAGCCAATAAGAAGATGGTTTTGGCAATCGCAGAGGTTATGTGGGTACCACTCTCCTGTCTGCCCTTGTCATTCCCATTCTAGAGCTGGTTGAAGCACGGTCTGCTCTCTAGTGGCTTCTATTCTGCCTTGCTTACCGTGGAGTGCACTAATACCTATCACTGTACATAGTGTATATAGTGTACATACTGCTGTTCTAAATTGGTGAAGGATAATATAAGTCAAAACTTTTCTGCTGTGTTTATTTTGCTCCCTTTACACCCAGGATAACAGGCACTGATTTCCAGGACTTCCTGGTTACTCCTGAATCTTTTGTAAATGTTACTTTGCGCACGCATGCACACACACACACACACACACACATTACATCACGTCCATTAAAAACCAGTTGTCTCCATTCACTCCTAACACACACAAGCTTGCTGGATACTCAAGCAACTAAACTTCAAAGCCGCCTTTGCCCAATTCTTCCAACAATTTGTAGGACGATCCCTATCCCTTCTACCCCACATCTATACACCCAGTACATCATCCTATTCCTCTCCTACTCTCTAAATGCCCAAACCACCTCAACTCCTTTCAGTTTTCTAAATTATACCCTTGGTGACCCCACATTGCCTTCAAATTTTTATGCTTCAATTTCTTTGCATGATATTCACAATATCTCTACAGATCAAATAATACTCTGGTATATTAACTATTTGACTGTTTCGGTCATATATATACGTCTTATGAGCTACCGTGTTTGACATATATATGTATACTCATAAATTCTAGTAGCTTCAAATCAAGCAGGAGAAAGCTGGTAGGCCCACATGTGAGAGAATGGGTCTGTGCGGTCAGTGTGCACCATATAAAAGAATCCTGCAGCACGCAGTGCATGAGAAAAAAAAAACTCGACCATTTTTTAATTAAAATGCCGACTTTGTGATCTATTTTCATATAGTATTTATGGTTGTATTCTTGTTTTCTTGGTCTCAATTGATAGAATGGAAAACATTATAGAAATAGAGGTGATTTTGATTGGTTTTACTATGAAAAAGAACCTTGAAATGGAGCTCAAAGCAGGAGAAATGTTTGATTTTTGCCGATGTTCGAAAGTAAACAAATGATGTCATTTTCAATAAATGTCCAAGTAGCCATTCTAATATGGTCATGAATGGGTTGACATTATTTATACAATTATTACAGTATTGCAGTAGTCTGCATAACAGTAAATCTTCTATTTTTTGTTTGAATAAAAATTCAAAATAGAAAACAAAGAGTAATATCAGAGGGGCCTGGAGATGTGACTGATTAACAAAGAAAATGTTATTTTAGAGCCAGGAATGTCTACATTGTTCATTCTGGACCCTATTTTGAAATTGTCATATTTTTTAATTTTTGTGAAATTGGCCAAATTGCAAATTTCTGACCATGTTATTGGGTAATTGAAATTGGAAAATGGGCAGTTTCTTGTGCTCAATTGATAGAAAAAATGGAGTTCTAAAGAAATAGCTATGGAACAATGGAATTAGCCAAAAATAGGGCTCAAAGTGGGCGAAATTGCCGATTCGTAAATATCGCCGAGGTCGCTAACTTCGCAAGAGCATAATTCCATCAGTTTTCCATCAGATTTCATTCTTTTGATGTCATTACAATAGGGAAAAGATTCTCTGTCATTTCATAAGAAAAAGTAATTTTTTTTTTTTTTTAAATTTTGCGACACCAGGAGACACCTCAGGGTTTGGGGTTGCGACAGTCAAGGGGTTAACACTAATCATGAGAGCTCTCTATTGTAAATATTTATATTCGTTAGTAAGAGCTAAACCTGTAAAGGTCATACAGCATCTGGGGAATGGGAGTTTATCAGGTTCAATACAACTGCAGATGATGGTAGTTTCAATTCCTTTCACTGAAAGGGCAAATGTGGTAAAATAAAAGTAATTGAAAATAAGATGTATAAAGATACATTTCATTGGTCTATTGTTTAGATTTATTTAAATTTGATAAATTATCTTTTACATGATATGATACTTATTGATGTTTTGACCGGAAGAGTTGGCTATCATACACATACTGCTATATATGTGAAAAATTAGTAGTGCAATGGCAAAGAATGAAGAAATTGTGCTTTTTTTTCTTGAAGTTCCTTAAAATGTTCTAACAAAATATTAAAAAAAGTATAAATACATAGTACAGTATCGTTTAATCTATCCTCACGTCGTGATATGATTAACTCACTTCTAGTTCACTGTTTCCTGATGTGCAGATGATGACCCAAGGCAGAGGCCTTTTACCAGACTGAAGTATCTTTACACTTCTGAATATTATGTAAGACAAATATGATGTCCTTTTATGATATTCAAAGTAGTACACTGTAGTACAGCAAAATTTTCAGATAATGGTACTGTACCAACTGACAGCAACATACATTTTTTTTAACACACCGGCCGTCTCCCACCAAAGTAGGGTGACCTGAAAAGGAAGAAACACACTCACTCCATCACTGTCTTGCCAAGAATGCTGATACTATAGTTCAAAACTGCAAATATCCTCACCTCTCCTTCAGAGTGCAGGCTCTGTACTTCCCATCTCCAGGACTTCAAGTCATATAAATCATGCTCCTCCACTCACCCCTATCTAGCATGCACACACACACTTGCTGGATGTCTAAGCACCTCACACACAAAAACCTCCTTAACCACAGCTCTCCAACCTCTTCTAGGACAACTCCTACCTCATCATCCCTCCATCCTATTTTATTCCATCCTCTTCAAATGTCTGAACCACCTCAACATTCCCTCTCTAGCCTTCTGGATAATATTCTTAGTAATCCTGCACCTCCTTTTAATCTCCAAGTTAAGAATTCTCTTCATAATATCCACACCATACATTGCCCTAAGACACAAGGGCTTATAATAAAAAATTATTAAATTCAGTACAGTTTAATAAATTAAGGAAAAAGTCAATAAAATGTACACAAGTTCCTATAATGTACCAAATATTAAAAATAAATACTATAAATGTTAAAGGCCTAATATAATTCTTGATACATGTACAAAAATAAATTTTGATTTAAGTCTTGAAACTGAAAAGACTCAATATTTTTAATTCCTCTTCTCTAGTCTTTTACCTACTCAGCTTCACATACTTTAACTGGCATAAATAACACACAAACAGAATTAAAAATACCTATTTTACTATAATAACTAATAATAATAATACTGTGATAAAATAATACTATAATAACAACAAATAAATATGTAGAATATATAATATGGTGGTCATTTCGCTGATAAAATTAGCTGTATTACCAAGTCTCAAGCATTTATAGGTACATTAATATCTCACAGGTATTAAAACATCCACTTGATTTAGTTCACTATATTTGCACAAATTCTTGCTGAATACAGGACAGCACCCGAAAATAACTTGGAATAAACCTGATTATATTTTTCTGCCTTTACATTAATATTCAATCTTCTTGTAGTCTCTGACTCTGCCACCAATAAGAATTTGCTTCTTGCACTCCTCTATTACACTTCTGAGCTTCTCAAGGAGAGGCTCAATGAAAGAGCCAATCCACTCCTCCACAGTATCTTCAAAATACACTTCCATCAACCAAGGAATCAGATGAGTCTTGAGTTCAGTTAGATTTTCCAGAACCCTAAAATGTATAAAATTTGTAAGGTCAGGTTTATATTACTGTAGCTCAGTGAAATGTGGCACCAAAAAAAAATGTACTATTTAATATTGGATAAAATTGTGCATTTTTAAGTACAGTAGACTCTCACTTAACAGTTGTTCAAACTTCAGGTTATTAATAAAACTAATGGAATTTTGTTTTCCATTATCAAGTAACACAAAAACCACAACCAGCCCAAAAATCACAATCATTCACTTCAGTTTAACAACAGCTTTGATCCACCAGGGCCAGATCAACCTTCTCCACACATCAAAACTTATAAGCAACACCAAATAGAATTTGAGGAAATTTATTATTATAATCAAGGGGGAGCACTAAACCTATAAGAGAATTTGAGAAAAGAAAAAAAAATTGTTTTAGGTAGGTAGGTAGGTACAATGTTTGTCAGGAAACAGGACAAGTGTTTCCTGATGCAGGTCTCAGTGTATGATGACCCACAGCTGGAGCTTCGGGTCATCTGACCACAGACTTCCACTGGCTTACCAGTCCACCTCTAAAAATCATGGTTATGATTATAACCATTAAGTAATATTCATAATCTTTATATTATTGTTTTAAGTAATCTTTTATAACCTTCCTGGAAGTGTCAGGAACCTAACCCTATTTTTCTCATAATTTCTTCACTTTCTTAACACTGATTTCACATAAGCAGTTTTCATTAATGGAACTACCATGTAATGTGGGGGCCTACTGTACAACTGTGAAACCTGGCAGAGTAAAGGATGCTTAGTCACTTAAGGAAACATGCTCAACAGCCAGTGGATTTTGAAGATGTTCATGTAAAGGGCTAAACCCTCAAGGGTCATTCAAAGAAGAGGTGAGAGAGAGATGCTTTACATGGTGAATGGGATAATGGTTAATAGCAATGTCTTAACTAATTGCCATTTGGCATGCCAAATTTTATGTGCCCTAACTTTTTTTTTAATTTCACATGGGATGAGAATCACTGATTTAAAGAATAGCTACTTCCTTACAGTACGTTACTTAAAAGTGCAGTTTTTACCACAAACTGTCATTATACTCACTATAACTACAGTACAATCGTTTTACATGATGGTAGGATTGCTGGTGTCTTTTGTCTGTCTCATAAATATGCAAGATTACAGGTAAGTCTTGCTACTTCTACTTACACTTAGGTCACACTACACATACATGTACAAGCATATATATACACACCCCTCTGGGTTTTCTTCTATTTTCTTTCTAATTCTTGTTCTTGTTTATTTCCTCTTATCTCCATGGGGAAGTGGAACAGAATTCTTCCTCTGTAAGCCATGCGTGTCGTAAGAGGCGACTAAAATGCCGGGAGCAAGGGGCTAGTAACCCCTTCTCCTGTATATATTACTAAATTTAAAAGGAGAAACTTCAGTTTTTTCTTTTGGGCCACCCCACCTCAGTGGGATACGGCTGGTACGTTGAAAGAAGAGAAGAAGAACTACAGTACAGAGAAGGAACAATAATTTACAAAAAATTATCAATAGAGTACTCCTTTAATCCAGCAAACACTAATTCCAATGAAAACTAAAAAAAAAATATATGTATAAGAATTACACTCACTCGGTAATCGAGTTCATTATATTTTCCACTTGCACAGGATTTGTGAAATTCCTCGATCTCAGATAATCACTGAACCAGCCCAGCATTCTGAAAAAATACATTTCTTGAATTTGATACTGGTACAGTACTTAACAAATTTTGCTATGTGAACCATCACTTAAAAAGCAGAAAGTCAAATGATACAAAAAACACATTAGATATTTAGGTACAATCAGCTGTAGTAAATGGTACTGTAACACTTCTATGTATTAAGAAAGTTTTTGGAAAGGCAACAATAATAATATCAAAGCAGAAGAGTAAATATATCTATTTGGACAAAGCTTTTGTAATGCTCACCCTTCTGAGTTACTTATAGCTTGGTACTTGCATAAAAAGTTTGACCACATCTGTACCCCAACAAAGATCTTGTGGCCAGGGAATGACATGCACTGTTCTATAACTTGGGGCCTGTACAAAATGTAAATAGCATCAAGAACTATAGTAAATATAATAGCATCAAGAACTATAGTAAATATAAAGCTTATTATTAGTATAATAATAATAATAATAATAATAATAATAATAGTTCTACTAAAAACAATGCTCACATTTGTAATACCTAGTTTACTACAAATTACATGTGCTGCAGTCTTAGCTTCTAACAACAATTGCAAAATTACACCTTAATAAGCATTTGCTTAACCTGCAATAAAAAACATACACACAAAATTCAATGTCATCTAGGCAGTATTTAATTTAGGTTTAAACTTTTAAGGGGGAAGCCAGTCTATTTCAATAAAAAAATTCAGACAATTTAACAATGTATTACAAAAGTAGCTTAACACTAGCCAAGCAGCTATCTATGAGAGAAAATATTGGGGAAGTTGGGTTAACATTAAGTGGTGGTCAGCACTCCCTCTACCAGAACAACTCATGCCCCACATTGTGTCATTTTCAACTTTATCTTGGCTGTAATTCATGCCATATCCCATGTTACTGAATATATTCTTGAAAACAAAAGACTACTACCTGGTACTGTTTCATCTGCTTTATTTTTTACTTTATATTATTGTATCAACATCCATCAGAGATTAAAAAATGAATTTGCAGTA